>NW_006383016.1:5722742-5730867 GCF_000327345.1 Myotis davidii
ACTAAGGTGAGATGGAAGAAAATGTCACAAGAGATGCATTAAGTCGTTGTCTCGCAGCTCAGAACTCATCTTCTGTATTTCCCCTTGTGATGCCCGGCCTGGGACTTTGCTAATCATTTTTGCTTTGCCTTCCAGTCTGTTTCCTATTTCTATCAATGTTACCCCAGCAGTATTTCTTCACCCAGGCAAAAACCAGTTCCTCCCCACAACGAAAACAGAGTCCAGTCTGAGGTTTTCTAATACTGGCAGAACCGGCTTTATGGAGCCCATCTCAGAGACACCAGCGCCAGGCAGGAGGATTGTGCTTCAGCGGTATTCCAGCTCTGCAGGACCTCCTCTTAGGGTCTGATTGTAACAAGCATAGCGCCCCCCTCCCCTGCACCCAATTCCTAGGGTGGGGGCTACCTATGGCAGCTGCTGTCTCTGATACCTTAGTGCCCTCCTCTTACCCTTTCATTTATCTGTTCAGGGTTTTATACCTAGCTAAACATTCTTCATATTCAATTCTCTCTGCTCAGATAATGGGCAAGCTTCCTGTTGCATGAGTCGATTCTCCTTGACATAAAATGTGAGACTGTCAAGAAACAGCACTGAAGTCAATAACATGGTGAGAGGAATAAGGTGAAAAGCAAGGCAGTGATTCAGAGGTGTGGTCCTGTGTCAAAGATCCATCTTTAAATAGATCGTTTCTTCTTTTGTCCTCTCTGGGGACAGAAAGTGGAACGGATTGTCTAATCTCAGAGGGAAAGCGGGGGTGGGGGTGGGAGGAGAGTGATGGGGGGAGGTGGTGGGAGAGAAGAGATCAACCAAAGAACTTGTATGTATATATGCATAACCCATGGACACAGACAATAGGGTCATGAAGGCCTGGGATGGGGGGATGGAGGGGCTAGAAGGGGTCGATGGGGGAAAAGAGGGGACAGATGTAATACTTACAACAATAAAGATTTAAAAATTAAAAAAAAACACAAAGTGTCATATTTAGTTGAAATAGTGAGACCATTGTAGATTCAAATGCAGTTGTAAGAAATAATACAGAGAGATTCTGTATAGGAGAGATCCTTGCTATGTGGGTGCAGTATCTTGGCTGTGGTAGTATGTGCACAAATCGACACATGTGACAAAACTGTATGGAACTAAATACACACCTACAGGTCAAATTGGGGGAATCCGAATTGGTTGGTGAATTGCATCAGCGTCAGTGTCCTGGACCGGGCAGGGTACATCGCCTCCCAAAATGTTACTATTGGGGGAAACTGGGCAATATGTAGTTCTTACAACTGCATGTAAACTTACAAAGGTCCTAATATTTCAACTAAACGTGACACTGTTAGAGGTATAAGGCAATCTGACTTCTGTCCCCAGAGAGGACAAAAATAGAAAGTTTGTTTAAGATGGGCTAATTGCCACAGGACCACACTACGTTGCTTTTTTGTAAGGGAAGAGTAGAAAGCAAAAGATAAGTTTATGATGTCAAGTAAGTGGTTTGCTTGCATTGCCTTTTCTTTCAGCCTGTGGCTGAATTCCGTTTGGTGTAATGTAGACACTGCTTTACCTTCTCTCAGAACGTCGTCTCCAGGCCGTGAGTACCATCCCAGAGGCTAACAATCAATCGGCAGTTCCCGAAAAAGGAAAACTCCATGGATGGGGATGCTGATGATCGTTTCTGTTTGATTACTTTGCTTTTCTTCCTAGTTTGGGAAGCACGTTTCAAGTCTCAAGTACAATAGCTTCTGTCTAGGTCCTAAACGTCCCGAAGAATTGCCAAAGCGCTGCCACCTTACCTAGGAAATCCTCCCAGACCTTCCTGAGCCCCTCGGAGAACTGACTGCGAGGTCTGGTGTATAAAATGCTTGACAGTTTTAACGTGTTTGGGGGAGAGAAAGATGGAGTGGGAGCATTTGTAGGGAAGAGGCAGGGGAACTGACACGTTGCTTTTCTTAAAAAAACAGAAAGACTCAAGGTATAGCATTTCCGTTTACTTGGTCCGTGTCTGACAGAAACAGCCCACCTCCTGTGTATAAGAGGAGTGTGCTAGGCTGTGCTTGCAAGATGACATTCTGTAACAAGCCATATTTAACACGCTCGCCGAGTGGAGGATTTCTTGTCCATATTTCACACCCAGATAGGATTTGCTCGGGAAATAACGGTCAGAAGTGCCCAAGTCTTGTCGCACTCCGTTTTCTGAGCCCAACTTGGGATTTATGGTTATGGGTGTCATTACATAGTCTTAAGATTAGACCTTGAGTTTTATGTTGTCAGAGATTTCCTGGGGCTGGGCTACAGTTAGCAAGGTCAGGAGCTCATTTGGACTCCAAAGCTATAAAAGTATCCAGACATGATAAGTAGGTCAGAGCTGAAAGCTGTTAAAGACACGAGAGTAATCATCTGGGACAATTTAGCCACATTAAAGTCTAGACCACATGTAGATTTAGGAAGAGAGAGACTGGAGGGTGGGGTGGGCTGGGGAAAAGACTCTTTAAATGAATGGAGGAACACCTGCTAAAAGCGGCCTACAAATGGAAAAGTAGTTACTTTCACAAACAAATGGGGAGAAGACTTCAGAATCCTAGACACATTAAGTAAGGAAGTTGGGAGGATAGTACATAAAGAACCTAGTTCCCATTTTTTTTTTAATTAAAAATTGAATTTACCCCCCCTCTCCCCAAGCTATCTGAATAAAGACAAAAAGTGAGAGCATAGCTTTAGCTTTGTAGTAGAACCCATCTTGGTTCTAGTTTGGCTCTGCTGGGTCGCTGTGAGCAAGTTTCAAAGCCCCAAAGCCTCAGTGTCCTCATCTGAATGACGCAGAGAGTATTATGCACATCACGCGTGTGTGGTGGAGACTGGGTCAAACGATGCAGAGACCGTTTCTGGAACATGGTTAGTGTTCGATAAACAGGAGGACTTTTACTATTCATACTCATTACAAGTGTCCACCACTCTAGGCTTATTAAGTTACAGTCACATCTGATGCTACCTATTCATTTTTGGTAGGAATACTATTGCTTGGATTGTGCAGGGTTGTAGTATCCACATTTTACAGATGAGAAAATGAAGTCCAATGGTTAGTGCCAAAGTCACCCCACTGGGGAGCAATGAACCTTGGATTACAACCACAGTGGCTCTTTAAGCAAGGATCAGAAACACCAGAATGGTGTTAAAACCCAGACTGCTGGGTTCCACCCCAAGAGTTGCCAATTAAATAATTCTGGGGTGGGGCCCATGAATGTGAATTTATCAGTGCTCAGGTTTGCTGCTGCTGCTGCTGCTGGTTTTAAGACCTGTAGGAAACGGCTATAGGGTTAAGCCTCCGAATGACCTGTGACAGAGCCACATACAAGTCCCAGCTTGGAGGACAGAGCCCTCCTAGCACAATAAAGCTTGATCTTATAGTCCTCCCTTGTTCCTAGGAAGCTAATGGGCTGCGGAGGTATAGCAAGTGCTGCCAAAACAAGGCTTGAGTAAGAAAATAGATTTGAAACTCGCAAGAACATTGTAAACGGTGGGAAGCAGCTATAGGGTTAAGCCTGGGACTGACCTGTTGGCAAAGTCAAAATCAAGTCCCAGCTTAGAGGGCGCAGTCCTCTTAGCACAATTAGGCTTGACCTTATAAGCTCCCTAGATCTTATCTGGGAAGCTTATGGGCTGAGGGAGGTGCAGCAAGTGCTGCCAAAACAAGTGAAACTCACAAGAACATTGTAACTATGGTGACCCTACCTTGTTTACCTCTGACTGTAAAATAAAGGCTCAGCTTGCCTCTGGATCTCTTTCTGTGGCCTCAGCCAGGCACAGGAAGATCCACGGAGACTAAAAAGAGCTATGCTGATCATCTGAATGCTGTCTCTGTGTCCTTCATTCTTGGCCGATTCCGTCCACACCTTTGGGAGACACACTTTGCAAACCACTGAGCTAGACTAGAGCAATGCTCCTTAGAATCATCTGGAGGCTTAAAATCAATGACCCCATAACTGCCTCAATGCTGTGGATTTTTCTATTGAAAATACGGTCCAGCATTACCACTTGCATATAAAACTTGATTATTCCCAGTAAAAAAGGATAAATCTGTAACAATCTGTAAAATTCCACAAAATCTGGAAAGTTATGGGTTCCCCCCACCGTATATAGTAGTAATACAACATATTTGTAGAGCCAACTATTTAGAGAAGTTTTACATTTCTGATTCCAAATGTCCCATTGTGTGACCCACAGTTCTCTAATGCTGGCCAAACAATCAGTTAGCAAATAATAAAGACTATTGACTATAGGCAAAGCAGTCATGTTTCCTTAATAATATGGTAATGAATATTGATACTTTGAAATTCTTTTCTGAACACTAGATAGTTGGTGATATTAGTTTTGACAAAATTTAAAAATAAACCCTGCTTTAAAAATATTCCAATGAAATCTTATGACTTTTTGTCATTTAAGAAGTAATTTAAAAGTTATTTTTATAGATTTAGTCTGAACTCTGTTGATATTTTATAGATTAGTTTTTAAAAATGCTACCTATAGAATTCATTATGAAAACTCTCAGTTTTTTAAAAACTATGTACCACAGTACTTTTGCTGGTACCACAAATTAGAAATGGATCATTATCATTTTCTTTTGTAATACAGGGTGGGACAAAGTGCGTTTATTACTGTTTGTATGGAACATAATACAAGAATTCATAAATAATAATACAAGAATAAACTGTGTTTTCCATACTTACATCTGGAAACCCACTTTTGCCTCACCCTATATACATGTTTTTAGAGAGGTTAGAATTATTGGATAATCTCTTCTAATTTCTATCCATTTGTTGTCAGTGCCTAGTTATAATCATATTTTATAAGTAAAGTCTATATTATTAATTACATATTTTGCAAAAACCTATGAAATATGGGTTGCATTAATCTTATATGTAGAGTTTACATAGCAGCCCTAAGAAATTCCAAGTACTTTGGAAATATTCTTTATGTTCACGGCACTGTGTTCCAGGAGCAGATGGGTAACTGTCACAGTTGAAGGATTAAATGAGAGGCACATGCAACGATAAACCCAGCACAGGGCCTGGTGCACGGCCAGGGCACAGTGAGTAGCTGCCGTTATCGATGCCACTGCTACTACTGACTTTTTGGTAGAACCACGGGCATGACAGTTTTATGGTGATATGTGCTTTTCTTACCCCATATATATGCAGGCATTGATGATTGGTTGTTGGGGCCTGTTTCTCCATAGCCATTAGAGTGGTTATCATCAGAATGCATTTAAATTGCACGGTTGTGACAGTATTATCTTTGCATGCAAAGTCAGGAAGATGGAATACCAGGTTGTAATGAAAACTTTCCAGAAAGGCACACAGTCACCGTTAGATAATTCTGCTACAAGAGACTCAAGTCTAGATCTGTCATTTTGCAACAACTTGGAAAAATTATCTCTGTGTTTCAAATTTAGGGATGTCTTCCCTTTCTAGGATAGGATTTTATCTAATCACAGTGACATGGAAGTTTCAAGGTGTCAGGAGATAGAGAAAAACCAGGGATGTTAGCTTGCTTAACTGTGCTTGATTTATTCCTGATCATGTATAATGCTAAACAGATATTACCCACAATGCTTCCAGCTCTCTGGCACAGGTGGAGCCTTGGCTGGGTTGTCTGGAACACCAAGTTGGCACCACTCACCGTTATAAAGCATAGAATGAGCCGTCTGCCCACAGCTAAGCTCTGTGGGGAGGGCAGAGCTACCCAACAGAGTAGAGATATTGGAATTCCTTTTATAGAGCAAACATTGTGGGGTGGGGCTGACATCCAGTCACAGCTATTTTTATGCCATTTTAAAAAGGAAGCAAGCATAGATTTCTAGACAGAGACTTCTTAAAGGAATTTTGCAAACATGATGCCCGCTTTTCCTCTGTTGCAATATGGATACCATTGCTTCTGGAAGGGGCAGTCACTCTTGCTGTGCCATGCTGAAACTCAATGCTCATATCTTAGTAATCCCATCCGTAACCTGAGGAGGAAGTGTTGTTACAGGACATTAAAATGCCCTGGTTCCAAAGGGCTTTCCCTAAAAACACACCATTGGAGAATCAATTCCGAAGTACCATTCAAGTTCATGGGCTTTGACAGGCAAAGCAAGAAAGCTTCCAGGTTGCCATTGGGAGACGTAGGACTGGCAGCTACAGGCCCAGCAGCTATGGGCCCAGCAGCGACAGGTTTCCAAGTAGGAAGTTGGTTACTTCAAGTGCTTCACATTCAATTTGACCTACTTCACATTCCCAAAGGGATTTGATGAAACCTACAAAGAGAATAAATAAATAAAAGTAAGATCACTGGTTCATCAGAAAGCAATTATACCAAAAAAAGATTTAAAAGTTTTGATTGAATAAATTATGCTCTGAGCTTCCTGGCAGCCAACAGGGGAAAAGTAAAGAATAATGGTGGGTGGGAAGGTTGAGTCTGCAGGCACAAGGATTGGCTTCCAGTTTGGCAGCCTGCCGCTGTCACGTACAGCAGGGCGGCAGGTGTCTTTCTTCCTCTGTTCTGTTTCCTTATTTTAATGTGTGGCTCAGAAGAATCTGGAAGAATGTTGGGAGAATTCAAGGAGGAACTGTATGTGGAGGAAAACTCTAAAGTATAGTAAAACTGAAAGTGGTTATAATCAATAGCTTACATTATCCAATGAAAAGAAAACAAAGCATTTTCATAAATCAGTGTTTGATTATCTTACTACTTAGAGCAGCGGTTCTCAACCTGTGGGTCGCGACCCTTTGGCAGGCGAATGACCCTTTCACCAGGGTCGCCTAAGACCATCCTGCATATGAGATATTTACATTATGATTCATAACACTAGCAACATTACAGTTATGAAGTAGCAACAAAAATAATTTTATGGTTGGGTCACAGCATGAGGAACTGTATTTAAAGGGCCAGAAGGTTGAGAACCACTGAGAGGGTCTGGAACATGGAGGGCACATGTCTATAGAACCAAGGAAA
Source organism: Myotis davidii (assembly GCF_000327345.1). Classification (NCBI taxonomy): domain Eukaryota; kingdom Metazoa; phylum Chordata; class Mammalia; order Chiroptera; family Vespertilionidae; genus Myotis; species Myotis davidii. The sequence continues at coordinate 5,729,724 of NW_006383016.1, forward strand.
GAAGGAGGAAGGCAGTTCCCAGATATTTTCTCCTGAAGCTTGAGTAAAAGTGTGATCAAGTTCATTCACTCCTTCAAAAAAGAAAAGATGGAAATGCTCAGATCCCAAGCAGCCAAGAAGGCCTGCAGAAGGGCTCATGCAGCAGAGAGTGCCTCTATGAGCTCATGGTCACAGGCCTAAATAGGCTTTCACTCTGGTTGGCAAACCTGCCACAATTTCAGGACATCTACAGCCCGCCCTCTGCAGAACCTACTTCAAGACTTCCACAATTTCCACCCACTTAATTCTTCACTCTTCATATCCGAACTCCAGGAGTCTTTCCTGCCTGGTGCCAAGTGAAGTCCCCTTACTTTACACCACCTATCACAGCTCCAAATTTACATTTATTGGCATCATTGTTATTGAACTTATTATCACCATTATTGATTAATGGCATTACTTGAATTCATTGTTCAATTATTAATCAAAACGACTACTAATTACATTATTATTACCCTTATTTGCTTCACTATCATGTTTACATCATGTAGGTGGCTGGTTCCCTGACTGTAATCTCCAGCACAGCAACGACCTGTTTTTTTTGTTCAACCATGTGAATAAAAACATTGCGTAACACACTGCCTGGCACATAGTAGGTGCCCAGCCAATATTTGTTAAATTAATCAGCACCCCTGATCTCTGGAGAACTTTGCCTAGCGGCGCTGGAGGCCTACAGTGGGTAGCAAAGGCCGTCTAAAGTTCCAGTGGAGTTTGCAACGTTTTGCAAAGGGAACTCTAGCTAAATGTTTTGGAAGGCGGCACAAAACGCCCCTTTGCAACAACAAAACCAGACAAGTTCCGAAGCAGCCCCGGAGACACCCACCGACTGCAGCAGACGCCAGCAATAAACCCTGCACACATCCCGCGCGCAAAGCCAAGCCCAGCGTGCCAGCTGGAGGCTGCCCCGGGACTGCCCCCTTTCATTTCTCCCGCGCGAAATCCGGCCGGACGGCTCCACTCCCTCCCTCTGCTGCAGGGGGGAGCCCGGCACCCCCAAACGGGTAGCCGCCCCAGGCCGCGCCCATCTGCAGCCCCCTCTCGCGCCGCCAGCGAACCGACGTTCCCTGGTGACGAAGTTTGGATCTGGGACCGAAGCCTCGCGGCC
>NW_006383016.1:5731290-5737380 GCF_000327345.1 Myotis davidii
CAGGGTCGCTGGACTGAAGGCATTTCGAGGGGAGGGCTCAGGGGCGCAGCGCTCGGCGTTTGCTGCGCTCGTGGAGCCGGGGCTGGGCGTGGGGAGCTTTTCTGGTGCGCGCCCCCGCTTTCTCTCGGAATTGGCACAGAGATAAGGAAGTTTAGGAAAAGCGTAATTTTTCTGAAAAGACAGTTGAGGGCCAGGCCAGCTCAGCCTGGATAATGGAGTTTAAAAGGAATTGCTCTTGTGTTTGTTCTAGAACTTTGGTAAATGTTTTCAAGGAATTTGTAACCACTTGGGGAGGAGTGGGGGTTCGGGCGGCAACGTCATTAGGCCAACTTAGAAAACAAAAAGCCCCAAGATCCCCCAAACCGTATACACAGCACGACCCCAATTAACGCGTTAGGGTCTGAAGTAGCTTTAAAAAGTCTCATTAACCAACACGTGAGAGTAAGTCACCCTAATGTTTCAGTGGATGCTGGGAACGTGAACGAGGCTTCAGTTTTCCTTCTTTCTTTTAAAAAGAGCCTTTCTCTACTTTCTAGTAGTGAATGTATTTTTCCCCCCAGAGGTAAGCCATAAACACTTTTGTTTTTCAAATGAACTAAAAATAAAACTTTTAGAAAGGGAAGGAAGCAGCTTGCCAGAGCCCAAGATACTTTGTATGAAGTGTTGGTTTTTTTCTTGCTTTTTGTGAGCGCCTCTGACTCACTGCTTCCACACCTTACAACCTTTGTCTGGTGTTTAGCTCTTTTCTCCACCTGGGTGCTGGGCCTGGGTGTTGGGAGACAAGAAAGAGACGGGGCCCCACGCCAGGCTGCGGGGGTGGCCCCTGTCACCTGCCCAGGTCCTGCAGCAGATTAAAGGCGGAGCCAACAATGGTCAGTTTGGCTGTTTAGTGCTTTCTGAAAGGCTTTCTGAAAGTGAACTTTGAGAGAAATCTGTGTGGGTGTTTATAAGAAAGAGTAAGAGTTTAAAATTTCTCCAGGGAGGGAGGTATGAAAAGCAAGGAAAACAAAAAGTAACTCGAGGTTAAGGAGGACTGAATCAGGGTTAGATTATTATTATTTTTCCCGTGGCACTTTACCATAGAATTACTATCCTGTGCTTCTAGGAGGCTCAGGTGTCTCCAAGGTTTAAAAAGGAGCCCCTTGTGAATGTCACCAGGAACTGTGTCTTGATAATGTATCACTCCCGCTGGAATCCTGTATTTCTGATGAGCTGCCTTTCACCACTTATTTACATAGTTCATACTAAGGAAGTCCAGAATGTCCCAAAACGTCTAGGAAGGGAACCTTTCCTGTTATGAGGCTAAGTTTTGGTAGCTCCAAAATGTTAAGCTCTTTACCACGTGGGGGTAATCCACAATTGCTTTCCACACCTTATGCGTCAATTAGGGCAAATTACTAAGTGTAAGATATCAGATGTTTTGTTTTTTCCTTTACTAACGATCTCCTACTTGGCAGTACCCATTAAGATGTGTGCGATGATTTTTCCAGTGGGAGTGTTCCTGTTCATCATAATTTAAATGCGAGCAGATTATAGTCTCCTTAATTTAAAGGAGCGGAGAGTGTTTCTGCGGGTTATAAAAGATCCACTGCAGATAAGAGCACTTAATGAGCATTTCAGGAGCAGCAAGATGGTAAAGCCTGTGGTTGCAGCCTGTGCCCCAGCCCCATGAATGCAGCAGTGTGGTGCACTGCCTGAAGCGTGTTGCTCAGTGTGCAGTGGGTTTAACCTCACACACACAGTAAATAAAATTCCCATCCCCTGGAAAGCACAGAGGTGGGAGGGGTTCAGCAAAGCAGCATAGGCCTCGTGCTCTGAGTAGAGGGAACTAGGCAGGGAGAGGAAGAGAAGAGACTCATTTAAACCCTGAATTCCTCTCTAGACTCTGTTTTAGGAACTATGTTTTATTGATGTGGAGAGAGAGAGAGAGAGAGAGATGGAGAGAAACATCAATGAGAGAGGAACATCATCGATGGACTGCTTCCTGCATGCCCCCTACTGGGCATCGAGCCCATAACCTGGGCATGTGTCCTGACCAGGAATCCAACCAGAGACCTCTTGGTTCCTGGGTAGATACTCAAAAATGCTGAACCACACTGGCTTTATTTTTCTTTTCTTTTTTCTTTTGAAAACTCACCAGCGTGTTGATGTTCTCTGACAGTGATCACACCTCCCATGGGCTGTAGTCCTTGTTGGGCTGATCACTGTGTCTTTGTGGTTTCATACTGAATGACAGGAATACTACCCAGTAAAGGCGGTCTTGTACGGAGAGCGCTCAGCAGTGCAGCTCACACAGCTGAGGATGAGCTGAGGATGAGCCGGCCTCAGCTTCCTGGCGAAAGGCGGTCTCGTACGGAGAGCGCTCAGCAGTGCAGGTCACACGAGCTGAGGATGAGCCGGCCTCAGCTTCCTGGCAGAGAGACTGGGAGGTCCTGAATGTCCGTGCTGTCCTTTAACTCTCTTCTAGCTTCAGGGTGCAGTTTGGTCCTTGAGAGAAGGAAATGAAGCTAAATGTTCTCATGAATATGCATGCTGTTGCAGGGGTAAAGGAGGGGTAAAGGGGACTTTTTCTGGGTATTGACCTCATAGCTACGAAGTTTGTACCCAGCTTAAAATTTGTGCCCAAAGCCCTAGAAGGTCACAGGGGTGGGGATGGGGAGGGAGGGGCGTGTCATCTTGGAAGGACAGCGCAATGATTTGCCACTTTTATAGTTCCATATTTAAAAGGCCACTTTGTGGTTGTTTTGATAAATTCTACTGACTCATCAATTTAAGAGCTGAGTTTTTCGTGATTGGGAGAAACCTCAAAGAACAGCAGTTCTGCCTTGGTCAGGCATACAGGACAGAAAGCCATGACATAATTAGGTGACTTTAAAACATTTATAATGTCACACTAAATTAATGAAAAGATCAATAAAGCCATTTGAACAGAATAGTCCGGGGATGCTCATTTTAAACTGCTGTTGAGAGTTCCACTCTTTGAGTGAGAATTTAGAATTCTTACCTTGGAGATGCAGTTTTACTTTGTGAAGACTTATTATAGCTTTATTGACCAAAGTGGAATTGTCTCCAGCTACTTAGGGCAGTGATGGCGAACCTTTTGAGCTCGGCGGGCGTGTCAGCATTTTGAAAAACCCTACCTTAACTCTGGTGCCGTGTCACATATAGAAATTTTTTGATATTTGCAACCATAGTAAAACAAAGATTTAGATTTTTGATATTTATTTTATGTATTTAAATGCCATTTAACAAAGAAAAATCAACCAAAAAAATGAGTTCGCGTGTTACCTCTGACACGCGTGTCATAGGTTCGCCATCACTGACTTAGGGGATGGGTAGAGATAAGAAAATGATAGTGGGGCCTTTTTTTTTTCTTTTTGTTTATGAAAAGCAGTGGTTTCTGAGTGTTTTAAAATAGTATCCGTCAGAGGCATATTTGGTAAATAGAGCTGAAGTTAGCACACAGGAAAGTTTGTCTTCCATAGTGAAAGGCCGTGCCCTCTGCACTGCAAAAACATGTCCTGGAGGCAGAGTCTGAGTTCAAATCATCATGTTTACTGCCTGTTTTGTTGTTTGCTTTTCCCCCACAGCCATCAGCTGGTGACTGAGGGCTCCCCGCCTGGGTTAGTCTGTCACGTGTTCTTTAAGCACCACCTGTGTGCTAGGTGTTGTGATCAGCACCACCTGTGTGCTAGGTGTTGTGATCAGCACCACCTGTGTGCTGGATGTGGCGAGTTATGCTGGAGGAAAGGAAGCCTCCTGCCTTTCCTAGGCCCAGCTGGCTTCTGCTCTGTGTGGTGGGGACCTAGGTGGCCTTTGGTTTGGGGAGTGGGAGGTGTTAAGAGCCATCCTTCCTTCTGCACAGCCGGGCGTGGCTCAGTGGTTGAGCATGGACCTATGGGACCAGGAGGTCACAGTTTGATTCCCTGTCAGGGCGCATGCCCGGGTTGCAGGCTCCATCCCCAGTGGGGGGCGTGCAGGAGGCAGCCAATCAATGACTCTCATCCTTGCTGTTTCTATCTCTCCTTCTCCCTTCCTCTCTGAAATCAATAAAAATATATTAAAAAAAAAAAGAACCAGTCTTCCCAACCTTCCCCCTTCACTCCCACCCTAGGAAACTATCACTTCCTTTTAAAAGTCAGGCGGTGCTAGGTATTTAAAGTTATCAGAATTAATCCTCACTGTAGTTGTCTGAAGTAGGTAGCATTATCTGCATTTTAAAGATAAGGTGAAATTGAGCAATTAGCTTCAGGCAACCAACAAGAAGGAGCCAGCAGGGATTCAGTTTCCAGGGCCATAGCCTGCCTCTTGCCATTGGAATCACAGACGTGGTCAGGTTACCAGATTTTCACGGAAATAATGTTATGAGGCTAGAGGTCTTTGCCCAGCATAGTGCCACTGAGATGATGAGGGGCATGCCAAGTAGAAGGTGCTGTTTAAATATGAGGGGTGTCAGCACTTCCTTTTTTTCTCATGATTACCTTCTCTGCTCCTTCCCCCTGGGAGGGCTGGGGTGCTCACAGGAGGAGCTGGTCCTATGCTTTGCACAGGCTTCCTTGGATGATGTCTGCAGATGTCAGCTTCAGAATAGGAGTAAGGTCCACCAGGCTTTTACATGACAGTGATTTTCACATGATCTTTGTATTGTGTAAGAAATGGCATGTTAAGCCCTAGCCGGTTTGGCTCAGTGGATGGAGCGTCGGCCTGCGGACTGAAGGGTCCCAGGTTCGATTCCGGTCAAGGGCATGTACCTTGGTTGCAGGCACATTGCTAGTAGCGGGTGTGCAGGAGGCAGCTGATCGTTGTTTCTCTCTCATCGATGTTTCTAACTCTCTATCCCTCTCCCTTCCTCTCTGTAAAAAATCAATAAAATATATTTAAAAAAGAAGTGGCATGTTAAGAGAAGTCGAAATGAAAATAAACATTGAGCTACTACCCACTCTACCTACCCACTGTCTGGGTGTCATTTTCTAATTATTTTTCCATCCAGTGGCTTTTTTCTGTCACCATTTTTGCATAGCTTTTATAGTGTGACTGCTGTTTGGATTCTTTCTTTAGTGCCTTCAATACTATTTTTCTCAGTAGCTTGGAGGTCTTGATAGCTTTCATGTTTAATGACTGCAGTATTTCATTGAGTAGATGTGGTTCCATGTGTTAATTTTCTGTTGCTGAAACACTTTTTTTTTTAGGGTCCTGCCAGTTGTGCCCATATCCTCAGGCCTGGGCGTGGAGGGGATCCCTCCCCACAGACCCCTTTGCTGTTCCCCAAACCTGCCATGGCACTGCAGTATTTCATTGAGTAGATGTGGTTCCATGTGTTAATTTTCTGTTGCTGAAACACTTTTTTTTTTATTACTAAAGGAATTTTACAATACGTGTCTTGGGGTATATGCACATACTAGTACATATCTTATTCCGTGTATTGGAGTCCACATTGTTTTTTGTTCTTTGTCGTGTGCTTGCTATCATAAAAGGAAAGGGGCCTGATTTTCAATGGGGGAACCTCTGACACATTGTTGTTGTTTTTTAAAGGCATTTCCCTGTTTAGCGGAGAAAATGCAGTTTTTGCTCAGGTTAGAATCTGGGCTCATGATCACTGGACCGAAACAGTGGTTTTTTTCTTCCTGAACTTAGAATACCTCTTGGAATGTGCTTCTTTGGGGGAAGGGGACAGCAGTAGAAGTATGTTTGTTCTGTACCACCTTCAGGTCTGCCTGGACCGCTCCCGTCCCCCCACCCCCAAGATACATGAATGCTAATGGGCTGGAATCTCCTGGGATCTGTGCCGTTGGTTGTGGCAGTGGAAGGCGGGTCCCTGTGCCCAGCTGCTCTCCTGGGGCAGTGAATCCCTGTTTAACAGGAGTTGCCTGCTTTGGTCTTGCTTATTTGAACTACGAGTCGTCTCCGAGGTAGCATTCCTGAAGGTTGGACATCTAAAGTCAAGTGGTAGGTTTACCAATATAAAGTGCTGGTTGTAATGGGCGGGGGCCGTTTGGAAAACGTCACCAGATACGTGCACTTTTCTGGTCGCGTGTTGCCCTGAAAATATTTACAGAAGAGCATTTACAGGTACGAGCTCTAAAGCCTGAG
>NW_006383016.1:5737492-5740500 GCF_000327345.1 Myotis davidii
CCTGTTCTCCCACTTCCTCAGGCCTGGGCGTGGAGGGGATCCCTCCCCACAGACCCCTTTGCTGTTCCCCAAACCTGCCATGGCAGCAGCACAGTGGTTTGGGCAGCCCCCATCTTTAACCCCTTCAGGAGAGTCCTGTGTCCTTGGAGAGTGCCTTGCATTTGTGAGTGAGCTCTGGCTTTTAGTCTTTTGTCCCAGGGCCCAGCCCTCCCCATCTCTTCCTGCCCTCCCCCTGGCTGCCTGCTGGCAGACCTCTTCTGTGAGGAGGGTCCAGGCTTTACCCCAGGGGAGTGGCTGTGACTCAAAACAGTGCAGCAGGCCCAAATGACAATTCCCTGATGTGTGAGGGGCCTGGCATCCAGGAGGTAGGTGTTAGATATTTGTTGATCATTTTACAAAGATGGTGTAGGGCTGTCAGTGTGCAGTGAGTGGAAGCATGAGTTATGACCGTCCGGGCCATCCTGGAGCGGGCTGGGCTTCTCGAATTTTTCTGTTGCACAAACGGACCAGTTCCTGCCTGCCCCAGAGCCCGGAGGTGTAGCAGCCTTGCCCGCCTGTGCGGATTTTCTTATCAATCTCCAGCTTTATCTTTGAAAGTCATGCCTCATTGCTTCTCGGCCTTTTGGCTATGATCAAGTGTAGTATCTGTTCTTACCAGTTTAAAAGTCATGCCTGTTTTGCATCCTTTTCCATTAAGCATTTTAATTTATTTTAATACAAATAGGCTATTTTAAAGTGCTCTTCTTGGAAAACATCCCCTTCCCTGCCCCTCCAGTTGTCCCTGAGCTCCCCCAGTTTGGGGAGCATGGAACTGCCAAGCATAAAACTTAGAAATCACACCTGTAATAAATCCTAAAATAGAAAAGATACCCCCTCCCCCAATATCTTTTTATTTAAAGCTCCAGGACTCAGAGGGCTTTGTGGATATTGAAATCCCTGGGAACATTTTTTAATGCAAACATTTCTAGTACCTTCATTTTGTTCTCCGTTAGCATTTGACTTAAAATGGAAAGTGAAGGAAAAAACAGAAGTGCATTTAAACATCATTGTTTATTTTGAATCCTCTCTCTTTTCTCCTTTGACCGTGGGTCCCAGGCATTTTTCTTTTTTCACTTGGGGAGTTTTTTAAATCAAAGTCGTTGAAGCCAATGGGACTTCACTTAGCCTTTCCCAGCCAGGGCCTCTGACATAGACTCCCCTTTACCCGACTTCACAACAACAAGCTTCCTGTGTTCCCACACTCCCAGCTTTAAAAACTCCCCGAAAAGAGCATCTGGCTGCAGTGACCTTCATCACTCTGAGTGGGTCCTCTTCCCTGTGCAGTTAGGACCGAGGGAGCATGCCCTCTTAGGGAGTGCGCACATCCACTCGGGCACAATGCCCTGAGCCATGTGGCATGTGCAGCCCGCACGGCCCCCGGCCCAGGGATTGTTCTGCACGGTTTCCTCGAGCAGGACACACGTGTGTCAAGAGGCTCCCTGTCTAAAGGCCTCAGGGCTGGGCTGCGCAGTGAAGGCCCTCCCCCCTCATCCCTGTGCAGATCTGCTCAGCACCTGTCTGCACTGAGCACAGGGACCCTCTCCTCTGGAAGATGGGGGCCTCGCTGTCCCCCAGCCTTAAAACGTAATTTTTCAATTACAGTTGACGAACAATATTACATTAGTTTCAAGCGTACATGCTAGTGATTAGACATTTCTATATCTTACGAAGTGATCCCCACCCCTTGTAAGTTTAGTACCCATCTAGCACCATACTGAGTTATTATAATACTAGAGGCCCAGTGCACGGGTGGGGGGAAGGGGGGGCGGCTCAGCCCGGCCTGCACCCTCTCGCAGTCTGCGACCGCTGGCTCCTAACCACTTGCCTGCCTGATCGCCCCTAACCACTCTGCAGGCCTGCCTGATCGTCCCTAACCACTCTGCAGGCCTGCCTGATTGCCCCTAACCGCCTCTGCCTCAGCCCCCACCACTGCCACCGTGGCTTTGTCCAGAAGGAGTACCGGATGGCCCAGTCTAATTAGCATATTACCCTTTTATTAGTATGGATGATGGATTATACTCCCTGTGCTGTGCTTTACATGCCTGTGACTTTCTTCCATCTGTGAATCTGCTGTGAGCCCTCCTCCCGTCTGGCTCTGTCCTGAGCTGTGTAGATGTGGCTGATCTTGCCACCCCTAGAAGTCTTCCTGACCATCCGCCCACACCTGGGTCAGGTGTCCTTCTGGGCTCTTCCCTGTTCACATTTATCACACCACAGTGCAACTGTTTAAAGATTGTCTGGCTCCCCTACCCCAAATGACTCATTCCTTGTCAGATCCCTTAGCATGGTGCCCAGCTCAGACTGGTACTATTACAGTTTTGTTTTCATTGGTTTGCAAGTATTTTCTAATTCCCTTTGTTATTTCTTCTTTGACCCATTCATTGTTTATGAGTGTGTTTAATTTCCATGTTTGTGAAATTTTCAGATTTCTTTCTGTTATTGATTTCTAGTTTTTATTCCATTGTGATTGGAAAAGACAGTTTATGTGATTTCAATAATTTTAAATTAATACTGACTTGATTTGTGCTAATAGGTTGTAGGTCATGAAATTAGAAAGGGCTTCAGAAGCTTCTTCTTTAGATATGTGACAACAATTTATGGGGTGCCATCCATCCCCTAGATTATCACTGACTAGATGAAGATGTAGGTTTTTTCTTTTCCTGGATATTGGTTCTATGTTTTAATTACTTCATAATCTTATAAGATAAACAATTTGACCATGCCTCCTTGCCTCCATCATTGCCTATATTGTGCAGAGTTGACTTCTCTGTAGTAACATGTTTTGGTTCATTATTATTTATTTAATAGAGGCCAGTGCACAAAATGTGTGCACTCGGGTGGTGGTGGGGGTGGTCCCTCAACCAGGCCTGTGCCCTCTAGCAGTCTGGGAGCCCTCGGGGATGTCCGTCAGTCAGACATTCTTAGCACTGCCGCAGAGGTGGGAGAGGCTCCCGCCACCGCTGCTGTGC
>NW_006383016.1:5741658-5765631 GCF_000327345.1 Myotis davidii
GAGTCTGCCATCACTGAAGCAAGCAAACCTCATGTTCAGTTTAAGCTGCCTGGCTGCCGGCTGCCATCTTGGCTGACAGTTAAGTTGCATATCTCACTGATTAGCCAATGAAAAGGGTAGCGGTCGTATGCCAATTACCAAGTTTCTCTTTTATTAGTGTAGATATATATCTCCCATGTTCAAAGGTTGGTAAATCATGTTGTTTACCCATATCTTCAGAAAAAAAATCATTTCTACTGTTGTGGTAAACAACCTGCTTCCCTATTTATAATGGTCTGGCCCTCTAGCAACTTGAGCATGAAATTATAGCTAATGTGCCTACAAACGTCAGGTGGTCATAATAATCTGGCCACTCAGTGTATAACTATCTAAAATTAAAAGTTTTATTTTAATGATACCAATTTAACTTAAATGGCCTTAAAAGAACTCCTATACAGCTCTGTCTTCCACTTTGTTATTGATGTCACAGAATACGTCTTTGTGCATAGATTCATAAGTATTTCTTTTTTATTTAGTAGAAAATGAAAACAGAGAGTGGAAAGGAAAGAGGTTTTAGAGGGAGCTATGGTAGGAATGTAGGGTTTTACTACTTTAGTTTGATAGGAAGCCAGCGGGGAGCAGGGGAGGAGCAGTGTAACTCCAAAGGCTCCCCAACTGCTACATGGAGGCAGGCCTGTAGAGAGTGCTCAGGGAAGCACATGACCCTGTGCCTGGCGTTGTGCTCAGTTTAGACAAGAGGGACCAGTTGCCATCATGGTAAGGAGCTTCATTCTACATGTGATTTGAAATAGTTAGTAAACCACTGGTCTACTTTTATATTATTATAAGCAAACTAGAGTCCCTGTGCACGAAATTTGTGCACTTGGGGGGGGGGCTCCCTCAGCCCAGCCTGTGCCCTCTCACAGTCTGGGAGCCCTCGGGAGGTGTCCGACTGCTGCAGAGGCGGAAGAGGCTCCCACCACCGCTTCTGCGCTCGCCAGCCGTGAGCCCGGCTGTTGGCTGAGCGGCACTCCCCCAATGGGAGTGCACTGACCACGGGGAAGCTCCTACATTGAGCATCTGCACCCAGTGGTCAGTGCCCATCATAGCCATTGGTCGTTCCACTGTTCAGTCAATTTGCATATTAGTCTTTTATTATATAGGATTTGAATAGTGGGATAAACGACTTTTAATTATAATAAGTTTAAATTTTTACAAATATTTAAATTCATATAACATCAGGTTAACCTTTTTAAAAAATTTTCTTCAGCCCTAGCCGGTTTGGCTCAGTGGCTAGAGCATCAGCCTGCAGACTGAAGGGTCCCGGGTTTGGTTCCGGTCAAGGGCACATGTCTGGGTTGCGGGCTCGAAACCTAGAAGGGGGTGTGCAGGAGGCAGTCAATCAGTGATTCCCTCTCATCATTGATGTTTCTATATCTCTCTATCTCCCTCTCCCTTCCTCTCTGAAGTCAATTAAAAAAATATATTAAAAAAATTATTTCAGAGAGGAAGGGAAAGGGAGAGAGACACACACACATTAAGGATTAGAGAATCATTGATCGGCTGCCTCCTGCACGCTCCCCACTGGGGATTGAGCCCCCAACCCGGGCATGTGCCCCAACTGTGAGACTCAAACTGTGAGACCTCTTGGTTCATAGGTTTATATGCTCAACCACTGGGCCACACCAGTGGGGCTCACATTAGCCATTTTAAAGTTTTGAAAAATTCAGTGGCATTTAGTATATTCGTGTTGTATAACTATTAGTTCTATCTAGTCCAAAACACTTCATTACTGTGCAGGAGAGATTGTTCCTCAATCTCTTGTCTGCCTATGAGCTGGCCCCTGGCCGGAATGGCGGTTGCTTTCCCCAGAACCTCCTTAGAGACTGTCTGAATGTAACTGCTAACGTAAATCGGCACCCCTCCCTTGCCTCCTGGTATCCACTGCTTCCTGGAATAGGCCGCTGTCCTAACCTAGTTAAGCACGTCAAGTAATGCCCCGTATCTGGTAGCATTCATGTTAGTGCCTGTGACGATGCCACCCGCCTCACCCCCCTACCCTGGCCCCCATATAATTCTTTGGTGCCTGCCCAGCTGTCGGGAGATAGGCTTGATCTTGCAGCTGCCCAAGACACGCCTCCTATGTAAGTTTTCCTTCATAAAATCTGTTAATGACCAGACTGGAATAGCCAGCCGTTTTTCTTCGGTCCTTCCTGCCCTTCTCTTACGGAGGTAGATTTTCAGGAGGTAAATTTTTAGTTTCCAGGCTTTTCCCTGGGTCTGTGTGTTCTAACAATTACCTTAGAAGCAAACCCTGCACCTATGAAGCAGTTGCCCCTTGCTTTTTCTTCCTTCAACCCCTGACAACCACTGGTATGCTTTGGCCTCTGGATTCATCTGTTCTGCTAAACGGAATCACACCATATGTGACCTTTTGCATCTGCCTTCTCTTAGTGTAACATGTTCCAGGTTTATCTCCATGGTAGTATGAGTCTTATTCCATTGTACGTTGTATATACCACAGATTTTTATTCCTATAGTTTTGACCTTCCCAAAATGTCATCTAGGTGGATCAGATACTATGTAACCTTTTTCACTTGGCATAATGCATTGGAGATTTATCCATATTATTGGATCTATCAGTAATTATTTTTATTGCTGCATAGTATTCGTGGTGTGGATGTACCACAGTTTGTTTATCCATTCCCTAGTTGATGTGAGTTGGTTCTAGGTTTGCAAAAAAAACTAATTCCAAATTTTGTGTGAACATAAGTTTTCTTTCGCTTGGGTAAATACCTAGGTGTGGGATTGATGGATCATGGGGGGAGGGCATGTTTCTCTTTATAAGAAACTGCCAAATTGTTTTCCACAGTGGCCCTAGCAGTTTATGAGAATGCCAGTTGTTCCACATCCTTGTCAGCACTTGGTATTGTCATGCTTTTTTAAGCCATGTGATAGGTAGGTAGTTGTCTCTCATTACAACTTTAATTTGCATTTCCCTAATGACTATGGATGTTGAACATCTTTTCCGGTGCTTATGTGCCATGTGTGTCTTTGGTGAAGTGTCTGCTCACATCTTTTGCCCATTTTTAAATTGTGTTATTTGCTTTTATTATTGATTTTGAGAGTTCTCTATATATTCTGGGTATGGATTCCTATCAGATAAATGATATGCAATTTCCAGTTGGTTGGGGTTTTTTTTTGTCATTCTCTTAACTGTGTTTTGAAGAGCAGATATTCTTAATTTTGATTGTCTATACATTGTAAAAGTCTGTATTATGCTTCTGGTATTGTATCTAAGAATTCTTTGCCTAACCCAAGGTTAAAAGATTTCCTTTTATTTCTTCTTGACGTTTTATAGTTTTAGATTTTATATTTTGGTTTGATCCATTTTTAGTCTTTTGTTTTGTTTGGTAGATGGTGCAAGGTAAATAGGCTTCTTATGGACCAACCAATTTACTCATAAGCGATTTAAGGAAATGACAGGGTTTATGGTAGGAGGGTATGTGGAACAATCCCCTTTGCCGTGGGTTGAACAAATGCTTTCCTCTGTGTAAAAGGCCTTTCCCAGTTGCAGGATAGTTCACCCTGCAAAGTGTGCCAGCCTTGCTCCCAAAGCTTCAAGAAACAATAAGGAAAATGAGAAGGTATGCATAAATTTCCTTTATGCTGTTCCTTAGGGCTTAAAGTGGAGCTTGTTTCCAGGTGAAATTATATGCAGTGGTGTTCCTGGAATAAGAAGCATTTCCTAAAGCTTTATCAAAACCAGCTCTTGAATCAATTGACCTTAAAGAGAATCCCAGGGGTTTTTTCCCCTTCAAAAATTAAATAGATGATAAATATGTTCCTCCTGGCTAGGAAGTGGTATTTTTTAATCAGGAAGCATGGATTTAAATATCATTGAGATATGGAAAAAGCCTTGATTTTTTTTTTAATCCTCACCTGAGAATATGTTTAATATTAACTTTTTTCTTTTTAGAAAGAGGGGAAGGAAGAGACGGAGAGAGAGGGAGAGAGAGAGGAAGGAGAGAGAGAGGGAGGGAGGGAGGGAGGGAGGGGGAGAGAGAGAGAGAGAGAGGCAGAGAGAGAAAGAGAAACATAGATGTGATAGAGAAACATTGACCAGTTGCCTCCTGTATGTGCCCAGACTGGGGATTGAACCAGCAACCTAGGTATGTGCCTTGACCAGGAATTGAACCTGCAACGTTTTGGTGTACGCGATGATGCTCCAACTAGCTGAACCACTCAGCCAGGGTGAAAAAGCCTTTAAAAGTTATACTTAGTTTTAAAATATAAAATTTTGCCCTGGCTGGTGTGGCTCAGTTGGTTGGGCGTGGTCCAGTGCACCAAAGGGTTGCTTGTTCCATTTCTGGTCAGGTCATGTGCCCTGGGTTTGGGCTGGATCCCAGATTGGGGGCATGCAATCGATACTATGCTCTCATATAGATTTTTCCTTCTCTCTCCCTCTCCCTGCCTCTCTAAAAATGAATAATTTTAAAAAAATTAATAAAGTAAAAAATTTTAAGTTAATGGTACATTAATTATAGTCAGAGGCAAAATACTTGATTGAAAAGCAGCTGGCACCTGGAGGCATCTTTTTCTAGCTTACCAGTTTTTTCAGTGAATTTTCATTGAGGCTCAGGCTGGCAGAGGTTAGAATGGGGCCTCGAGGCATTGCTCTATGTAACTTAAGAAATACTGGAAAGACCTACCGAAGGAGAATGAGGCAGTGACTGGGCAGGACTCATTTGTATTGGCATAGCTTTGTTGGGATAGAACAAAGCTGGATTCCAGCCAGCTGTGGTTCTGCCAACAGCTTTGTCCCCTGACTTTCTCTTAAATTCTGGGTTTGGAGTCCGGATACCTGGGTCGATGTGTGGTTCTCTTGTCATTAAAACTGAGTTCTGGACACATGAGGTGGTGTATCTGCACCTGCCTTAGGTGAAGGGGTTGGGTTCTCAAACCACATGCCCCTCTTAAGTAGCATGAGAACTGGTGGAGGTCTAGACTTGTCCAGTGAATTTGAAAAGGACTGCGTTTATTTAAGGAAGGAAAATTTTTCTCACGTTTTGAAATTGCCTTTTTTAATTTGTCTCATGTTGTTGAATTTTAAAAAATTGTAGTAAGGTACCCATAAAATTGACCGTCGCAACCACTTTGAAGTAGCATGAAGGGCATTTGCATTGTTGTGCACCCTCCAGAATGTTTTCATGTCATGAAACTGAAACTCCACCCATTCATCAATCCCTCCCCATTTCACACTCCCCCTCAGCCCCCAGCAACCACTGTTCTGCTTCCGGTGGCTATAAGTTTGACCTCAGGTGAGTGGAACCATCCGATGTTTGTTTTTGTGACTGGCTTATTTCACTTAGCATTATGTCCTCAAGATTCACTCATGTAGCATATGACAGTATTTCCTTCTTTTAAAAAAATTAGTTGATGCTGCTCTTCAATTATTCAGATACTTAAGTACCTCTAAGTATACAGTTTCTGTTCTTGGTACTAGAGGGAGACATGGTGAAAGAGACTGAGTCTGCTGTAAGTTACTTCTAGTAAGGATATGCACACACATAGCTGTGATGAATGAGGGAAAGTTACATCCCACAGAGAGGAACAGAAAATGGGCTAGGATCTCTGTAACTGTGTTCCACAGACCAGCACGTGGGATGACCCTGGCGCTTGTTAGAAATGCAGACTCTCAGGCCCCACCCTCGCCCCACTCATTCAGACTGTAGATTAGAACGTTTTTTAATTGAGATATAATTTACCTCTAACATTCTATTAGTTTCTGGTGTACAACATAATTTTCCAATAGCTGTTGTATGTCTTTCCTTTTCCTTTTTTATCCTCACCCGAGGATATGCTTATCGGTTTTAGAGAGAGAAGGGGAGGGAGGGAGGAAGGCAGGGAGAGACGGAGGGAGGGAGGGAGAGAGAGAGAGAGAGAGAGATAGAGAGAGAGAGGAAGAAAAAGAAGAAAAGGAAGAAGGAGAAAAGAGAAGAGAGATGTGAGAGTGAAACCCATCATTTGCACCCAGTGGGATGAAACGTGCATCCTTTTGGTGTACAGGACGACACTCCAACCAACGGAGCCACCCGCCAGGGCAGATTTCCTTCCTTTTTAAGGCTGAATACTACTCCGATGCATGTGTATAGGACACTTCGTTTACCCATTCATCTGTCCTGGACAGTCGGGTTGCTTCCATTTTGTGGCTTTTGTGAATAGTGCTGCTACGAACAGGGAAAGGCTATTTTTAATTTAAAGTTTTTCTTTTTACTTAATTTTCTTAACACTTCAGTGTCCAGTACTAATATTACTAGACACTAGTAGATGTACTATTGGTGATATTTGAAATTTTGGCATTTAAAATTTCCTTGGGGGATGTGTGTTGAAATATTTTAGGGTGATGTCTGTGAAGTACTTTGAACATACGTGGATTAGGTTGGCTCATATTAAATCACTGTTTTCCTAGGTCACAAACAGACAAATATCAGCAAGTGCCTATGGGTCAAGCTATTTGTTGAAAGAGAGAGAAAGCAACTGTGGTGACAAATAGGGGTTCCATGTGAATACACAGTGTTTGTACTAGTCTCTCCCCTTTCTCCGTGTTTGAACTTCTTCAAAATCAGGAGTTGGGAACAGATAGGTAGTCGGCATACGAAAATGAACTCTCAGCAGACACGTGTTTGTGAGGCTAAGTGTGCTGACCACATTCTCGCTGGGAGTAATTGCCTAAAATAGCGTTTACATGCCCTTGGAATTCTAAAACTCTACAGTTGACTCAGAATATAGAGAAGAAGGAAAGCTATTTCATTGTGTGAATTTTCTGAATCAGCATAGGAAAAAGAACAAAAAAAATAAAGAACTATATAGATGGGAATTAAGAGGAGCCTAGTAATACCTTACGGAGTCTTTTCCATGGTTGCCATTTAAAGACAGATCCACGGTAAGAGAAAAATATCGGTTTCTCCGAAACCAATGCTATTTTCTCACTTTTTGTCAAGAGATCAAAAATGGCTTCTCTCCAGGCGTGGTCCTGACAGTCTCTGTAAGGAAGGATACATCTCTGGGATTTGAAGACGTCTTAGCTCCATCCCCCTTCCCTTGTTGCCTAAGGTATGAGCCAAAGCACATTTTGCTCAGGGTTAGTGGGGTCTACTGGGCAACCAAGGCAGATGGATAAAGTTATGAGATGCTAATTCCTACTCCGCTTTGGAAAATTTCCCTGTGATTATAACAATCTCTGGTTTTATTTTATTTTTTTTCTGTTTTGAATCCAAAACAGATCCCTAAAGAAGTGGCTGACATCTTTAACGCCCCTAGTGATGATGAAGACTTTGTCGGTTTCGGAGATGACGTTCCCATGGAAACCCTCTCATCCGAGGAGAGCTGCGATAGTTTTGACTCACTGGAGTCAGGGAAACAGGTACGGATGCTTCCTTTCAGGCAGGCGTGTTGGGCCGGAAGCCTGGATCGTGGTTCAGGTGTCCTTTTCTCTGACCATGGTCTGAGGTTGGTGATGTCAGTTCATTGCCCAGCATTTTATTTTGTAAGCATCAGGCCTTCATGTTTCAAGAAACTGGTGAGAGTACCTCACTCACTTTTGCTGTTTAAATCCTTTTGTACAGTAATTTTTGTTTTTTAAATAAAGGGAACCTCACATGATCAGATCCATTTTCTCGGGGCTGCTGCCTGTGGCACGGCTGGGTTCAGAGGCCCCCATGCAGCTGGCAGGGGAGGGCTGCCCGGCACAGAGATGTCCACAACACACAGAGCAGCGCTGGAGTGTGTGGTTACCATGGGGCAATTGCGTCCCTGTCCCCGCGGCGTGGTTCTGTCTGCACCTCCCTCTTGGAATGGCTGGGGAGAGCATTTTTCTCTCTGTAATCACTTTGATCTGTGGCACATGTACGTTACAGTTCTCTGTTAGGTTCCTGGAGGTTTATCTTGTGCCTGAGCAATTGCACGGCCGCCAAAAGACCTAGCCTTTTCTCCCAGGGTCATTGTGGCGCTCAAAATTCCTCCTCCTCCCTCCACCATGTGGTCTCTCGTTAAAGGCTGTAAATTAAACCCACCTTGCTTCCACCGGGCAGGTACCGGAAGGGAAGCAGTTCATTCCTCGGCTGGCCTCGGTGGGCGCTGTTCTTTCCTAGGACATGGGTTCCCTCTCTGTGGGCCTCACCTTACTTGTCTCCACAGCCGTGACCCCGCCAGCCCCGTTTCCACTCCCCTGTTCTCTTCCTCTCAGCTGCACCTCCTGTTCTGTGTTGTCACCGCTCCTGTGTTTCCTGTCCCCGTTCGTGGGTGTTCTCGAGGCTTTGTCTGCAGACTTTTCACTTAGTGGGCTCAGTGGTTGGCCTGGTTTCAGCTGTAACCTCCACGATGGAAGGCTGGGCTTCTCCCTCCAGCCCAGAAGTACCAGTATCTCTGACTGCCGGTCGGACCAATCCTGACTAGTCAGGGAGATCGGAACACACCCCTGCCCTCCCCACATTGTCTGTCTGGCTTCCTCTGTACTAGCTCCATCATTGGTGTTCTTGACCCTCCTCTCCTCGCCTCCTCTCCTATCTCCCCAACTCCCTTCCAGGAGTTAATCTTATCTCTTAGCTCAGCTGTAGAACTGACCAAGGCCCATAACCTATCATCTAGTATTGATTTTAAGAAATAACCAAGGAATCCCAGAGAGCCAGGGCCGGTGCGAGGACTGTAACCTAGAATGCAGCGAGGCTGTGTGGCGTGCATATTTGCTTCATGCAGACCCACGTTCCAGACATTTCCTGCCCCCTGTGGCCTAAGGAGGATACGCGCCTAGGCCTTGGTTTAGGACTGTGGCTCAGCTCTTTTTCTCTATCAGAGCTGGACGCCAAAGATACTGACCTCTCCCAGGCTGACCACTGCCCTGTGAGGCCAGCTCAAAGGCTAGAAACTCCAGAGGACTGGACGGTGGGAACTCGCTGCTGTAGGGGCCTGGCCTCCTCAGGCTCTGGGCCTGGGTGTCGGAACCACACCTAGACTCCTTGCCCCAAAACAGCCTGCAGGGGCCGGCTCTGGGCTCTAGGAACCAGATGTTTCCTGCCCTCGGAGATAGCAGGTTTGTGGTGGGTTTTCCCGGGAGCCAGCCGGGCACCTTTCTTCCTTAATCATAAATCCTCGTTTGCTGCTTCCCCCAACCCCCCTCAGGTCCATGTTAACCATCCGAGAGGAGCCGCATGAACTCGTACACAGTATGTGTGGCAGTGCTGAGTTTGGTCACTCTGAAACACAATCTGAATTTCACTTTAAAGAAGCTTCCCGTGTGTGCGTGCGTGTGTGTGTGCGTGCGTGCGTGTGCGTGTGTGTGTGTGTGTGTGTGTGTGTGTGTGTGTGTTTTCCAAGCAGCTGCACCACAGCTATCAACAAAGGAACAAAGTAATTAAGCTCTGAGCACACACACTCCAGTTACCCACGGTAATTCATAGGAGACATTTTTTAGCTTAAAACGTGCTGGAAATAGGCACTTTTCTCTATCCCCTGTAAGGTTTTCCACTTGTCTATTGTATCTGTTTTTCTCCCGAGATGGTCTGAGCTCAAAGAAGTGCATCATTACACTCAGGCAAAGGCATGGGGGCAGATACAGATTCTCCCACCGCACGTGCTGTGAGGAGGGGTCAGCTGCTCCATTGGGGGAGGAAGGAGGCGGCGTCAGAGGCACCTGGGGCCCCGGTCCCCAGCCCTGGGTGCCAGCATGGAGGAGGCTCTTTATGGGTCTCCTTTCCGAACTGTATGCTTGCTTTTCCCTTCTCACGTCCAAGCATGCCACTTAGAAAGCCCAGTTTTCTTCCTTCCATTAGTTCAAAAGGAAGAAAAAGTCTTTATTCGAAGATGACTTCCTTTTTTAAGAGTCAGTTCCTTCTGCTTGCTTGCTGCCTGGGCACTGCTGGGGGTTGTGGAGGGTGGCAGCATCCGTCCGTCCGTCAGTCCTTGTGGCAGGGGGTGAGGGAACCACTGCAGTTGCTCAGTGGTGTGCGTGGGAGGCAGGGTCTCCAGCCCCTTCTCTCCTGCGGAGGAGACGCTGTGGTGGGGGAAAGGCAGGCGTGCTCACTGCCGCGGAGGGTGGCTGTTAGAGAGGAAGGCCCGCCTGGGCGGGAGCCAGGTTTTCCCTCACAGCTTCTCCCCACGGCTTTATGGATATCTGGGAAAGCAGGCATTTCTAATGGCCAGCCTGGCAGGAGATGCCAGCCGTGCTGATCGGTCGGACAAGCTGATGGAGGCTGCGGACAGGGAGTTTTTGAAATCATTCAATTCATGGGTTTAAATTTCTGTAAGCTGCAGAAAGTGTGTGTGTGTGTGTGTGTGTGGTGGTAAAACATGCATAACAAAATTTACCATTGTAACCATTTTTACTTTTAATTTTTGTTTTAATTGATTTCAGAGAGGAAAGGGAGGGAGAGAGAATCATTGACCACTGCCTCCTGCTTGCCCCCTATTGGCGATCCAGCCTGCCACCTGGGCATGTGCCCTGACTGGGGATCGAACTGAGACCGCCTGGTTCACAGGTCGACACTCAACCACCGAGCCACACTGGTTGGGCGTAACTATTCTGAAGTGCAGGCACGTTTCTGGTTTCTTGCCAGCGAGACACTAGGTGACCTTAGATGCGTTCCATGTTGGGCAGCGGACACCATTATCCATTTCCAGAATGCGCT
The DNA here is from genome assembly GCF_000327345.1 of Myotis davidii. Taxonomy (NCBI): domain Eukaryota; kingdom Metazoa; phylum Chordata; class Mammalia; order Chiroptera; family Vespertilionidae; genus Myotis; species Myotis davidii. The sequence goes on from NW_006383016.1 coordinate 5,752,323, forward strand.
CATCGTCTCAGACGGAACCCCTGCACCCATTAAACAGCTCCCACGGCCTGGTGCCCCGGGAACCCGTTCTCTCTCTCTCTCTCACATGTGTGCTTTTAATTTAGCAGGATGTGCGCTTCCGTTCCCCGTACTTCACAGAAGAGCTGAGGAGAATTTTTATAGAGGACACCGACTCGGAGACAGAGGACTTTGAGGGGTTTACACAGAGCGACCTGGGTGTAAACAGTAGCCCAGAAGGAAAGGTAATAATGAGCCACACGAGGGAGTGTGGCCGCAATAGCTTCCGTCCTGTTTCTGAGTTCTGTTTTTACTTGGAAGAAGTCACTTCACAAAGGGAAAGATTTTACTTGCTCTTACCTGTTTATCTCTAAAGCCTATTAACACAATGTAAACACTGCCATTCCAGGGTGAATCCCTGGCCCCCCAATCCATTGTTCTGGAGTTTGGGGGTTGTGTCTCAAGTGTCCCTTAAGGTCCTTATCAGAGACTTGCTTAGGGGGTCTGTCTGGGAGTAATAAGGTCTTTAAAGTCATTACTTCTTGTGTGTGAAGTAGTGCTCTTGGGTGTGTAGTTAATTTGGCAGAAGTCTTGGAGTCTTCCCTATGCATTTTGACTTTGAATTTTTTTGATGTGCTTTGTGGTGATATGTGGGGTTTTTTTGTTGTTTCTTTTTTTGGCAGAGAGAGGGAGGGTGAGTCTAGAGAAACATCGATGTGAGAGCAACATCGATCGGCTGCCTCCTGTACCCTCCCTACTAGGAGTGGAGCCTGCAGCCCAGGCATGTGCCCTGACCGGGAATTTAATCGTGACCTCCTGGTTCATAGGTTGGGCTCACAGGCCGGGCTAGCACTCCCATTTCTATCTGGAGGTGAGTCTTAGGTCCCGCACACCGTTTTCTTTGACTGTTCTCTGTGTTCCTGGCATCCAGACCTGCCAGCTTGGCCGTTCCCTGTGCGGGAGCCCAATGTGCAGTGCTTTGTGTCCAGCCCAACGATCTGAAAGGAACGCAGCCGGCCAGTGGCTGAGAATTTGTGTTCCTACCCAGTTCCCAGGTGGTGCAGGTGCTCCCGGGGCCACCCTGAGCGGAAGCGCTGGTCCAGGCTGCAAACCACAGAGAGAGTCCTCCTTCGAAACTCAGCTCCGTGGGGGCAGGGTGCAGCTAGTGCCTGCCCTTGGGCTTGATCCACCACAAACTACTTGACTGAAAAGCTCAGGGGAACTCCTAAGAGGAAGGAAGAGCTTTCAGCTATTTAATTCTTTCCTAATATAAGGTCTGATGGTTTTAAATGTGTCCTTTTGGAAGTCTGTTACAACATCTTTGTTTTTCCCTCATTTTGTTAGCTCAAGGGGTCCGATTTGAGCGACGATGGTAGTGAGGCATCAGCGAGTGAGGAGGAGGGAGATGACGAAGAAGAAAAGGCCACGCCCAGAAGAAGCAGGCCTAGGAGCAGTATTGGTCTCCGCGTAGCCTTGCAGTTCCCCAAGAAACTGGCCAGAACAGCCGACGAGAAGAATTCTGCTGAGCCGTTGTTTTCCAGCTCTTGCTCACAGGACAGTACAAAAGCCATTCTCCGGAGAAAGAAAAGCAACAGAGAAGGGAAGGAAAGGGAAGATTCGGCCTCAGAGCCCGAGGACGACTCCAGGGACGAGGAGAGCTCGGACGCGCTGCTGAAAAGGACCATGAACATCAAGGAGAACAAGGCCATGGTAAGGCCCCAGCTGGGGGCGGGCACCTGGGGGCGGGCACGGGGCTCCGGCCAGGCTCACAGGCTGCACCCTGCCAGCTCTGCGTTGGCTCCTCTTAGGAAATGTGCTCGGGGACTCTGCATCCTTGCTCTTTTCCTGAACCCCAAGCAGCTGCTCCCTGGGAGCTCTGGGTTGGGAACAGGAAGAGACTCCTGCATTGGTTTTAGCCCCCTGCCCTATACCTCGAGCTCATGCCGCTGCCAGTGTGTAGAGTGAGGTTTTGAGCCGAGAGGAGCTGAACCACTGGCCCATTCCTGGCAGAAGGAAAAGGAAGCTGTAAATGAGGTGTTGGGAGCCCACTTAGGAGTGGCCGTGGGCAGGCCAGGCAGGCGTCTTGCAGCCCAGAAACCTGTCTCCTGGGATCGCCTGCTATGGTTTCAGGACATTATCTGAAGGAATGAAACAGGTCTAGGTATTAAAACAAACGGAACTTTATTTTAAAATGTCTTCCCTCGATTAAAGGAACAAAGCGAAATCTGTGTATGGTTTTTCTGCACGTGATCGGTCAGTGACGGTTGTTAGCGTCATAATTTTGTATATACAGAATTTTAAAAATCCTACCACGCATAGTCACTTTTAGCATTTTGGTGTATGTCTTTAATATTTTCTTTTAAAGAAGGTCATGTAATGATACTGTATATACAATCTTATATGGCAAGTAAGTTACGCAAGAAAATAGGAAGCTTGCTTTTGGATGAAATTTACCCAGGGACACGTGTCTTATTATCAGCTAAAGGGAATTTTTAATACTGAGCTGTCTGCCTCTTTAAAATACAAACTAGGTTCTGCCCGACCTTTTAGTAACTCCCATCCATGTGTGTGGACCTAAAACTAAAAAGAATCCTAGTGAAATGGCACGATTGGCATATTAATGGCTGTTACTTGTTCTTAGGTGTTTATTTGGAAATATTTTCAGAATTTTTACTGATGAGAACTTTGGTTTCTTGGAGCTCTAAATAATTGTCAGAATGACCTAGTTCAGTGGTCGCCAACCTTTCGGGCCTCACGGACCACCGGTTGGCGACTGCTGATCTAGTTGAGCCGTTTTGTTTTGAATGTGAGGAAACTTGGTTCAGGTGTGCAAACCGGTGTTCCAGGCCTCACTGCTAACGAGGGGGCCCGGTCATGATGCTCCAGGCGTTGGCCATTCCAGGGCCGTGTTCATGTTGCCCTGCCCTGGTACATGAGGAGTAGGCGGAGGTTTTATTACTGTGAGTGGTGATCCTGGCATCTCACCTGTCCCCACAAACATCTTTACATGTGAGGTTAAAGCAGTGGTTATCAACCTTCTGGCCCTTTAAATACAGCTCCTCATGTTGTGACCCAACCATAAAATTATTTTCGTTGCTACTACATAACTGTAATGTTGCTACTGTTATGAATCGTCATGTCAATATCTGATATGCAGGATGGTCTTAGGCGACCCCTGTGAAAGGGTCGTTCGACCGCCAAAGGGGTCGCAACCCACAGGTTGAGAACCACTGGGTTAAAGGGATAACAACTGTTAAGATCTTAATGTAAACTACGTTAGTCAGGTTTCTCACGGCTGCAGAACTGAAGACTCGTGATGAGGTGCTGGGTGAACGAGACTTGGGAATACTTATGTGCCACCCTTTCTTTGTTCCAAACTCCAGCTTGCTCAGTTATTGGCGGAATTGAACTCGGTGCCTGATTTCTTCCCAGTGCGAACCCCAAGCTCGGCTTCCGTAAGTGGCGCTCCTTTTCATTATTTATTCCGACTGCCAGGCGGCTTGTATTCCAGAAGGCACCCAGCTGCACACGCCTATGCTCTTGCTTTCAGAAGAAGAAAACCGTGAGGCGGGCCTTCTCGGAGGGGCAGGTCCCCAGGCGCACAAACCCCACCCGGAGCGCGCGGCCGCCTGAGAAGTTCGCCCTGGAGAAGTTCACCATCTCCGCCGCCCAGTTTGCAGAAGAGTTTTACCGCTTCAGGAGAAGGAAGACAATTAGTGGGGTATTTTTTGACCTTAGTAAACAAGCTACTTTGTCTAAGCCAGTGGTCCGGAACACAGGTGTCCATCATAGTCGCTCCAGGCGATCTGCAGCAGCTGAGAATTGGCAGTTTGTGATCCCAGGTGGTTCTCCTGCTAAGGGCGGCGCCCGGGAGAGCCCTGGAAGCCCCAGGGAGGAGCGCGGGGTTCAGAGCCCCAGCTGGACCTCCGGTGGCGGCAGCGCAGGCCTGGCCAAGGCTCTGGCCTGCTTTGGGGTTTTGCTTGGGGGAAAGGAAAGAGAGTCCTCCTAGCCTCTGTGTTAGGACTGAGGCATTTCAGGTGCCTTCAGGCAGGAGGGAGGAACTCCAGACTCTTCCCATTGGTGGGTTTGGCTGTTCATTGTGTTAACAACATCCCTGTCCTCAGAGTTAACATGGAAGGAGCTGGACACGCCTCAGTGAATGAAGATTTCAGGAGAACAGAGGAGGGGCACAGTTAATACTAATTAATGGTGTTAGAACTCTAAGAGTGTGAAATTTTAAAAAAATGTAACCCCTCAGCATATCTAACGCTAGCTTCTGCTCCGTCTCCTCCCACAGGGGAGGTGCCAGGGCTATCGACGGCGGCATCGCGCATCTTCCTTTCGGCCCGTGGAGGACATCACTGAAGAGGACTTGGAAAATGTCGCCATAACTGTCCGAGATAAAATCTATGATAAAGTTCTGGTAAGTTAGATAGGACAACGGGGCACATGACTGGGACTCCAAGGCACTAGGATTTGAAATCCTGCATTGTTTGTGCACTGTGTCTGGGCGTACCCCCCAGGCCCTCTCTGCAGGGCACCGCATGGGCTCTGAATTGGAGGGTCAGCTGTAACCGGGGAAGGGGAGGCGGCTCGGAGCAGGAATTCTCATCAGAGGAGAGGTTTGTGTGGAGGGAGGCAGGGGTATTGTTTAGAAAAACATTTATTTATAGTTCTACTTTGAATATATACCTTTTTATGTTTTAAACATTGAAAAATATAATGTGCTTTTTGGTTAATATGACCATAGAAACTGAAGTTCGAGAGACTCTTGGGTAGGCAGTGGGTTAAGAGTTCCTCTCAGTGCCGAAACCGGTTTGGCTCGGTGGATAGAGCGTCGGCCTGCGGACTAAAAGGTCCCGGGTTCGATTCCGGTCAAGGGCATATGCCTTGGTTGCGGGCAGATCAAAATCAATAAAATTAAAAAAAAAAAAAAGAGTTCCTCTCAGTGGTAAGCTTTGTGGTGTCTGACACCTTGTAGACTGGGGATGGGACACTGTTGCAGGCAGTATTAACCTGTGAGGTTTTCCTAGTCGCTAGGAGCCAGGTTGGAGCTGAGGGATGCTGTCGGGGCACATGGCACTCGTCGTCACCTGCCCCCCTTCGTGGGCCCTGCCCTTCCTGCTTCTCTGATCATTTCTTCCAGGCTCCCTGCTCCATCTCATCTGCCCGAATATGCTTCTCTGGCCCCAGAACTAAAAGTGCTTACAGGCTGCCGAGGGTGCCATGGTCTACTTGCCTCTAGGAGAGGGGCAAGTGCAGCTTGTGCACAGCAGCGTGGGGCCCTGTGGACATCACCCTGTGAATCCGTGCTCAGTCCTCACCGCCCTCTCCCCTCAGGGTAACACGTGCCATCAGTGTCGGCAGAAGACCATCGACACCAAGACAGTGTGTCGGAACCGGAGCTGCGGCGGCGTGCGGGGGCAGTTTTGTGGGCCATGCCTGCGGAATCGCTACGGGGAGGACGTGAGGTCGGCGCTGCTGGACCCGGTAGGAGCAGCGTGCGCATGTGACATGAGTGGTATTGGGAACGGGGAGCCTGCCGGTGGGGCTCCCTGGGCCCTTTTTCAGGGACCAGTAGCTGCAGAGCCCTGAACCCTCTCCATCTTAAGATGCGGGGAGAAATGAAGAATAGGGTTTCCTTCTGGAAAGGGAGCAGCAGGCTGACCAGTGGATAGGATAGGAGACAAGGCTGCACTGGGCTTTCCAGGGTCAGCCAAGCTTTCTTACAGTGGTCGGGTTCAGTGAGGCACTGCTTGCTGTGTGCCCAGACCTGCTCTAAGGTTTCACATCAGTTAATGCTGCTGACTTTATTTTGGTTGTTAACTATTTACCCTTATGAAGTAGGTCTGTAACCTCCCTAGGCCTTGGTTCCCTCTGTAAAATGAGTAGCATGGTTGGTAGTCTGACCTGGAATCTGGGGGTTCTGTGCTCTTACCCTCTTGTACGGCAGTCATAGGGGTGGTAGATACACTGTCATACCGTCCCCAATTTGCAGATGACTATAAACTGCCACTCAAGTGATGTGATTTAACAACAGGCACACAGATGGGAAGTGGAAACACGAGCATTCACACCCAGGTCTCACTGGTCCTTTTCACCAGAGTCTACGGTTATGCTAGCTGGCCTGTCTCAAACCAACATCTTTCAGTGTTTGTCCATATGTGATGTTGGGTGATCAAACTTTCTAGGCCTTTTTGAGAGGGAAGGAGACAGGTTAGATCCTCCTCCCCCCGTGACAAGTATGAAAGGGTAGCAGGTGACTAAAGCCTGGAGGAGAGGCCCGCTGAGCCAGGCCTGACACCACGGGGACGCCTGCCGTCATCTCCTCCTAGGGCTGGATGTGCCCTCCCTGCCGGGGGATCTGCAACTGCAGTTACTGTCGGAGGCGCGATGGCCGCTGTGCCACAGGGATCCTCATTCATCTGGCCAAGTTTTACGGTTATAACAACGTCAAGGAGTATCTGGAGAGGTGAGTGTCACAAGTCAGAACAGGTGGCAGACACTCGAGGCAGGTCGTGGTTGCCTCGTTTCAGGCTGATTCTTACAATCCACCTGGGATGTAGCTCTGTGCATTGGACAGACTCAGGAAATTTCCTTCTTTGCTAGGATTTTCAACGTGGGGCTACCTGTGTAATACAGAATGGAGTGTATGAGGCAGCCTTGACCCTACTGGGCAGAGAGGAGAGGTTTGGGGGATGTAGGATGAGGAGATGGAATTGTGGTTCCCAATAAACTTGAAAAGCAGTTTCAGAATGAAACAAACCCTAGCTGAGGCCTGCCTCCAGGGTCTGCCACCAATGAAGCAGGAGTCAGGCCTGCTCGGGGCTTTGTGCTCCTCCCCCTCCTATTAATTCCTTATCACACTAACATGCCCTTTCCTTTTCTCAGCTTACAAAAGCAGCTGGTAGAAGATAATTAGGAGGAGGAAGAACCACCAGCCAGCTCACCTTGGTGTATTCCAGCAAGACATGCCCTATGTACCATTTGTGCCTATGATGTCTTACAGTTGTGTTTTTATAAAGAAATTCTTTGTAGATCTAAATACTACTTTTTGTTAAGATTGTTTATATGCTTACAAAGATATCTCAGGAAGACAGCTAAGCACCTTGAGGAATCTTATATACACAGGTGATTAGAAAGCAGTTACAGTGCAGGTAAGTTCCAGAGAAAACATTGTATAAGGAGCTCTTGCCTTAGACATTGTTTACAGATACTGCCTTGACCTTTTACCTCCCAGTTAGTAACTCTAGGCCAAGTTGTTACAGCACCTTTAGTTTACCTTATCCTGACCAATCGTTCAAACCACCTAGTGTAACCTGCTCTGGGTGATTGGAAATTTCTATTGCAGAATGTTCCCCTAAATTACAAAGTGCAATTAACCGCAGATGTGAGTACTAGAGCTTTCTGTTTTATTAAAACTTGAATGAACAAAAAGTGGACTGCCACGTTACCAACACTGGAGGCCTCGTAGCGTCCGCCTCTTCATTCAGGATTGCCTGCTGCCAGTTGCTTCTATATTTTAAAAGAATGTAAGAGCTAATTTTTAATTTAAAAAAGATTTTGTTTACTTATCTTACAAGAACTAAAATCCCACTTACCAGGAGTCTTCCAACCCCTTTTGTTTTTGAGGTGGTATTTTCACTGGGAGCTTCCTGAAAATGGGAGAGACACTGTTCTGGGGAAAGCTAAAAGTTCATGAACACGTTCTGACTAGGTTTCCAGTAATTCTTCCTACGTTTGCCTCTTTCTCTTCCCCACTTTTTAAGGATGGTGTTTAAGAAAAGTTAATACACAGTTAAAAGTTATAGACGCTGGAATGTTTTATGCCTCTCAGTAGAATAAATGTGCAGGAGAACAGCGCAATGACAATGAAAAATCCTCACTGTTCGCCAGGCCTGGAGGAGTGAGGTCCCATCTACGCCTCCAGCAGCAGAGCCACGCCTGCCAGCACCCACTTGGCCGTCTTCTCTTTGCTCCTCAACCTGAAGGTCCAGATGTAGTGGGGGCCCCTCATTTTGGTTTTGTACACAGGGCACTCATAGGTGTGTTTGGTTTCCTGTCTGTCCGTGGGTATGGCTTTTGCAAAGATGACTGGCATCGCCGATGTCAGCTCCTTGAGGCGGGCTTCCGCAATGGTTCCGGACTGGACGTCCCATCTGGCACCTGCAGCAAAGAGAACGCAGGGTGGGACGTGTTGGGCCGCGTCTTGTCATGGTTGCAGGCAATAAACGTTCCGGTTTTGTCACGCTGCTGCTTGTTGGTGACTTTCTGACTGAGCTGGGCCAGGACTGAGGTACGAGAGGGAGGGTAAGATCCCTGCTAGCCACGTGCCCCACGCACACGGTAAGCAGACCATTCATTGCTCCTGAGTTTAACACCTACACTCTAAGGAAAAGTAAATTTTATAAAAACAGATCCTATCACAATCCAGACACACTAAAGCAGTGGTTCTCAACCTTCTGGCCCTTTAAATACAGTTCCTCATGTTGTGACCCAACCATAACATTATTTTCGTTGCTACTGTTATGAATCGTCATGTCAATATCTGATATGCAGGATGGTCTTAGGTGACCCCTGTGAAAGGGTCGTTCGACCGCCAAAGCGGTTGCGACCCACAGGTTGAGAACCGCTGCACTAAAGCAAACTAGTCTGCTCTCCCTGTAAAAGTAACGTGCATTTGAATGCTACAGAGTAAAAGAAGCCTCCATCCAATTCACCACCTTCTCTCCCCACGGCCCCTTACCTTACACCACGTTCAGGTACCTCATTCCCATTACCTGCACTCAAACACGTGTACGTGTGGCACTTGTACAAAAAAAAAAGGGCATTTTGGCCAAGACTAGGACAGGCATTTCTGAAAACGTTCTTCAGGTACAAATGCATAGCCAAATAAAATTAGAAAACATTGCATACTCCTCCCCTTAGAGCAGCGGTTCTCAACCTGTGGGTCGTGACCCCTTTGGGGGTCGAACGACCCTTTCACAGGGGTCGCCTAAGACCATCAGAAAATACACATATAATTACATATTGTTTTTTGTGATAAATTACTATGCTTTAATTATGTTCAATTTGTAACAAAATACATCCTGCATATCAGTTATTTACATTACGATTCATAACAGTAGCAAAATTACAGTTATGAAGTAGCAACAAAAATAATTTTATGGTTGGGGGTCACCACAACATGAGGAACTGTATTAAAGGGTCGCGGCATTAGGAAGATTGAGAACTACCGCCTTAGAGGTTTACAATGTGCATCAGCTCTTGTAGAGGCTCGGAGAAGTCGTGCAGTAAAAAAGTGGTAGAAGAAAGATTGTGAATTGATTATATTGAAAAGCAAAATAACTTCAATTCAGTGTAGGTTGTAAATGATCCTGTGGTGTTAACATTAGATACATGAGCAAATCTAAGTGAAAGCCATCACCCCAGATGCCTTAAAATATGGCTCACGTTGGATACACATCTTGGCATTTGATTTTTTAAAAAGCAAGAAATGAGGTAAACACCCACTAACGCGAGCAAATACTGAGAAAGAGTAAACGAAGGGCAGATAACTGACTTGAGTGAGGAACAAAGGTCACTCCTTCCTTGCATAGCCTTCCCTACCTTCCATGAAGAGCCCGTGCAGATATGCGCCTTCCCTTGGGGGGTGGCCATAGTCGTCCTTGTTTTTTTTGGTCACGTCAACCGTCAGGCACATTTTATCCAGTGGCCACGCGTTTTTTCGAGCCGTGGTCTGCATGATTGCTGTGGGAGGGGAGGGCACAGAATGAGTGAATGGTGTCAAGTTGTCCGTAAGGTTCCCAGGAGCCGCCAGCAAGCTGAGCATCTACTGAGGCTGCCCTGGCCCCGCCCAGTGTCGCTGGGTTCCGTGTATTTGCGTGTGGCCACATGAGAGCCAGGGCTGGTACACGAAGGCCTGCAGGACAACCTCGCAGCTTTTGGAAATGAGCTTTTACTGGAACAGCTGCGCCCATTGGGTCAGTACTGCCTGGTTGCTTGGGCACTGTCGTGGCAGAGACTGTGTGTGCCTTGGCAGAAAACACTTCCTAGAAGGAACCACATCCCACCTCACTTGGCTGCTCCTGGGCCTCCTTCCCTTTGCTGCTGTTCTGCCCGGAGTGCCATTTCCTCTGTCGCTCCTGCACCTTTTCTGTCATGGCTACCGCGTGAGGCACAGTGAGCAGGGCGGGGAAGGCTGCTCATGGCGGGATTTCTGCTGGGGGTGCAGTTCTGTGAGCAGCAGACCTTACCAGTTAAGAAGGACTGAGGGTTGAAGAGGCCAGAAAGCCACACCACAGCTGGGAGGGCGAGATCTTGTGTCCAAGTGTCCAGTTCTCGGCATCGCAAGAGGAGGTCATTAAACCTGGTTCATAGAAGGTAGGAAGAAATCGGTTTGCTTTTTATTTTTAGTAAGACGGACATGTCTCAGTAAGATTAAGTCAGTCAACTGTGGGGAAGGGTGGGTGGTGGTAGCAAGGTACCCCACTGAGAACCAGTGGAATCCTTACTTGATGATTTACAGACTGTTGTCCCCTTAAAGGGGCTAGATTTTTTCCAACAGAGATTGCGTATCATAACAACTGTTACTATTAGGGACAAGAAACACCGAGGAATATGGAAAATTTGTCTCCATTACCCAGCAGTTAGTTAGCTCCTCTCAGTGTTATGTGGTGACTGTACACAGGTGATCTGTAAGATCTGGGCTGACAGGTGCCGACATGGAGCAGGGAGGTACATGCAGGGTGTGTAGGAAGACACAGGAGAGACCCCTCAAATGTGTCGAGGTGGGGAGGGGAAGGCTGCGATGATTGTTACTAGACACGTGTTGCTGGGAAAGGCAGAGAGAGGAGTGGAGCATTTGACAACAGCCTTCCCACATGTGATAATTACCGGAAAGCAGGAAAGGTTATTGTAAAGTTGTTTTATCCATCACATGCCTGGGGTTTGAGAAACTGCTGTCTTTACTCAGGTCCTTGCCTCTCAGCAGCAGTTAGGCAAGGGAGGAAGTACCTGCAATTTACCTCTGAGGAAGCATGAACGTCTTTGATAAAATTAGGGGACACGTGGAACCTTGAGTCGGAGGTTTAGGGAATGTTAGAGATGGTGGGGAAACAGAGCACAGAGAAGACAGCCCAGCGGAAAAGCCAGCAATACAGTTCTCCAGGGTGAGGGCCACTCCGGCTGGCCCTGGGTTTTTCTGGGACCTGGTTTGGCTCAGAGTTGCAAGGGAGGCAGGGCCGAATGGGAATCATCCCCACGAACCCCCTGCAGGAAAGGTCTGCCTGAGACCTGGGTCACCAGAAGGAAAATTCCCGCTAGCTGAGAACACGGCCCAGTGCCCTGCCCCACGTTAAAAACCCCTGATGAAAAAAAAATACTTGAGGCTGTATAACACAGGAAAAGGGGCAAAGGATGGGGAAAGCAGGGGTGGAAAAAGACTTTAACAGGTGGCTGCAGAGGATAAATACTACAGCCAAACAATTTGCAGTAAGTATTTTTTTTTTTTTTTAAAGGGAGTGATTCCTTGTATAAACAAGGTCAAGGATTAGAAGTGATTGGGTAAGGAAAAGGAAATTAAATCAGAAGAGCTCAGAAGTAGAAAAACTGGTAAAAATTGAAGCAAAAACGATGTAGCATAAGGCAGAACAATTTCAAAAAGCAAAAAATGGAAATAGAAATATTGAAAATAAGACGAAATTTGAAACAACAAGTATTTACTAATAACCATCCTAGGAGATTTGAGTTCCAGCTCAGGCAGGTACCAACCACAGACCATTTGTAGCTCCTACTGGGTGGTTCTGGCCTGGAGCAAGCAGTCTGAAGCTGGAACTACCTGTGGGTTGTTCAGTCATATAAGCCAATAAACTGTTTTATTTAAAAACTGAAATTGCGGGTCTATACTGACATGAAGAAATTTCAAGTTGCCTCTCGTGGCCATAATAACAATTCCCCCAGTGAGGGAATTCTATAATGTGCATTTTTCAGACGATAAAATGAGAAATCAGGTCAGATATTTTGTCCAGGCTCAAATAGCTAACAAGGAAGAGGTCGAATTTGAATCTTGCTCTGATCTTGACTTTTAGTCCATTTTTGCTTTTGAAGTAGGCAACATGTTAGGGAAACACAATTGAAACTGGTGGTAGTTTGCACACTTACTGAGTTTAGTTACAAATCACAACCTATAGATCTTTTGGGCTGAATACTTCAGAACAATGAACTAGCATGGAGGCAGACAAAGGCAGTGGGGGCAGCTTACCACTGGGCCAGGCCGTAGGTAGATGGGTAAGCCAGTTTGCTCCACGTGTCCGGCACCATGTCGTAACTCAGCGCAGACTGCTGGGCTTCCACTGCAGGTGTTGGCGTCAGCTCCCCCTTGCGTGGAGAAAAAGGTCACCTCGTGACTACCTTCCGATGCGGGGAGCCAGCTCTCACCCACTTCAGCTTACCTTCAGGCCGAGGTCTAACTGCTGGAGTGACATGTGGATTTCCCGCAGGAGGAGGTTCATCCTCTCACATTCTTGGAAGCAAACAAGAACGTAGGGGCTTCTAGTTGAGGTTTTTTGCATGATCTCTGCCATGTTGAACTCTTCTGGGAGTTTCTCCAAGATGTCATCCAAGATGTTCTTCACCTTAAATCACGAACACGCGAAGATTTAGCTCCTATTTCATTTTTGGTCACAGTGACTATATAGCTTTGTTTGCTGTTAAGTCCCAGAATATATCATACAACTCTCCCAAAACGCGAATGCATTTAAAAAATGCCTCCCACTCCCTGGAGGTGGGCATTCCCAGGAGTGGCAGTGCCAGCTGCCGTCAGTTCCCACCGGGAGGAGCTACTATTTGCAGTTCATATAGGATTAGCATTTAGGGAATAGAAGAACTGTCATCAACTACACTTCATTGGTACGTAAAAATGCAGTCGGGAAGTAGAACCCCGATGTTTAGGCATATTACATTTTGTAATATGTTAATTTAAATAGTCATTTGAAAAGTCACACAAACCAAAGATGTCGTTTAAGCTTGAGCTAATTCTGATGACTCTGATACTGCCCTCTAACATATCTTAAAATTTGGGGAACAATTTGGTCAACATTTTCAACAAGAAGGTCTCTCTCTTCTCTTACTGTTGCCCTGAAGAAATGAAAGATTTAACATTGGAGACACGGACGTGTGTGTAGTTCTCCGAGGTGCGTATTTATTCTATCTAAGCCACTCTACCGAGCTGTGGAAAACCAACAAATACCTACAATGGACAGAAGACCTGAGTATTGCCTGTCTTCAGCCTCAGACACTTTCCCTCTTTCCC
>NW_006383016.1:5765673-5768449 GCF_000327345.1 Myotis davidii
TGCCGACACCATGCTTGCAATTTGCTTTAGCACCCTGGCAGGTAACTTGTCAGGTTCTGAAATCTTAAACTCATTTATAATAACGGTAGAGAGTCTGAAACACAGGGTAGTCTGGAAGTTTGGTAAAGAATGGCCTTTGGAATCCGCTCGAATTTGGTTTCCTTCACTGGCCCTTTTTAGCCGTTGGGCTTTGGGATGTCGCGTAAGCTTATCTCTGAAATAAGGATCCGGATACTATCCCAAGCACTTCCTTTAGTGCCCTGCATAAGCACTCAATAGATGGTTGTTGCTACAATCTTTTTGCCTATCTGGGGTGTTGAGACATCTTTACCTCATTTGCTTTGCATTTTCTGGTTGAATGATCAGCTTCCTTGTTGGAAAGACTGAAATCCAAAAACTAGATGAAAACCTCATCTACCTCCCTGCTTCTATTCACAACTATACCTTTCCCCAAATGGATGAATTTTTACCTTGTTCATTTCCTTAAAAAAAAAATCTAACATTCACATGGAAGCTGTTAGTATATAGAACACAATACCCAGCAACACATCCTATAGTTTCTAAATTACAAATAAGTTTCTCACCAAATGGCCTTATGGCAATAAGTAATTGAAAAACTTTAAGAAATAACACTGAAAGTTCCTGGGGCCTTGCTATAATACGATCTGATGGCTAGTGTGCTAACATTGTGTCCTTTGCTCCAGCAATTCCACTTCTGAGTATGAGTATTATGAGTGGATATTTTGGGAAACTACCTTTGTTTATGGACGAAAGACTATACAAGGGTGTTCATGGCTGTGATATACATAATAGAAAAAATTAGAAACTATCCAAACGTCCATCCTACACAGGTTAAAGAACTGTACATTGGTCAGTGCACACATGGATGAAACGCACAAATGTAATGTGCAATGGAAGGAGCCACACATTGAGTACATGGCTGTATGGCTGTGTGTGTGTCTGAAGTTCAAACGCAGGCAAAGCAAACCTATGGTGATAGAGATATGGAGAGCAAGGTTGCCCGTGGGCTGGAGGGGAGGGTATATTGACCAGTAAGGAGCATGAGTAGCCTTCTGGAGTACTGGAAATATTCTGTATTTTGGTCTGGGTGGTTATACGGGTATATACCAAGGTAAAAACCCACGGAGTTGTACACTTGGGTCAGTGCACTGCACTGTGTATACATTAGGCCTCAATAGCAAAGACAAGAAAGACCCTCACCTTGTCTTCTGTGGACGGCTCCAGCTCCTGGCTGACGAGTGCTTTCCTGGGCTGCGTCTCCAGCAAAGTTCTGAAGAGAGTGTTGGACGTCACTGTCAGGAACTCTATTTCCACGTTTGGGTGCAGGCCGTACAGCGTGGGGCTTTCTGGAGGAAGCATCTCCTCGACGTACTGGTGGTAGCCGGAGTAATCTGATAGGTTAGGGGGCGCTGCAAAGCCTGGGGCCAGCAGAAGCTCATCTTCAATCTTCCACCACAAAGGAGAAATCGGTTATTCCACACACAAGGGGCATCCATCAGCCCTGGCTGGTACCGCTCAGTGGATAGAGCATCTTCCCACCCACTGAAGGGTTGCAGGTTCGATCCCCAGCCCTGGTCGGGGCTCATGGGAGGCAACCAATCGATGTGTCTCTCTCATGGATGTTTCTCCCCTGCTCCCTCTCTCTAAAAAAAAATAACTAACTGGGCATTCATCTTTGCTTCCTAAACACTGAGAAACTGCTAAGCAGTCCCAGTACACCACTGGATAGCAGCCTCTCTCAAAATGTTCTGCAGCTCTGTCATAATTGATCATTCTGCTCTGTGGACAGCACCGAGATGACCTCGGGGTGAAGCAAAGGCACTCCATCTTGTTCCCGTAAACCTCTATGTTGTAAAAACTGCTGTTTGAGATTTTCTACTAAACATAGACGGTCCTTTTGCTCTGTGAATTAACTCTGCTATTCTTGGCTTCTGTAAACACGCTTGCTTAAATAATAGGGAAAATAAGCTCAATTATCTGGCCTTGCAAGCTGCTCTGCTGACAAAAGGGTCTGGTCCGTCGCTGGTTACTCCCATGCCAGGTGTCTTTTAGTTACCTGAATTGTGTTGTGCTTAAGGTTACTGAACGGTGCTATGCTCAAGGTTACAAGCTTCCTGCAAAATATCTCCCAGTACTTGGGCTCTTTGTAAAACCTGCAAGAGGTCCGGAAGCCCCATATTTAGGAGACAAAGAAACCGGGAGGGTATAAAGGGAAAGCTTCCTCCATGATGCTTTGCTCAGACTCTGGAGATAACTCCTCTGAGACTACCCGCGTAATAAAGACTTCAAATTTGGCTTACTGATTAAGGCGTCCTCTGTTTAGCTCACTGATTTCCAATATAACTTGGGGAGGAGTCGAAGGAACACACTTGAGGCCGATCCCTAAGAAGACTCAGTCTGAAGTTTGCCTGGGGCCGCAGGATACACACACAACCAGGGAACAGCTGAGCTGCCCTGTTTACTGGGCAGTCCTTGGTTCTCCCAAACAGCCCCATTTTGCGTAACCTGCCCAGGCAGACGTTTGATGTTAATATTAATTCTGACTTCATTTTAGTAGGACTCTACAACTATGCTTTCCCAGGACACACACTTTGCATCGCCCCGCTGCAAATGACATGTTGCACATGAACTTTATGAACAGGGACGTGAGTTCTCCCTCTGCTTTCAGGACTCTGCAAAGGCTTCGTACTCAGGGAGCTTCAGCCCGGGCCTGCCCCCTGCCCACTCCAGGGCGTTTATGAAAAGCTGCTTCCTG
>NW_006383016.1:5768494-5777533 GCF_000327345.1 Myotis davidii
GCTCTCTCCGTGGCATCTGTCTTGCACGTGGGGGAGGGCCGTTTGAAAAGACTGTTATGCCTGAAAGAATCGAGTTCTAAACAGACATTGCTCTCGAGAAGATGCTCAATACCATAATATTTAGGGAAATGCAAGTCAACACCACAACTCCATACACTTCACACGCACCAGGAAAAGATAAAGGATAAGGGGAAGTAAACGTGTTGGCAAGAATGTGGAGAGAATAGGATCCTCATACGTGGCCGGTGGCTACAAAATGGTGCAGCCACTTTTGGAAATCGAACCAGCGACCCTTCGGTGCACAGGATGATGCCCAAACAACCGAACCACACCAGCCAAGGCTAATTTCATCAAAATAGTTTGTAAAATATGACAACTTTCAGGTAACTAAATACCTTATTTTGTAGAAGTAGTTTAATGTATTACTTGTGTTGCATTGCCAAGTACATGCTGCACATGAGAGGATATTCATAATTTCCTGAGACACTCTAAGGCTCACTGCCATCAGGGAACCCTCCCTGAGTGCAGATGCATTTTTCCAACAAGGAACTCACCCATCCTAACAGGACAATGTCACAGAATATTCTGAGCAGCAGAACTTGAAACCCCGTGTCATTGGTTGCTTTCTGGGCATAGTCCAATGCAACCAAAGATGCCCATGTCCAAATAAGTGAACCAATGTGAGAAGTGGCAAGAAGACCCCGGCAGGTGCTGAAGTGCTAGATCAAGTTCCCAATACTATAAACAGCATGAGCAGGGAACGTCTGCATGAGAACAGAAAACTGGGTCCTGCAGCCTCTGCCACGGAGTCACCCTGGATTGACCTTCCTTCGGTGAGTTGAACAGGTAGGTAGTACTGTCCAGAGAGGATGTGAGATTGCAGATGAAGCTTTCCCATCCTGAAAACCTCGCCAGGTCTGCACCGAAATTTTTTAAAGGGCTAGCACACTCCTGGAATGCTCCCCCTCACCCCCCAGGCTCTATCGTCTGTATTTATTTTACAATTATTTGAATGGGAGTTCAGACTTGTGACGGTTAATGGACAGTCTCGCTTGGCAACAGTAATTCGCTCCTTACCCTCAGGCCAGAGCCAGAGAGAAAACATCATTGTGAGCTTCTCACTCTGCCCCTGACCTCTACCATCATGCCAAGAAATCAGCCCCCGTAAAGGTCACGCTCTACCCCAGTTTATCTTTCCCGTCTCCATGGTAACCTGCTCCAGACCTCTTCTGAGGAGTGACTTGGGTTGTGTTAGATTGAAAGTGTCTCTCTGACCTGTGAAATTCTGCTCACTTGGAACTCAGGAAAGACCAGGAGACGCATCAGCAAGAGAAACTAACTTAAGGAATGGTCACATGGCAGGAAATTAGTCCCCCCCCCCCCCCGGCCCCCGCATTGTTCCCAAATTGTTTAACATGATGAAAAGTAGTAAAAGAGAACCTGTGCCCAATTTTCTAAATTAGACTGCAACACACCATGTTTTCTAATACACAATTATTTCTCAAAGGGGACTCAAGGAAGGTGATCGAAACTACAGAATGTTTTTATGAGACGCAGTCCTCAGAGAAATGATAAACAGGAGGTTGCTCAAACTATTTTTAAAAAATGGCACTGCTCTAAACACAGTTGGTGTTTCGTCCGACTGAGAGTCGAGATAACATGACGTAGGGCTTCCGGGGTTTCCAAGAAATAACCATGCGATGACCATGAACTTGGAAACCATTTATTTGAGAGAGAGAGAGAGCATGGTAGAAATGTGGCCACTGCTCACGGCTACTTCACTGTGGGAAACAAGGACTGAGTCCTTTGGCCAGAAAACATAGCCCTGGTCATGAACCACATGGGTGTTTGGTCTACACAGACCCAGGGTTAGAAAGATGAGAAATGGGCAGCGGGTGCCTCCTCTCTCAATGCCAGTACAGGCGTGCTCTTCCCGTGCCTCACAGAAGGAAGAGCTGGGTTCCCCACCACATTTCTCCTGAGCATGTATTTTAGTCAGGGGTTAGTGGTTAACATTTAGAAGACTCCATGGCTTCTGTGACAGGGACAAATGGTAAATTTCACTAATTTCAGAGTCCTCCAATTGAAATCAGTACGCCCGTCTTGAGGCTAGAGCGCTTGCCCATGTTCACTGAGTGACCTGGGGCCAACTACTGGGTCTCAGTCATTTTGTCTATAAAATGGGGTAACTGCCAGTTCTGCACACCTCACCCGGCTATTCCAAAGGTTAGTGAGTCAGTGTGTGAGACACTGCTTCCCCTGGGCACAGAAACCACCTGTCATAACACAGATTCTGATCCTCTATCTGGGATGCAGCCCAAGACCCTGCATTTCAAACACATTTCCAGCTCCCATGAAGGTGAGCCAGAATGCATTCACAAAAAGCCAGGAATCCTCAATAACATCTAAGAATTATTTATACAATGACATTTTCAGAGTCACGTTGTAGCCTCCACATATATACCTCTGTGCAATAATAATTCTTACCAGAAGTTTCTCCTCAGTGAATTTTTAAAAATGTCTTACCAGAGATGGATTCATAAATTCCTCTAAATACACCCGACACAGCCTGCGATCCCAGTCATCTGTGATGTGGCCCCCATACATGATCTCACCGAAAAGATAGCGGAGGTCTTCCCATGGAACCTGGGGGGGAAGATCATGCAAACGTTCACTTGCAGACCCAGGGCATCCGCATGTGTACACTTGGTACGTGACATGGGGGTGTCCTCCCAAGAAACACATTTGGAATAAGTGGTACCCAAAGTCAATGGCCTTAATATGGTATGTGATGATCAATATTCATCATTTTTTAAATCGATGAAATTAAAAAGTCCACATACAGACCTTGAGCATATTTTGACCCTTCTAATAAATATTTTCTGTTGATCTTAGCATGTTTTGTTTTAAATGTCACACGTAAAATTGCTTATTGTAACAGTTCTGGGCAGAAAATGAAATGGACCACTTAACACTTTTACTCAAGTCTTTCATAACTGTCCCCCATGAGGTTGACCAGTAGTTTTATCCTATTTCCAATGAGCCTTGTAGATGATTGAGATAAAAATCAAAGGGAGAAAGAGAGGAGTTGACATGATACACTATATATATAGCATTTTTCCCTTTAGGGGGAGAGGAAGGGAGGAGAGTGAGAAACATCAATGTGAGAGCAACATCTATTGGCTGCCTCTTGCACATTTCCCACCCGGGATCGAGCCTGTTGACGGGCGGCAGGCACATGCGCCTCCACAAGCCCCTCTAACACAATGGCCCCTCAACGCCACCCCCCACAGGCTCACGGCTTGGAGCACTGGCCTTGTAAAAGACCTCCAGAAACTGTCCAGGCTTCTGCACAGACTTTCTTGAGAATCATTTCCAGTGTTTTAATACATTCAGTGGAAATTCATTAACACTGGGCTTTTTATGCAGATTCTAGAGCAAACTGAATCAGTCCTAGAACATGTTATACAAGGGGAGTATACACATACAAAAGCTCATCCAAAAATCATGAGAGGGTATTGGCTCACAGGGCCTTGGACATACGACATGTTTTTATGGTCTAGTCCAGGAAAAGAAAACCCCAAAATAATTTGAGTTGGGGTGTAGTTTGAATCCTGTCAACCTCCAGAAGTTCATGCAAAGCCACCCCCTTGCCACTGATTGATTTGAGGGCTTGTTTTATGGCACGACTGGTCTACCTACTAGTTTAGGGGTTGTAACTAATGACGGTGCCATGATTTATTCAAGAAATCACTCTGTCTCCTCTGTATTTGGCCTTGCAGTGGTTTGCAGTCTCTCTTTGCTACCCTCTAGCTTCCTCTGGGTTTGCAAAACATGCCAGTTTGTGATGAAGCCTTTCTAGACAGGAACCTTTATACCCTCGGGGGCAATATACCGCCTCCCAACAGTTCAAGTAAGAACTTAATTATAGCCTTCCTTTGTTGCATGATGTGACGGAACAAGTAAAATTGCTTCAGCTAGTCCAATGTACTAGCTACAAGTTTATGTGAATTTGAATAAATGAACCTCAAATATGTCTCTCTTTTAAGCCAGTTTGATGTGAATGAAAAATAAAAGAGAAGAGACTAGACTGTACCATGCTCTCTCTCTCAACCACCCCATGGATTACCTTCCATAAAAGACTTCTTAATTTTATTTCTCTTGCTGATTACATTTCATTCACGGCCGCTATGCATCTTACCATCCAGTATGTATTTTCCTCAAGGTTTTAATCAGCTAGGGAGTCTGTCCATTTTAATAACCAATTCTCTTTCCTCAAATTCTGATCTGCATTTTACAGATTCCTCCCTGAAAAGGGTGTCTTGTACAACCAAACTATGTGCTCATTTTAACTTAATTCACCAATGCTTGTCACTTGCTTTGCGATGTGTAGCAAATGACTCAGGTCAAGACATCTGAGAGACAAGCAAGTGTGTTAAAAACCTAAGGTTGGCCCTGGCCAGTGTGACTCAGTTGGTTGAGCGACATCCTAAGCACCAATAAGGTTGCCAGTTCTAAATCCAGTCAGGGCACATGTCTGGTTGCAGGCTCGATCCCGGGGGGAAATGTGCAGGAAGCAGCCAATAGATGTTGCTCTCACATTGATGTTTCTTACTCTCTTCCCTTCCTCCCCCCTAAAGGAAAAAATACTATATATATGTATCATGTCAACTCCTCTCTTTCTCCCCTTGATTTCTATCTCAATCATGTACAAGGCTCATTGGAAATAGGATAAAACTACTGGTCAACCTCATGGGGGACAGTTATGAAAGACTTGAGTAAAAGTGTTAAGTGGTCCATTTCATTTTCTACCCAGAACTGTTACAATAAGCAATTTTACGTGTGACATTTAAAACAAAACATGCTAAGATCAACAGAAAATATTTATTAGAAGGTCAAAATATGCTCAAGGTCTGTATGTGGACTTTTTAATTTCATCGATTTAAAAAATGATGAATATTGATCATCACATACCATATTAAGGCCATTGACTTTGGGTACCACTTATTCCAAATGTGTTTCTTGGGAGGACGCCCCCATGTCACGTACCAAGTGTACACATTCTGACAGTAGTCAAATCACCTTTGAAGTGTGAAAAAACCTGGATAACAAAAATCGTAACAATGGACATGAAAGGACATAAAACAGTCACTTGTACACAGAGAAATGGATGAGTTGTTTTAAAGGCCTCTTATAGAGAGTGTGGCCTAGAGCATGCCTGGGTGGTTCTGACAAATATATCTCAAATTTCACTTAATGGAAAAAGTCCCCCTTCTGAGGACTAAGCCAGAACATTCTTACAAATGGCTCCTTTCTGAAGTGCAATCATTGGGTTTATAAGAGTTTACACAAATGTTCTTGATGGAGCATTGCCGTTCCCATCTGTAAAACACATTTGAGCTACAAAATAAAATCATTCATCTACCTTTAACTTCAAATCAAGGGGAACATTACTGAGAAAGTCACAACAAGGTGGCATCCTTAATACATAATAATGACATATGCAGGAAATGCACCATTATTTATCCTGGTGACGCGCTGTAAATTGCTTCCATCATCAGGACTAATTGTAGTGATTATTAATGCAGTGTTATGAACTGTCAGAATTGCTGTATGTAATTACATTTGTGCAAATGCTTCATTACCTGCCTAATGAATCTGGCATCCATGCACATGTAAACCACTGTTTTTGTTAACATAATGAAGGACATTTTTTTTTTTTTTGCACGAAGCTGCTGATGTAGAACTGGTTTGACCTATCTCCCGAAATCCAAGCATCCACACTGCCAGGAAACCTTTGATCTGGTTTATTTTCACACTCAGCAGACGATGCGTAGCGAGTGTCAGCCATTTCAATAATAGCTTCCAAAGAGAAGTTACGGTCCGTTTTGATAGTGCCCAACGCCTGACAGATTCAGCCCACGCCTCGGAAGAGGTGATCTGCCCACTGGCACTTACGTTCGGGTTTGCCTCTAAGTAGTTGTAGAGGACGTCGGCGCAGATGGTGAGGTCCCCGGGATTGAAGGGATAGCGGCGGCTCCAGCCCTGGGGGCCGAACCTCTGTCTCCCAGCAACACAGGCGTGGAAATAGCACAGGGTGAAGAGGATGCTTTTAAACTCCTGCTCCTTGGAGCACACTTCGAGTGTATCCTGGGAGGAAAGGAAAACGTTCCGTTAACCACCTGTACGGTTTCCAAGGGCAAGGGTCCGAGTTCTCAATGATCCTGTGAAGGACTTGGAGATCTGGGATAGAGATGACGTGCAGTTTTTAGCAGGGTGTGTCCTAGGAGAGCATCGCAGGAGAGTGTCTGTTTCGCGTTTGCCAGTCTGCTGATGCAAGAGGAACGCTTTCCTTTTGCTTTAGCTATTCTTCTGAATGCTTCCCTAGAAAAGACAATGCGTTTTACTATACTGCTTGACATCATTCCCCCCTGCAAAACTATCCTTGTCAAAGTTGGGTAACAGATATTTAACCCCAAATACTATTTGTCTCTGGTTTCATCGTGATACAGAATATATGGGCACTGGGCCAGCCATCCAAAGACTACTTCCCAGCCACCCTTGAAGCCAGATGCACTACATAACCAAGTTCTTGCCAACAGAATTTGAGCAGAAGTGTGATGTGTCTAACTTAGTCCTCTATTTAAAAGGAAATTGTTTGCCTTGGTTGTCGCTCTTTTCCTTCTGTAGGCTAAAACTAGTGATGGTTGGACACTCATAGAAGTCAGATTTAGGACTAGCAGAGACACCCATCAGGTTGGGTGTGTGGTGGATCTCATAGACAGAGCTGCCAATTATCTATGAGAGAAATTACCTTGTTTGAATCACTATTATGTTGTGCTGACCTCCACAAATACCATCACCAAGACGAATGGTTTCCTTCCAATGAACTAGAAATAAAATTCATTGCTGGGATGATAGAATGGCATATAGAAGATTAAAAAATATATACTCCCTAGACTAGATCTGTAAAAATTTTTTTAATGCAGAAGCAAAGTTGAGTCCTGGTATGTTACATGGATATGGTCATGGCCCCAACAGCCAAGAAATTAAAAGGTAAAAAAGAGCCAACTGATTTATGATTTAGAGGTAGTACCTGATCCACCTTCAGATTTGGCAGTTGTCTGAGGCAAACAGTAAAAGTCAAGGACGACTCCTTCCGCTGAGGTTGGGCAGCAGCAGAAAACAAGGCCAAATCTGTACCTTCCTGCCTTGTCCTTTAAAATGGCCAAAGGACAGCCAGTCGGACAACCGGGGCCACCTACAAAGATACTTAGCATTCTGGGTGGGGGAGGATTTCAGAGCTGGTCTTCTGGGGGACTTCTGGTAAAAGTTGAAACCAAGACTAGATTCGTTCTCTGGTCCAGGAGAGCTTTTTAGTTTCTTTCTGTATCACTTTCATCGGAATCCAGGGCTACCTCCAAATACAGTTCTAGAATTGGCCCGGCCACATACTAGGAAGCTTAAGGGCAGGGGTCCTCAAACTTTTTAAACAGGGAGCCAGTTCACTGTCCCTCAGACCGTTGGAGGGCCGGACTATAGTTTAAAAAAAATATGAACAAATTCCTATGCACACTGCACATATCTTATTTTGAAGTAAAAAAACAAAACGGGAACAAATACAATATTTGTATTTGCATGTGGCCCGCAGGCCATAGTTCGAGGATCCCTGCTTAAGGGGTTTGAAAATATACAACCCTTAAAAATAGCTTTCCTACAACTATACATCAAATAAAAGGCCACCTTGTGAAGGCAGAAAAGAGAAACCATGTAATTAGAATTAATTTTGAAGGATATAAAAATATATTACTGTTGGTAAGAAATTTGTAGGGGACCAAATAGAAGTATCAAACTTTTATTTAGGAATTATAATCTAATTGACTTTTATTTAGGAGTTATGATCTCGGTTACCTAACACCCTACAGGGTTGTTGATAACTTTGTGGTGACACACAGGAGCTCTGAATGACCTAACTCCAGAAATCTCACGTAGAAATAATTCTTAACCTTGTTTAAGCCACTGGTTTTTTTATACTTCTGATAAGTGTCTAACCACAATTCTGATAAAAAGGGGCTGTGAACCTCTTCACAGATAGCTAGGGAGCACAGGTTAATTCCTGGGAATTGCATAATCTGAATTAAAGACAAATCTTGTTTTCTAGTTTAATGACAGGTCAGCATTCATAAAAGACTCTTTGAAATTTTAGGTTTTCTTTACAGTTTCCATTTGTGTGTTTAGTTTTGGCCAAAGGAGGTTTGTTGGGAAGTTCATTTAGTGAATCACTTTGATTTTGCTACTTATGATCAAATTTAGTCTTAATATTTCAGAACATCCTTTCCACTAGATAAGAAATGACATACTCCTTGAAATTCTTAAGAATCTTGCCAATAAATGTCACCCTCAGTTAATAAAAATGGCTTTCCAGAGAGCAATGAAAAGGACTGATACTTTCACGAATAAACTAGAACTGGTGGTTTTTAGCTGGAGGACTTCATGCATAGTAGGCTTGGGGGATCTATTTATCCCTATGTCTACACACAACACATTTTGAAAATGTGCATTTTATCAGACTATCAAAGGGGTCCTTATCAAAACAAAACAAAACAACAACAAAAAACAAAAAACAAAAAAAACAAACCACAAAAGCTGAAGGACAACTATACTGAAGCATAATTGTTAAAGAAATGCTCACTTTTCACCAATCAAGACAATTGTTTTAGGGAGTTAGATAAAACCCTCTTTCAATATATCAAACTCCTCTTTTGTACTTACTTTGAGAATGTCATAACAGCCAGAAATTATACATTGAGAGGAAATTAAAAAACAAATACATGCCCACCGTTGTTCACAAAAAAGCATACTGCAAATGTGTAACTGATTCGTTTTTTTGAGTCCCTTCTGTTTACAGTCTTGTGTTTGCATATGCTACAAATTACTCAATTGTTTAATTAAATAATTAACTGTATTCTTCAAAACTATAGTCTTCGGTAGCTAATTATTATAATTCCTTCATAATGTTGGTTTGGGTATTGACCCAGA
>NW_006383016.1:5778122-5791576 GCF_000327345.1 Myotis davidii
TTTCTTAAAACCTAGAGCAGTCAGAAATTATAAAAGAAAAAAATGTTGCCCTAGCCAGTTTGGCTTAGTGGATAGAGCGTTGGTCAGTGGTCAAGGGCATCTACCTTGGTTGCAGGCTAGTTCCCCAGCCCTGTTGGGGTGTGTACATGAGGCAACTGATGGATGTGTCTCTCTCACATCGATGTTTCTCTCTAACTCTCCCCCTCTCTAGAAAATCAATGGGAAATATCTTCCAGGGAGGATAGAAAGAAAGAAAACCACCACCACCACTGATTCTGAGGTTTATGATTCACGAATTTGCTTCTCTAATACTAAGCTTGATAGTTGGTGCTGGGAGAGAAGTATAAAGCCACACCTCACATGCTCCAGGCTTTGGAGAAATCCTTGATATAGTGAAGGGAACATCACCCCCAGGGATATATTATCATTTCCAACAAAGAAAAAAATTATGATTATAACAGCTACAAAAATACAAAGAATGAAGGCTAACAGGGGTAGGAATAGCAATGTGGGTATCTTTCTTTGAAACAATTCTGTTGTAAAATGACCTATGCTGAGTCAGCTGTTCACATTATTAGGCTTTTTTTGCCCTGGGCAGACATTGAACACTGGGAGGTGTCGGGCTGAACTGTGTGCCCCCACATTCACGTGCTGAAGTCCTAAACCCTCAGCGCCTTAGAATGTGACTGACTTTGGAATAGGGCCTTTAGGAGGTAAATTAGGCTAAATACAGTTATTAGAGTTGGCCTGAATCCGATAGGAGTGGTGTCGTCATAAGAGGAGATTGGGACACACAGAGGGGAGACCATGTGAAAACACAGGGAGATGACAACCACCTACACACCAAGGAGAGGCCTCACCTGACACCTTGGTCTCAAACTTTTAGCCTCCAAAACTATAAGAAATTAAGGTTCTGTTTGGTTAAGCCACCCAATCTGCGATACTTTGGCATGGCAACCCAAGCAAACTTATACAGTAGGTGAGGGCTCTCTCTAAGCTTCCTCCCCTACATGCTTGCTACTAGATTATAATGAGAGAACTTCTCACACCTAATTGTGCCACTCATACAAGCAAGCAGGACCAGAAACAAAAATAAAACCTGTTCTGCAAGCGCAAAACCAGGGGTGGGAAAAAGTAGGTTTACACTTGTGAGTATGTGAAATAGTGTTTATTCTTGTATTACTTATGCATTATTGCATTATATGTATTACAACTGTAAACCTACCATTGCCCACCCCGCATGTCCTAATTTTATATCTTATGGACTACAACGATCCCTTCCTTGAAAAGTCTACTTGGAACACATGTAAACAAATTCTAGGCCGTGACATGGGAGTCAGGGGCCAGAATACCTCCAAGTGAGCCTGCAGTGGACACAGGCACACTGGGGATCCAGCCTGGGGACCATCCTTCAGGGCGCTGGCTCTGGGGCTGGCGAGATTCTTGCGCCTGCTTGTCCAAGGGCAGCAAGGCCTGTGAACTTTTCAGCCAACCCACATATATTGAGAACCACCCACTTTTGCCCATGATAAATGATATTGAAAACTCATTATGATGCCCGGTGCAGAGGCTCAGGGGTTGAGCGTCCACCTATGAACTAAGAAGTGACAGTTTGATTCCTGGTCAGGGTATATGCCTGGGTTGCAGGCTTGATCTCCAGTGGGGCAACTGCAGGAGGCAGCCGATCAATGATTCTCTCTTCCTCTCCCTTCCTCTCTGAAATCAATAAAAAAAAAATTTTAAACCCATTATGTTAATTCACAAACCATCTGGTGTGGATCTGAGATAGGATAGCTGCCAGCCTACGTCTTTTTAATAGTTTTCTCTAGAATGTGGGTTTTTGATAAATTGCTGAGTATCCCTAGAGGGGCTATGTCTGATAATAAGTGAACATTATAGAGTTTTGTTAAGAACTTATTAATATGTGCATGCATACACACCATATCCCTACACTGATATAATTTACTGTAAATAACAAACAACATAATAAGTTTCCATGTTGTTGGTCTCTTTCTTCAAAGTCTCGTTGCTTCTCTTTTAACTGTAAATTAAAGAGATACTAGAATCCTCTAGGGACTGGGATAGACAAGCCTAGATTGTCTCCTCTCTAATTATTCTGTGTGGAGAGAACGTTACACAACTAGTTAGGGGCAGAGTTGTATGAGAAAACTTATAAACTTTAAAGCAAGATGCAAATGAGAGAAATTATGACAGGGCTGTTGGCAACCTATACAACCTCAACTTCTGTTGAAGTTGAGTGTCCAAGTTCTGTTGGAGTGTCCCAGATATCTCTGAGTCAGGAGAATGCTAGGGCTCCCTCTAGTGTACGTGTCTATATCTATATCTATATCTATATCTGTATCTATATCTATATCTATATCTATATCTATCTATATCTATCTATCTATGTGCATATAGATATAGATGTAAAAAAATTTGAATCCTTACCTGAGGATATTTTTTCCATTGATCCTTATAGAGAAAGTAGAAGGGAGGGAGGAGAGGGAAGGAGAGAGAGAGAGAAACACTGATGCGTCTAGCCCAGCCGTGGGCAAACTACGGCCCGCGGGCCGGATCCGGCCCATTTGAAATGAATAAAACTAAAAAAAAAAAAGACCGTACCCTTTTATGTAATGATGTTTACTTTGAATTAATATTAGTTCACACAAACACTCCATCCATGCTTTTGTTCCGGCCCTCCGGTCCAGTTTAAGAACCCATTGTGGCCCTCGAGTCAAAAAGTTTGCCCACGGCTGGTCTAGACACATTGACTGGTTGCCTCCCATACATGCCCCAACCTGGACAAGGGGTCAAACTTGCAACAGAGGTATGTGTCCTTGACTGGGAATTGAACTCTCAGACTGAAGGGTCGACACTCTTAACCACTGAGCCAAACCAGCCAGGACCTCCTTCTGCTATTTTTCATTTTAAGGCACAATGCCTAGAAAATTCCTCAAAAGATGATAGCCCTCCGTGTCAGCAGAGCCCCTAGACACCTTTGGAGGGGTCACTAAAGCTGAGGGAACCCACTGGACTCCCCACACTGCCATGAACGCGAGGAAGGATCGTTCCCGGTGGCTGGCCAGCCCCCTGTGTTCAGATGCAGTGTTTTCCATGAGAACGGGGCACTCACTTGGAGGATGACCCAGTGTCCAGCTTGGGAGGCCGTCTCCAGCGCCATTTCCGCCACTGCCTCCTGACCTTGCCCTAGAGACACGTTGTGGAATTTCCCCGAGTCCATGGTAAACCCAAGTCTGTTGCCTGTGGGAGGACACAACACGGGGCAGGAAAATGAGTCAGGAGGCGAGTAGAGCCTGGAATGTTGTGCTCCAGCGTCCGTGCGTGGTCACCACGGCTCCCTTCCAGGTCACTTTCCTGCAGGATCCAAACTCAACCTCTGAGTTTTCAACAGGCAGCCTCTGGAGCTCTCCACAGCTGCCTCCTCACAGGCACCCCAGGCCCGTGGAAAACCGGTTCCTCTGGTTTTCTGGTAATAAAGCTTTAGACATTCTGATAGATGGCGAGCATTGTTACTGAGCTTTATAAACTCTAGCAGGAGTAGCAAAGCAATTCCCTCATAAAAAGCAGCAACATGTGGTAGAGATCACATCGTGTTTTGAAGGGACCGGCTCGCTGGGTAAATGCAGGAGCCTCTCACCTGGTGAGGCCGCACTTGAATTGAGCACGGCCAGGTCACGGCTCTATTAACCTGGTATTCTCAGCACAGGCCGCGGGGAATAGTAATCCAAGCATAAAGCCACGGCGCCTCGCACAATCGAACAGACTTGCTCTAATGACCATTATTTAGTCGTAGGGGGCACCAGAGTACATGAGCACGGAGAAAATTGCCCTCTGGCCCTCACATAGTCAAAAGGAGGAAAATAGTATGAAAGAAACTTGCATTATGCTAACCAGAGGAATGTGCCACTTGAACATTTCTTCAGACTCTACAGTGTTATTAGTCTAACGTTTTCCAAATGCTCAATCTCCAGCAAATGGGGAAAAAAAAATCAAAGAAAATGAGATAACTGACAATCGAAAGGAAGGGTGGGCACAGGAAGAAAGGCCGGAGGGCGGGCCAGCAAGCCACCTGGCCACTCACCAAGGACCTCGAGGTCTTTGAGGGCATCGACCCCCGGAGACAGGATGAAGAACACCGGGGTAGCTGGGCTGCTTTCCTCAAGGGCTTTCCCTAAGTCCAATCTGGTCCTCTCCACATACTTGGCACCCAGTTTTTCCTCCACGAAATTCCTATAAAAAGACAATGCAAAATTTATGACCCGTGCTTGCTTTTGACCTTGCCAAGTGTCACAACTTGGATGAGCTTAAACCACAGGCACAGGAAGAAAGCAAACCATGTTCTCCACATGGAATGTTGTGCTAGAATGACAATATGAATCCAACTAGACTCATGCAGAATTGCCAGGGGGACCCCTCTCGGCTTGCAAAGCTCTGAAAACCAGAAGCCTACATTCTATTTTGGGGGGCTGCTGAGACTACCCCTCAGTACCATCAGCTGCCTGTCTATAGCTTTGTATCCCCTTTCCAGTCCCCTGCCAGACCCCCCATTACTTATTAACAGCTCATTAGATCTGCCACAGTGCAATTTTCCAGCCTGCTGGGCTTCTCATGAATATACAAATGCTTTTTGGGGTGTTTCTCACACAGGGAAGCTCCATTAAGCAGGGATTATGTTCCAGCAGCACCCGATTTAGCAGAAAGTAAGTAGCACTGAGCAGAATTCACTTGTAAAGGAGGGCTCCGCAGAGGAGGCCGCACAGGGAAAACTGGCTGAACTAGACAAAGCGGAGGGGAAAAAACGAGGCGCGTGAATACCACGAAAGAAAGGGGAGCGGGGAAGACAGCTGTGAACTCTGGTCGGTGAATTCAAATTAGAACGCAACGTGTGTGAGCAAAGCAGCATATTGCCACTCGGAAGCCAAAACGGCAGAGAAAAAGGATGCTTGGACCAAGACGTAGACAGGGCTTTCTGCTTTTAAATCGTGCTGGCTGCAAAGTGATGGGACTCTGAGTGTCTCTTTGAAAGGAATTCATTTTTATTTGACATGCAAAATCTTTGGAGCCAAAATGCCACCACAGAATAAAGTCAATGGAAATGAACACTTGGATCACGCATTTCCCTGGCCTCTGCACTCTGCTGACACCCACCTCTCTTCCCAAAATATTCCCATTCTCTTCCCGTCCGTCTCCCCTGCAGATTTCAGAATCAAGCTTTTCAGGGAGGATGTCCTGAATCGTGTTGAGCAAAGTTTAACAATAGGAGTGAGCACAATATCAACATTTCAGCAGAATCACTTCTCATCAGTATGGACCGAAAATGCCTCCGGCAGATTCTCCCAGCCCCTGAAGACTGTTTCCTCCCGGTTAACGTGCATTTCCGAAGATGCTGACTACCTCACCTGAGCGCATAGGTCATCCTGTCAGGGCGCATTGCTCTCAAGATAATCAGCTTCTGTATTAAACTTTTCTTCTTCCATTCTTGCGGTAACTTTTCTTTTTCCGGACACTCGGATTCTACCCACTTCCTCCACTGCTTGGCAGATCCTTCCACGTCTCTGTCTATGCCTCGAAATTCTTCCATAAGGGCTACTGCCTGTAATACAATAGGGGAAGGGACAGGAATAGTTTATCTCGAGCCTTTGAGATAGAAACTTGTGCCTGCATCGAATCCTGTAAATAACTTGTGCTGGACAGTCTTTATTTCCTCTCCGGATTTACCCTGCGCCCTTTTCTGCCCTGCTAAGAGGTGATCTCTAAGAGTCTCTTGGACGAAGCTCCCTGGTTCTCTGGTCTGGTTGGATTTGTCCAATAGGAGGCAATGCCAAGGGACTAGAGGGCTGGGGAAGAGAGAGGTCAGTGTATTTCTCACCAGCTCTGCCTCTGAAGTGGCCCAGTTGGGCATGCTCCTCTACCCAATGCCATAGCTACTGCAGGCTGGCTCTCTCCCATCACTTTATTTCTCAGTCATTTTAGTAACTGCTCCTTTTCCTTCCTTTTGCCATCTCCATTCCTGGTTGATTCTCTATTTCTCCCTCCTTTACTACAAAAATATACTCTACCCTTCGTTAAACTTTTTTTAATCTCCCCTTTGAATGTGCCATCTGTTTTCTGCTAAGGCCCTGACCAATACACAATTGAATTTATACTTCTGAAGTATGGTTCTAAATAAATTGGAATTTAACATTTTGTGTCTTAAAAACTAAAGATCTAAATACACCATAAAAATAAGTCTTCAAAGCACAGAAATGGTTCCTTTTCTTAGAAAAAAAGGGTGGGGCCAAGCTTAGCATATGATGAGCATCTTAAAGGAATTCCCGAGTCTGAGAATAAGCATCTAATTATAAAATAACGAAAGTAGAGCCAGGCAAATTAAAAATTATTCATTTATATTTCTTGACTTTTTTCAAAGGTCATAAAGACTATACATATTCATTAACAACTTTTCTGCCCATTAAATGGTCAAATGTTCCTTTACTTCCAATAGGAAATCAGTCACTTTAGTTGTACCCCTGAAACAAATATTATATTGTGTGCCAACAATAAGTGAAAAATAAATTTTTTTAAAAAGCAAAAAAAATACTCAATTTAGTAATATAAAGATCAATTACATTGAATGGCATATTTCTACAACTGAAGTGGCTTATGTCACTTGGATTTTTAAAACTACATTTCTACATTTGAGAGTACTGAGATTTGAAAACCCATGCTCCTAACATACCTTAATGGCACTCCATGACTGGGTGGTTAGAAAGTCGACAGGACTCAGGTAAGTGTGTTCAACTGTGAATCGAAGCAGGAAATCCAATTCAACAGGGTCTATCTCTTCCTTTCTCAACAAAATCTTGAGAATACACAAAATTGAAGACAGTCATTTGGTTTACGCATCAAAAATCACGACACAGGAAGCAGTGATTGCTTAATAGATATGATTAAATAGCAGAATCAAGTCTTCCAAAAATTCTTACAGATATATATCTGTTCTATAATTGAAATGAGGAATAAGTTGTGCCCATGATCTCAAAACCTTGATCAGAAATCTAACAGCAAATAATTAGGAAGGATGGTTTATTCCAATTTTATGCCTCTAAGTAACATATGTGAAATATGCTTTCATAGTTAAGTCTTCTGCTATTACATCAAACGCCTTAAAATTTGTTTTACAAATTGAGAAAGCTTGCGATGACAATGGACTGAACAGAAGGTAGAGTTATTTCTGTAAGTTAGTACTGGTGTAGGAATTTCATCCAAGACACTACGAGAATCACACCAAGAACTGAAACACACTTTGGACATTCTGATTACAGAGTTGGCAAGAAGTCCATAGGCCATTTTGGGGGGCCTCAGATGAAAATATTCCTAATTTCCACATAAAAACATTACAAAGATAAACAGGTCAAATACTCCAATTTTAGACTATTTTTGAAATTCTATGTATTTTCATAATACATTATGGGTGGTAACATGCATGAAAACATTTTATTGAAAAGTTAACTCAAGGGTTTCCAAAAACACGGGTGTCTATGCTTCCCTTCAGAAATAAAGTACATCATCCACAGAGATGGGCGACTTTGGTTCTGATTTGCTCACCTGGAAAGCCATCTGGGACAGGAAGGTGAGCTTGTCCTTCTCGAACAGTGCCCGGCTGGTGTGGAGGAAGATGGCGTGGGTGATGCTCTCCATGAGGACCAAGATGCGCCCCTGCGTGTCCCCAACCCTGTCAGCCTGCTCCATGGCTCTGTGGAACAGCACACTGAAAGCCTGGGGAGTGGAAAATGACTGTTAAAGGGTGGTAACTGGTGCCTGGGTGCCTCCCTAGCCCCGACACACAGGCCAATACAGTTTAAAGGGATCCATGGGGAGAGACAACAGGGCAGGATTTTTATGAAAATTACATGATAATTTTCTGTCATTGCTATTATTAGCATCATTCCATAAAATCTACCTGGATCTCCTCCCTACACAACTACACTGCACCATCCTCTTGGCGTTTTTCTGATAATGGTTGAGCATTTAAAAAAATCTGTGTATGGGCAAGTCATATGTTTTAGTAGAGGGTATGTCTGTCCAAACTTTTCATCTATTTGTTTGAGTTGGCTGTCTTTTTGAGCTGCACACGTTCTTTATATATATTATGCTATAAATTCTGTTAGATGTATGCATGTATTGGAGAATAGTTTTTAGTAGTCTGTGGCTTGCCTTTTCATTTTCTTAATAATGTCTTTAGAAAACCATACATTTTTTTATGATTGATTGCCTCCTGCACGCCCCCTACCGGGGATGATGCCCACAACCCAGGCATGTGCCCTTGACTGGAATCAAACTCGGCACCCTTCAGTCCGCAGGCTGATGCTCTATCCATTGAGCAAAGCCAGCTAGGGCAATTTTTTTCTTTCTTAAGAAATCTTTGCCTAACCCAAAGCCCAAAGATTTTCTCTTATTTTTTTTCCTGAAAATTTTATAGCTTAGATTATTCATTTTGAGTTAATTTTGTGTATAATGTGATGCAATGGTTGAGGTTCATTTTATTCCATGTTGATATTCAGTTGTCTCAGCACCAGCTGTTATAAAAAATTATTCCTTCCTCTTTGAAGTGTCTTGGCATCACTAAAAAATCAGTTGACCATACATTTGTGGGTCTACTTTTGGACTCTCTATTCTGTTCCATTAACCTATTTATTTTACTTTAGGCTGATTAGTGAAGGTTTGTAATAAGTCTTAAATCATGTATTTTGTCTCCATATTTGTTGTTTTTTAAAAAAATTATTTAGTTATTTTAAATCCTTTGTAACTGCGCAAATTTTAGAATCAGCTTAAAAAAAGCTTTGTGGGATTTTGATTGAGACTGAATTGAATTTATACATCAATTTGAAGAGACATGACATCTTAATAATAATGAGTGTCCTAAACCAAAATCATGATCTCTCTCTCCTTTTACCTAGGCTTTTTGAAATTTTCTCAAGGATATTTAGTTGCTTTCAGTAATATAGACCTTGTATTTGTTTTGTTAAAATTTTCCCTAAAAGTTTCATAGTTTTGAAAGCTGTTATAAATAGCATTGAGTTATTATTTTCCTTGTTCCTTATATATAGAAATACAATAGATTGTTCTATATTGATTTTATACCCTACAGTCTTGCTAAAAACTCAATTCTTAGTTCTAGGAATGTTTTTGTAGATTTCTTATGATATTCTACATACACAATCAGGTCATCTGTGGGGAAAAAAGAAGAGTTTTTCTTTTTAAAAATCTTCTTGCCTTTTAATGCGCTATTGCATTAGCTATAACCTCCCATGCAGTGTTGAACAGAGTGTTGAGAGGAGATATCCTTGTCCTGTTCTGATCTTAGGGGAAAACATTCAATTTTTCAACACTGAGTTATACTGATATTAGCTGTAGATTTTTACAGATGCCCTTTGTCACACTGAGAAGGTCCCATCTACTCCTAGTTTGCTTAGTGTGTTTTTCCTTTTTTTTAACCAGGTGTTAAAATTTGTCAAGTTCTTTGTCTACATTCATTGAAACAATCATATGGTTTTTCTCTTTTATTGTAGTAATATGAAGCATTACACTGTGTGATCTTTGAATATTTAACCAACTTACATTCCTGGCACAAATTCCACTTGGGCATAATATACTGTGTTTTTTAGATGTGGCTGGATTCAATTTTCCACTCTCTCGTGAGCAGTTTTGCAACAATGTTCAGGAAGGGGGCAGCTCGGTTGTTTTCTTTTCTCATAATGCCTTAGCTTAGTTCTGATATTTGGGTATCCTGGACTGACACTACTGATTTGGTTTTATTGTTCTCCTTATACCCTGTGACTGTTCCAAAACCTAATCCCACTGCTTCTCAGTCCCATAAGACTAGACCCTGCTAGTTATTCTTGATTCTTTTCCTCTTCTTTGTTGCCCATATCCAATCCATCTCCAAGAATTGATTATCCTGGCTTCAAATCATACCACAATTCTATCCACTTCTGAGTCTTTTGTCAGATCAGCCTTCTGCTTACAGCCATTCACTGGCTTATCTTGACACACAGACTAGAATCCAAAATCCCCATCAGGGCCAGGGGCTTCAGATGATCTAGACCAGTGGTTCTCAACCTTCCTAATGCCGCGACCCTTTAATACAGTTCCTCATGTTGTGGTGACCCCCAATTTCATTGTTACAAATTGAACATAATTAAAGCATAGTGATTAATCACAAAAACAATATGTAATTATATGTTTTCCGATGGTCTTAGGCGACCCCTGTGAAAGGGTCGTTCGACCCCCAAAGGGGTCGCGACCCACAGGTTGAGAACCGCTGATCTAGACCTTCTCACCTCTCCCTACTCTGGCTTGTCATCTTCTCACTCACTCATTACCCTCCACCCACATAGATTCATTCACTACCTGGAATCCCAAACTCTTTCATGACTTACACATCCTTATTTTCTCCACTCTTCACACGGCTAAATCCTATTTATGCTTCAGGAATCAGTTCTAATGTCACCTCCTCCGAGAGGCCTTCCCTGAGCCCCCAATGACACAGTCCTACCATCCCTACTCTTCCCTCTCATAGTATTTATCACTTCTACACACACACACACTGACCCCCATGTATCTTCTCTCATATCTGTGTTGTTGTTGTTTTAAATAATTTCAGGCATGAATCAAATAAAGTAGGGAAGTGCCTTGCATGTACTAGTGGCTTAATATATTGTTGTTCTCATTCTTTCTCCCTCAATACCAAAATAATACGGGAGATCTCTTTAAATAGTAGAGAAGCTTCAGGGAAATATTTCTTACTTATATACATTAAACTCCTCCAGACTCTGTTTAAGAACAGAAACAGTTATAAGGTTGCATAGTTTAATTAACTCAGTCTTATTGAAAATTATAAATGAAAGTAAAAGCATGAGGATGTTTTGGCTTTTTTCTTTGTTAGCTAGACCCTCATGACTCCTTACTGGGTGCATTAATTGCTTAAAAATAGATTCTGAACCTCCAGAAACAAGTTCCTGAAGCTAAGTCTTTTCCTTCGACTATTCAGCATTACCTTCAAGGAGAACTGATAGATGGGGTTGATCTTTCTGAGGTCGTTAATGACAAAATAAAGAAGAGCTGCTCTCGCGGCCACTGGTCGGTAACATTCTCGGGCCTCGTTGATTTTCTTTTCGTTTTCTTTAGCTTCAATCACCTATCGTGAGAGCAAACATTAGTAACTTAACCGTTCACATTGTCTATTCTTATCCAAGTGATGGAAGGGACATATCTGAAAGGAGAAATTATTCGTATCAAAATAGATAACAGCCCTTGCTCATTTGGCTCAGTAGATAGAGCTTCGGCTTTGGGTTCGATTCCAGTCAAGGGCACATGCCCGGGCTGTGGGCTCGATCCCCAGTGGGGGATATACAGGAGGCAGCTGATCAATGATTCCCTCTCATCACTGATGTTTCTCTCTCTCTCTCCCTCTCCCTTCCTCCCTGAAATCAATAAAAAAATATATTTTTAAAATGTAATATATAGCACCTATGTGCTTGCTGTTCAAAATTATAAAATTCATATTGAAACAATTTGGATTTTATATTTACTATGAATATTAAAATATTTAAAATAATAAAAATTTAAAATAATTTTTTCATAGGCATTTCCAGGGAGAAGGGATATAACGCTAGTTGTTTTGATTACAGGTTGAACAAATTCGATGGTTTCGGTGCTACAGAATTTATCCCAACTAATGTCACCTTTCTGCTCCCCCCTCTCTTTCAGGGCTTAATAACCCAGGTATATCACCTCCCAGGGAGAGCTCTTACAAGTCTGCTGGGCCAATTCAATGCCAATAACTTTATTAGTCAACAAGGTATACAAAAGCAGCCAAGGTCAATAATATATCTAATAGCCAGGCTTACTAAAAAGCCTTTATACGAAGACTCAGGTGACTGTCTAGTTTTGACTTTGCACCAGAGCATCCATATGCTCATATATTTCCATTT
Source organism: Myotis davidii (assembly GCF_000327345.1). Classification (NCBI taxonomy): domain Eukaryota; kingdom Metazoa; phylum Chordata; class Mammalia; order Chiroptera; family Vespertilionidae; genus Myotis; species Myotis davidii. The sequence continues at coordinate 5,790,119 of NW_006383016.1, forward strand.
AGTTTATTATTATGTACTAGCCTCTGGGTACATTCAGAGAGATAATTAAAAGAAGCCACTCTCAGTCAACATATTGGCTTTTATTCAAGGCTCAAATATCTATTTCTTTTAGCCAGGACCACTGCTTGGCCGTATAGCTCTATATGATGCAGTATTTCCCAAAACTTTTTTAACAGACTTGACCCATCATATTTGTGTATAAAAGGAAATAAAGAAAATGTAGAGCAGAGAGGGAAGTCCCTATATGGCAATATATTAAGAAGATAGGGAGAGGCATTTTAAGAGACAATTAGAAGTTAATTTGAAAGCTAAGACCTAATTTACTTAATTGCTCTAATCTTCACCATCTCGGGAGCCCCCTAGAATTCCTTTTAAGTAAAAAAGAGAGTCATTTGGAATTCCATTTCCTTGTTTAAATTAAGGCAAATATATTGGATGTGTGGTGACACAGCCTCCGCTGGGTGATTAGCAGGTTGTGAGTAATGAAGGACATTCCAGAAAGCGAGGAAGGGTTCCTCTGATTTTGCAGCACTGGAGTTTTAAGGGTTAGTGGTTACTTGTGAAAATCCACAGTGCACTCCACGCATAAAGCACCGGGGACACTAGCTGGAGTCCGGCGGGAAGTGCACTCAGTGAGAAGCCTTCCGGGCTTTTAGGACATGTCATTTTCCCAGTGTGAGCGAGGCATCTGAGAACAGCAGGAGACCCTCTCTGGCTCAGCCTCCCAGCCCTGCCGGCCTGGACACAAAACTTCAGCTCTAAGTATTTCTCTAAAATGGACAACAGACTAGGAGCCCCCGTGGTGAGACTGGATGAGGGCAATTTGCCAGGGCGAGATTCTAAATGAGACCTTTTCAGATTTTAGTCCTCTTCGCCTGCAGGCCCCGTGTTCTTCAAATGTGGTCACACAGAACCAATCACAGGCCCTCGCCAGTTCGGCTCAGTGGACAGAGCGTCGGCCCGTGGACTCAAGGGTCCCAGGTTCGATTCTGGTCAAGGGGCTTGGACCTCGGCTGCAGGTTCCCCGGCCCCGGTCGGGGTGTGTGCAGGAGTCAACCAATCCATGTGTCTCTCTTACATCGCTTTCTCTCTGTCTCTCCCTCTCTCTTCTACTCTCTCTAAACAGCAATGGAAAAATATCCTCACGTGAGGATTCACAACAAAACAAACCAAACCACAACAAAAAATAAACACAAAAAACCACCACCACCAAATAACAGCCCTTAGGAGTCTGATCCGAACGCCTGGGTCCCTGTGGAATGAGGAGCAGCACAAGCTGGGCCCCACGAAGCCCATTTTTAGGGCAGTTTATCGGACGATCCGTCAGTCCCCTTTGAGAAACTACCAAATAGGATTACACTCCGCCCCAAGCCTGTCTGTGCAAGCAGAGCGCTGCAACAAGCCCTCGGGTGCCCTCGGCCTCCCACCTGATGCTCTATCTCCGCGGCCGTCGCCTTC
>NW_006383016.1:5792062-5798033 GCF_000327345.1 Myotis davidii
CGCCCAGGAAGCCGCCCTGGGCCGCCGACAGGCGCAGCAGGAGGTCGCCCTCCAGGGCCGCCAGCTCTATCTTACCGTAGTTCTGGCGCTTCCTCAGGAGCAGCTACCACCGGCCGGGAGAAGCAGAAGAAATGGGGGTTAAATTCCTGTTTTTAAGCAGAGTTTCCTTACTCATCCACCTCATGGACTCCTTTCGAATGAAACACACTTCACATTACAACACGCTGATAGCAACGTTTAACGATTCTTGCGAAAAGCGTCAGAAGGGGTTGTGCTCCAGGGTCCAGAGTGTGAACATTTGTCATCATCGCTCGGCACCATGAACCGGCGCTGCTGTTTCAGGAACCACCACTGGAGAACCAATGGTTTATACCAGGAGTAGCAGCTTTCTCCAAAAAGGGTCAGATGGGAAATACTCTTGGCTTTTAGGCCAAGCAGTCTCTGTTGCTGTTACCTAACTCTACAACAGCCTTCTTCCTATGTTTATAATCTCACTCTGGTTTTCTTGTTGTCTGTATTCGACACTGAATTTAATTATTTCTCTCTCATTCAGTGCACTTAAAACCATAAATTTTCCTTTAAATGTTAGTCATAACCGAAGATAAATCTCTTAAATTTTTTCTTTATTTTTTTTTGGGGGGCGGGGAGGAGGTATTAATCCTCACCTAAGGACATTTTTTTTCCATTGTTTTTCAGACAGAGTGGAAGGGAGGGAGAGTGAGAAAGAGAGGGAGAAACATCAATGTGAGAGAAATACATCGACTAGTTGCCTTTCACACATGCCCTGGCCGGGGGTGGGGAGCAAGCCCCAAACCCAGGTATGTGCCCTTAACCAGGAATCAAACTTGTGACCCATCAGTGCTAGGGCCAATGCTCTAACCACTGAGAACACTGGCCAGGGTAAGCCCCTTAAATTTTCCAACCTTACTCCTTTACTCCCCTTTTTGCTCTCTGGCCCTGGCTGAATTGGCTATGATCACCCATCTGCAAAGGCACGTGCCCGCAGCAACACAGGCCTCTGCTTCCCAAGACTCTCATGCCTCTGCCTGTCCCAGTCACCGGCAGCAAACTAGACCTGGAGCCAGCCCTCCTCCTCCCTGGGCACAACCCTAACTGCCTCCTTCATCAGAAGTCCCCCTCAATTTCTGCTACTGTTCACACATACCCTCTTTTTTCTCAATTAGATTGTAAGATCCTGGAGGGCAGGGCTCCTGCCTAACCTTCGTGTGTCCAGCAGTATAATTTGTGTAAAGCAGGTGCTGAATAAGTGTTGGTGGATGATTTCATATTTTTTACCTTAAGTTTCTCCAAATCCGGCCTTTCGATACTGACCACCTCTGCCAGCAGCTGGGCTTCCAGACCGTCTTCTGTGACCGTGAAGTTGAGCAGGGTTGTCTGAGCTTGCAATTCTGGCTTATAGTGAGGATTGGCCAGTTTTGTGTGAAGGAGGAGACGGAAGTTCTCGTGAAATTCACATTCTTTGTCTCCAATCCTGATATACCTAAAGGGGGCAGAACGGACATTCAGGACCGTCCCCGGGACCTGGATGGATATCAAAGTATCATTCCAACCCTGCACGCTGGCCATGTCGGGGCCTTAGGACCAGGCGGTTCAGGGTTTTTCTGCTACTCTGCTTCCCTAAAGTAAAAAAAAAAGAATAGGAATTATTCACTGAACCTCTATGTACTTACGTTTCCTCATATGCAAAACGGCAGTAACAGCAGTATTCACCTAACAATTAAATACAATAAATTACAGAAAGGACCTACACCAACAAAAATGTTAGCTTCTATTATTATAATCACTGTGATTAACCTTGTCTTAAACATTGCTAGTCTTTAAGGGTAAAATGAGTATGTACGCGTTTGTATACATCTGTGTACAGGTATATTTAAAATTTACATGTATGAAACATGCATGTATACTTCAAATTGCCTTCCAATACTTGGAACTGGGTCAAGGACAAAGGTGAAGAAGCCTCCGTGTGGGATGCACGGCGCCTCCTCCTCCTGCTCCATCTCGCGCAGGCGCGGGCCCCCTGCAACCAGGCTTCTGTTGTGTATCCCTGTGCCCCTGGCCAAGGGCACCAGCGGCGGGCACCTCATCCACTCTCTTCCAATCACAGTGCCCTTCACTGGGACTGGGGTTCGGGACAGAGAGAAGGGAGAGTTGGAACTGGAACCTAAACGCTTGTGTTGAAGTCAGTCTGTCCTCCTGGTGAACCGAGCAGCACAGACAGACATGCCTGGTTTCCCAAAGGAGGAGGATTAACCAACATGCGGATGGAGGAGCAAAGCAAAGGGGCGTGCTCTGGGTCTCCCAGGTTTCCAGGTCCCCCCCTTCCCTGAAGCCTGGCTGCATTGGCACTTCCGTTGCCATGACACCCTGCAGCCTTGGAACAGGCTCTCTGTGGAGCCTGAGCTGGATGGAGGTGGCTGGTGTGATTGCAAGCGAAACACTGAATGAATGCAGCCTCTCCCTAAGGGCGGGCCTGGTTTTTCCCTTTCTCAGATGCTGGGAATTGTGAGGACTTGGTCACCTGGCTCCATTCCCCTGTGGGTTCATTTATTTACTTGGTTAATAAATAAATAAATATGTACAAAACACCTACAATGGGACAGATCAAAGGTCTGCCCAATTAAAAGATTGGAAAAATGTCCATTCAGATCCTTTGCAAATGGCCAATAAACACCTGAAAAGATGCTCAACATCATTAATCATCAAGAAAATGCAAATCAAAGCCACAGTGAGGTACCACGACATACCTACTAGATGGCTTTAGTAAAAACCACCGGCAATAACAAGTGTGCAATGAGAACCCTCATCAACTGCAGGTGGGAATGTTTTCCACTTTGGAAAACAGTATTAGCAGTTTCTCAGAATTTTAAACATAGAGTTATCATTTAGCTCAGCCATTCTACTTCTAGGTAGAGACTCAAAAAAGTGGAAAACATATGTCCACGTAGAATTTGTACACAAATGGGTACAACAGCATTATTCATAATAGCCAAAGGGTAGACACAACCCAAATGTCTCATGGATGAATAAACTGTGGTATATCTAAACAATGGAATCTTATTCAGCCATAAAAAAGGAAGTATGATACATGCTACAACATGGATGAGCCTTGAAAACATTATGCCAAGTGAAAGAAGCCCATCACAGAAGACCACATATTATATGATTCTATTAATAGGAAATAACCAGAATAGGCAAATCAAAGTAGGTTTGATTGCTTAGGAATTTCAATTCTAAAATTGACTGTGGTAATGGCTGCCCAATGCTGTGAATATAGTAAGAACCAAGGAGTTCTTCACTTTAAATGATATATGTATGTGAATTATACCTCGGTAACGATGCTGCCAAAAAAGAAAAAAAAAAGAGAACCACCTATTAAGAGGTCAACCACTAACATTTGGACTTTCTCGGTCTGGAAGGAAATCAGCCATGCTAACTGTAGCTTTTCAGATTTTATCAGTCTCCCAACCATAGCTTCTCAGAGGCTCATGCTTGACTTTTGAGCATATCGAGCTGTCTCACAGGATGGCCTTATTTGATAAAAACACATTTTTAGTTAACCTTCTTTTTGACTGAAGACATTTCCAACCATATCTACGTTGGGAACAGCATCCAATTTCTCCCATTACTTGAGTTTCCCTTTCCAAGGTTTTCCAAAATAGATCTCACAAGTCAATAAGCTTTGAGAAAATCTTCCTTTGCTGGCACCAGCCACCGTGTTACTGTGGGCCTAGGTGCCAAGCTTGGCATCAGTGGCTTCTCAAGGGAATCTTCAGAGTGAAAGTTTTGCAGTTACTGCCCGGGCTTCTCACACCGAAGCAATACCAGGGCTGATGCGTCACCACAGTAATAACACCCACGCTCTCACCCAACCCCCGGGCACAGCCTGTGCTCTTCTGATTACTGCTCCATCTAAGTTTCAATTCATTCCTCCCTTGGCAAGTGTCGCAGAAATGCCAGGTCTGTCACTACCATTCACGATTTCAGGTTGAATTTCCCCTCATTTGCTCAGGAATTTTCACCAGGTTTGAGTTCATACTTCATAAACTTCCTGTTTTAATCACGAATCCATATCCCCAGATGAAAAGAGAATTTAAACATTTTTACACTGGTCTGGGGGCAAAAGGTGAAGGGAAAAATAAAAACAAACAAACAAACAAACAAAAAAACCCTCATGGTCACAGAAAACAGTGTGGTGTTTACCAGAGGGGAAGAGGGTGGGAGGAGGTAGAAGGTAGAGGGGGGATATATGGTGATGGAAGGAGACTTGACTTGGGATGGTGAACATACAATATACAGATAATGTGATAGAAGTGTATACCTGAAGCCTATATAATTTTATTAACCAGTGTCACCCCAATAAATTCAATTTAAAAGAGGCCCAAAAAATCCCCCAAATAAACATTTAAGTTTAAATGAAGAACACTGAATAAATGAAGTCTAGAATTTTCATTATTGTTGTAAAGGGATAGCTCATTGTGGCAGGATTAGGAACTGCAGTGAGAAGTCAAACTAATTTTGAGATTTGTGTGGAGGATGTGTAAATATGAGAGAATCAAAACAAGCCCCCAGCAAGACAACTAACATTCCTGGAAGTCATAGGTGCTCAGGCCTCCGGGGAGAAACCCCTCTTGGATTGGGCCAGAGGGGAACTATTTTAGGCTTTGCGGGCCACATGCGTCTCTGCCATATATTCTTTGTTATTGACAACCCTTTGAAACAATTGTTAGCTCTTCCTAAGTTGTAGAAGTGTCTAATGACTATGCTGTACACCTAAAACTAATATATCGTATGTTGACTATAATTTTTTAAAAAGTTAAAAAAAAGAAATCAAAGATAAACAGCAGCAGCAAACCATTCTTAGCTCACAGGTCCTATCAGCAACGCTGTTTGCCATGTGCCACTCCAGAGGGTCACACCAGGTAGTGGCATCAGCGTAATCTCCTCTCAACGCAATAGCAGCTCATCTCCAAGGATTTCCCAGGATCACCAAGCTACAATTTTTCCCATCAGCCCCTACACACAACTGTGCTTCCCCTCCCTAGCCTTTCAGGAAAAAACACACCACAAAACAGGAGACTGGCCAACATAGATTATGAGGTTCGACAATTTTGCAGGTGACAAAGCCATTAACTGGTTAAACATGTACATAAGGAGACAGCTCCAGAAGGTGGCTCAGAGGGGACTCCAGGGCTCTCTAAATCCCTTTTGTGTGTCTACATATGCCCTGAAGCATTCACAGTTTGGGAACCAGAAATCTATCCAGTGGGTTTTCTCTGTGAGGAGAGAGTTAATTGGAAGGACTCTGCTAGGCTGATGGAAGAGATAAGGATGTCTGCTTGTAAAATTGGTTTTACATTTTGCTCTGAAACCTTCTTTTATAAGCTTAGATTTCCCAGGGATAGTAAATAATCCTCAGCTGGGGTATTTATGATCTATGAAAGGCAAGAACTACACAATGACTCGGTGGGCTTTATCACTGCTGCCAGGTTAATTTTTTGGTTAATCTCCAATCTGGGAAAATTAAATGGATGGCTAATGCTCTCTCAGGACTTGAAGGATCTGAACAGCGACTGAGTTAACCAGAGGGGTGGGGAAAGCCAACAGTCCTGGTGTTGTTTCTGTGAAAGACAGGAATCCAGAGGTCATGACTTCTACGCTGCAAAAGGCAGCTATGAGCTCTTGAACTTAAATCTTCAATGAGAAGCCACAACAAGGCGTGAAGAGCAGCATACAATGTAGAAGTGTGGCTCCTTTCCTAAATGAGTAGTTCTTAACACACTTTCCAGCCCCATGCCCTCCAGGAACAGGACACTGTATCACAGTGAGAGTGTGTGTGTGCCGAGGAAGGCGGCAGAAAACTTCCCTGAGGTGGGGAAGAAAGAAGTCACACAAGCCCAGAGAGTCCCAAACAAGGTGAACCCGAAAAGACCCACACCAAGACACATCATAA
>NW_006383016.1:5798210-5818290 GCF_000327345.1 Myotis davidii
GGGCGGGGGGGCGCACGTGAAGGGATATCTGAATCTGCAGGGGAGTTGCTCTCAGAGGGTGTCCATACATTCCTCCAAGAGAGAGAGCTCCTCCTGCCCTGCTTCTCATTGGCTGAGAATTGCTGGCTTAGAGGTGAGAGACTAATTATACGAACACAATCTTGAAATAAAATGTGTTTTCCCAGTACAAACACCATGGCTTAATTGGATAGGATGCAGGGTGAGTCAAAAAACATTGTTTCACCTACCAGAGTTGTCATTTTAAGGCAAGGAGATCCCCTAGTGATCATTCAGCTGATTCCCTTTTATGAACCCAATGAGTTTGACTTCTCCAAGGTCAGATAGCTTAAGGGCAGGGTGGGGATTGGAGCCTGGGTCTGGACTCCTAGTATCAAGTTCATTTCACTGCATCAGACTGCAGGTTCATTTGCTCTATTGGATGGTGACAGCTTGTAACCCTAACCTCTGTTGACCTGTCTGACCATCAGTCACAAGAGGGTACCAAGAGAATATGATCAACTCATAACAATCAATGGCCAATAGACAAAAGAATTTAAAGACACAGGCCCTGCTGATCTTTGGGTAAGAATTCTGTCCTTGTTTATGAAGCAGAATAGCATTGATTATCAAGGTGCCCAGCCCCAATCCAAGAGCTATGATTTCTGGTAGATACTTTCATAAAATGAATTACTTAATTTATAAAGTTATAAAAATAAATCACAACTTACATAAAAGTTTCCTATCTCCTGGCTTTCAGGAAAAGAAAATGCGGTATTTTAAGTATGCCAAAATGCTCACTCCCTAGCTGAATGAATTATTGTGTCATAAAGACAATCACCCACAGGTTAACTGTAAATTCAGTTTTCCATGTCAGGTTTGCATAAAAATCAGCTATATTGGGAAATTCAACGTTCTTTCAAAAATTTATTCAAAAACCAGCCAAAAGGTGTCATGGGATGAAAAGATTCCTAATTTCTTCAGGTCACGAAAGGTCACTATCGTTGAGAAGGAATGATATGCAAACGACATGAAAAACATGTGCAAGTGACTTATTGGTGAATGTTCACAGCATTTTTCTGATAAACCCGGGATACATTTCTCCCAGTTTTCAGACTTACCTGAAAGCCAGAATCTCTGAGTAGAAAGAGAGGAAGTATTGTCCCAGTATAACCAAGATGACTGTCTAAAATTGACATTATCATCTGGAAACTAAGGAAGTGTCTCTTACTTCTGTTAGAACTGTTCTCAAGATTTAGGGTAGCTACTTTGAAAATGCCATCAGACTTGGATCATAAAAACTTAAATAAATGTCTTTAGTGACCAGAACCTGAGCGAACACCATCATTTTTCATCGCCATCTAACACAAAACTTGGAAAAGCATCATCTTCCATTAGAATAAGGACTTGTACCTGTGGCTGCACTAGGAAGCTTTTTAAAAGGAGACTTGCAAAACCTTTCTCCCAAGGCAGTCTGTTTGGAGAGAAATTTCCTAAGAGAGTGTCCCTAAGATGGACAATTCAGACAGCTAACAAGTTCTTCGAATATGAGGAATTCCATTCTCCAGGCCTCATCAGAGCTGTTCTGTCAGAGTAAAGAGATAGCAGCTGGGTCTTAAGATAAGTAAATAATAATAGTCCCACTAGTTGGAAAGAAAGAAACACTTAGGAGAAGGAAAAACAACTTTTCAACAGACACCTAAAAGCCTTCCTGCATGCCCTGCTGTTTAAAATTAAAAGCTTCTAGATGAGACTTGAGAGCTCCAACAGCTCCGGCTGAGAGCAGCCAAAAGGATCAGGCAAGGGAGGTGTTACTTAGCAACCTGGGCAGAGGTGTTACTTAGCAACCTGGGCAGGAGGGGCTGTTCCACTTGGTCCAACCTGGTTTCTGCTGAAAGCCGCACAGCTGGCGAGACTTCCAAGGAAAAGATGGAAAGAAAAGTCCTGAATAGACATGAGTTCATTGTCTTGCTTCTTCATACACTTAACATAACCAATACATCCTTCTAAGATAGACGCGAACTTCAATTAGAATTAAAAAAAAAAAAAAAGATTAATGGTGCAAGAGTCTAGGTACCACTGAACAGGGAAAGAAAAAGAAGCCAAAAGAGAAAATCAGGTGATTTCCTTTTTGAGATGTATAAAACATATGTATTATAATATTTCACTATATCCATATTTAAATATTATAATGTACCATGAAAAATAAATTCTGGTTCCATTTATAGTTGTTTGCCCTTTAAAAAAATTGTTTTTGAAGGAAAGAATCTAAGGTTCTGAATCTGTGGCCTTATTTGGTTTTGAATTTCAGATAAAAACAAACAATATTAGCAAGAAAACTGTGAGTGTGTGAATGCACTATCCATAGACCCTGAGTAAAAAAAAATCTTGATTGAACTTAGGAACAGAAAGGTTGTTGGTCTTTTCTGCAATTAAACTTTATTTCGAATTTAGAAATTGGGAGAGCCTAGAATGCTGAATTCTCTTCTGTGAAGGCATGAATTTAACTTGAAAATAAAAAGATTCTTAGCCACAAGGACATGAGAGAACTGTACCACGACAGAGTTTACTAGAAACCATAAGCTTCCAGCTCAAGAGAGACATTCTATTACAGTGTGGGACAGAATTTAACATGATTCTGTCTTAACTCCCACCGAAGACCTCATTCAAACAGACCTATAATCCTATATAATAAAAGGCTAACATACAAATTGTCCCCGCGAGTGGGAGTTCGACTGATTGGAAGTTAGATGTGCGCTGACCACCAGGGGGTGGCACAGAACACGCTAGGCATCAGCGATGTGGTGCTGGCAGCAGGCAGCAGTGGAGGTACTGCCAGCCCCTACGAGAACAGGACTGAGGCAGGATGGTGGAACAGGTGAATGGACGGCGTGAAACAGGTGAGTGGACAGTGCAAGGCCAAGGCGGGTATGAAGGGAGGCCCCGGCCAGCAGCTGGCAGTCTCTAGGGACTTGACCTGTGCATGAATTTCATGCACTGGGCCTCTATCTACTATAACACAATTGTATGGCATCAACTCCAAAAGCAGCAACATAATATTTAATCAACTGAAATCCTTCAAACTAAGACACTTCCTTGTATTAGTTTCAGCACAACTTTCAGGAAACCTAGTTATTACAAAGTAAATATCTATAAAATACTATTCTCCCTTTCATGATATTACTTCTATAAAAATAGAAAATTTATGTCACACAGTTAATATTTCTTTTAGTTAGTTTTAAGTTTCTTCCTAGGGAATACTTCTTAAACACTGTTACTAAAAAATAATTACGTAAAAATAAATATAGAATAAAGTACAAAATGCCTTTAAAAACATTTATATGCTCAGAAACATATATACATTTTCCAATCAAAATGCATGTTGCAGTAAGGTGACTCCAGCTAAAATTAAAGTTTATAAATTCTTTCAATAATGTTTGGGAGACCTGAAAGATTACAGAGATATAATTTTATGAAGATGCTTCACACATCAGCAACTTCTCTAATAGGGAAGCCAGTAAATTTGCTTTGGAAAAAAGTACATGTTGATAAATCTTCCCAGATACGTTTTCTGTCGATTGCTACTGTAAGATATATTTTACTTAAAATTAGGATTGTCTGGAGTTTGGTGGATTTAATTATTTGTAATTACCCAGCTGTTGTCAGCCTGTGGCCATTATGACAGCGGCATCTACTATGTGGGTCAGGTTCAACTGTATATCTTCCCAAACACAGGTTTAATGTGCTATTGATGAAACCATTACTAGAACCAAATTAAAGTCGGGGCTGATGTATTGGTCCACAGGGAGCTGTCAGACATGAAAGGAGTAATTAGTATTCATTACTTCATACTCCACAACATTCCAATTATTAATGAACTTCAACTTCTGGACTATGCTATATCTATCACAGCATCTTCTCCGACATTCATTATTAGGAAGAATAAACTAACATTAGTTTTTTTCAAAATCACCTTCCAAACAAACAGAACTAAGATAAATAAAAACACTATTAATAGCCGGGAACTTTCTGAGGTGCCTGCTCTCAGGAGTATTAGTGTTACTCCACCTGCATTTGCGGAATATGATGCAATAAAGATACTCTGGGTCACACACCAGCTTTCAACCCCCAGGGTTTGTCTCTCCCTCTTTTTCTTGTTTCCACTACTGTTTTGTCTTTACAATGCAAAGGGAAACAGAAAAAAATCAAGAAAAGTGTTCACCGTTGGAGATCACAACAGGAACACCTATTAGACAATTTACAAACATGTAGATTCGTATGGGATGTGATCCAGGTAAATCCAATTTTTTTCTGTTCCTTTTTTTAACATTGCAAGTGGGCTTCTATCTCTATTATCAAACAAAGCAATTCAACATTTTCCTGTTAATTTTATTTTTCATTGTTTTCTCCCAGCTTTTATCTGTTGCTTTAAAAAAGTAAGAATTCCTATTTCTACCAATCTAATACCCCCTTCTAGCTTGCATATGTGTGAATATTTTATAAAGTCTCAGTCTCTCTCTCTCTCTCTCTCTCTCTCTCTCTCTCTCGTTGTTAATTTTCACTTGAGGATATTTTTCCCACTGATTTTTATAGAACATGAAAGGGAATGAGGGAGGAGAACATGGATCTGAGAGAGACACATGATCGGTTCCTCTCACACATGCCTGGACCTACTGGAGCCAGGGATCAGAGCTGCGACCCAGGTACTTACCCTTGACTGGGAATTGAACCAGTGACTCTCAGGTGCACAGGCTGACGTTCTAACCACTGAGAAACACCAGCGAGGGAGTCTCTTTTTAAAGATTTACATGAGGGACCAAGAGAGCATTTGTTGTGTTTAAGCATATTTCTTTTCAGATAAGAAAACAATCACTTAAATATCAAACTTTATTCCAAAGTACTTTTAAAGCTTTTATGAAAAAATTAGTCTAAAATTTTTGAGTGTAATTTTTCTTTTTCCATTCAAAAATAAAAGAGGGAAAAATAGGATGTAGGAATAGTTCCTCCTGGGAAAAGGTGGCTAGTATTTAATAGGTATTAAATACGATTTCTTTTTGTATTATAAAAAACAGCAGAAGGGTGAAGTCCCTACCTCAGTTCCCTGAGAGACTCCGCACTCCTGTGCACTACACATGGGCACAGGAACCTGTGAACACTTTGGGAAACAACGTGGCCTTTCCAAGTCTCCACTATAGAACCGACAACTCCCTGCCATGCGATCATCTCACCAATGGCTCTGTGTTCCTTTTGTTGTGTACAGGTCTGTCTTTCCCTGGGGAAATGTAGCTTCTTCCATGGCAGGATCTATACCTCATCACGGTTTATACAGCGGCTGGCATACAGCCGTGCTCAGAGAGGTTTATTCAGTGGCTGGTGGAATATGTACGCATGATTAGCACTCAGGTTCTCTGGATAAAGATACTCTGAAAACATCTGCATGGGAGAGGGAAGTGGAAAAAACTGAAGCTACAGATCTGAAATTTACCCTCATACAAGCGCTTGTTTCCTCACATTGAGTTCAGGAGCTAGGACTGTTAAGGTAATAACTGCATACAATAATCAGAGTTTTTAATATTCTTTCATATCATTTTAAATTCTTTTAACCTTTTAAAAAATGCTGGAATGACATGATCAGCTCTTTAAAGCCTAAAAGATATTCAGAGAGAGAGAGAGAGAGAGAGAGAGAGAGAGAGAGAGATTGAGATTGTCACCGACTTTCTTATACCTAAATTGTGTTACTGGAAGTCCAAGTTAAAGCTAGAGAATATGTATCTAACTGACAAAAAATGTTAGGTCTTCATATCAGAGTCAGAACCTTAATAACAAGGATTTCACTTTAGTGACATTCAAGATATTACACTATATTTTTAACACATCAGACACAGCTGCAATTATATTTATGTTACAGTTGCAGTTTGTTAAGTGGCTTATTAGACTGTTCTAAATGTAAGTCTGGGTAAATTCTGGTTTATTAAACAATTATAAGTTGTCAGTCACTGTAAACGGATTTACTGGGTGAGATGTATAATATATTCTATACTCATTGGTTAGAGTCTATTTAAAAAATAGAAGTTAGTCACCTTTAAGCAGGCCTATTTCAACTTAAAATTGATAGAAATAATCTAGTGATGAAAAAGGAGACAGATACCTTTGAGAGAGTGGGTGTCAAAGAAGAAAGGGGTTGGGGAAGTTCTGAAATTACTCTTCTGTAAAGAAGTGGGGGGAGGGAGGGAGGAATGCAGTGAGAAAAGTCTAGTGGATGTTGGTTCTTGAGTGAAGAGGCACAAACAGCTTTGGGATGCTATGACCTCCTGACAGCCCCTGAGGCCATGTGGGCCTTGGAGACCTGACTGCGACCTCTGACCTTCCACACACTTACAGAAAACGACCTGGTGAGTCCTTGGAAATGGTGTCACTGTCCCGGGAGAATGTCCTAGAGAGTGAGGTGGCCCAGCGGGGAATGGCAGCATTTAGAATGTCACATGGGGGTATTCCCACTTTTTGAATGTATTTTTTTAATCCTCACCCAAGGATATTTTTCCATTGATTTTTAGAGAGAGTGGGAGAGAAAGGGAAAGACAGAGAGAAATTGCGATGTGAGAGAAACACATCAATTGGTGGCCTCCAGCATGTCGCGCCCTGACCAGGGCCCGGGCTGGGCAGGAGCCTGCAACCGATGGGAATCGTACCCAGGACCCTTCAGTGTGTAGGCCGATGCTCCATCCACTGAGCCAAACTGGCTAGGGCTATTCCCACTTTTTGGTAGTCCATCTCTGTGAAATGTTGGGGATGATTTTAGGTATCCATTAATGAGTTCTTTCTTTTAATGGTTATATTTTAAGTATATTAGAAAAAAATAGAAGTAGCACCATAAACCCATAATTTTGTGGATGCTATTACTTGCAATGAGGCTAAGGATAAAAAAAAATAATTAGTGGATTTTAAATTGGTTTAAAGAAAATATTTAGTAAATAAGGATATAAGGGATTTGCAGTTCAGGCAAAAAAGGTAGTTTTGCAAAGTACTGAAGTAAGAGGAACATTGGTATACATCCATAAAGGAGCAACTATTCGCAGACCTGTGGCAATGCAGTTCTTGTCTGTAAGTCAGGAACTGGGCAGCAAGAATCCGATCCAGCAGACACACAGTCTGAAAGTCTGGATCATACTGAGGTGGCTTTGGTCTTGGAATGTAGGTTCCCCGAAAAGTCAGGGACATCACCAAGAAGAATCCAATAGATTATGCCTGGTTATGAGGCTAAGACACAGAAGCTGATGGATCAAACTCATATGTAACACAAAATACATGTTAAAAACTCAGCAATACTTACTTTCCTTTTCTAATCGTGTTCCTGCCCAGCAGTGGGTCAAGGACTGGATCTACCGTTTCCTCGAGGTTTTCAATTAGGATGACATCTCCGAAGGCCAGGGCCGTTTCAATGGCATTCAAAAACCTTCAAATCCGTCAGGATGGAGACAACAAAATGTGAGTAAGCACAGGGAAAACCTTCAAAATTATTTCTATTGAGTTATATTTTTGTCCCATTTTAAATGGGACAGATTAGACTGCAGGGGTGGGCAAACTTTTTGACTCGAGGGCCACAATGGGTTCTTAAACTGGACCGGAGAGCCGGAACAAAAGCATGGATAGAGTGTTTGTGTGAACTAATATAAATTCAAAGTAAACATCATTACATAAAAGGGTACGGTCTTTTTTTTTTTAGTTTTATTCATTTCAAATGGGTCGGATCTGGCCCGCGGGCCGTAGTTTGCCCACGGCTGGATTAGAGAAAGCTATTTCATAAAGTAGTATTCTTCCTTAACTAGATGACATGGAAATTCAAGATTAGGTTTTTGAAAGGGTAGAAGAGAATAAAACGGGGCGGAGAAAACTTATTGTGCTTAGCAGGTGTCTTGCAGAAAGCTTGCAGCCTTGGACACCACATAGCCGAGGTAAGCACTAGCCACCTGGCATCGGGAGGAGCCAAGGATGGGCCGGGCCCTTACAGTAGCAGAACGGCTTGCAGCCAGCAGGATGAATAAAAACCTCTCTCCCCCCTCAGTCTCCGCTGATGCCTTTGTCGGACTCAGCCCACCTGCACCTAGGTGCCTGAAATAAAAATCTCTTTTGGTACCTTATGGCCTCATGTCCTAGGTGTGTGACCCTGGCCCATTCCGAACCTTTCAGTTTTGAGATAAATTTCAGTTATATTTTTCAAGTGAAATTCAATAGTTTGAATTAATAAGCCCACACATAAATTAGTTCCTTTTGATGATAATCATGGTTGAATTAAATAAAACTATCCAGACATCATAAGTTTAAATGTATGTGATAGGACCTTTTTTAATTAAAAAAATTCAAATTCTATCAAATGTCCTGTGGTTTTATCAAATGTTCATTTTTTAAATCTTTAGGTTCAGTCATGTAAAATGGTGAACTATCATTTTATTTCATTCCCATTCTTCAAAAACAGTCTCCCCCCCCCTTTTTTAAAAAATATATTTTATTGATTTTTTACAGAGAGGAAGGAAGAGAGATAGAGAGCTAGAAACATCAGTGAGAGAGAAACATCGATCAGCTGCCTCCTGCACATCTCCCACTGGGGATGCGCCCGCAACCCAGGTACATGCCCCTAACCGGAATTGAACCCGGGACCCTTCAGTCCGTAGGCCGACGCTCTATCCACTGAGCCAAACCAGTTTTGGCGAGTCTCTCCCCTTTGAAATTCATTTTCTCCAAATATTCAGATGAGCAGGGAAGACATTTATCTGCACAGTTGCAGATATTCCTTATTTCATTTCAATGACGGAGGACTCAAATAAAATATCAGTAAGTCCAAAATTATTCAACATTAACTGAACACCAGCTATCTACAAGAGAGCTTTCCACTTATCAGATAGTATTAGCAGGCCCAATAACGGAAAATCTCAGAGTAGATTCAATTTTCATAAATGACATATAATACTTGACTAAAGAAATCAAATTATCTTCACATATTCAGTAGTAGGACTTAGAGCCATGTTAAAACCCTACTACATGCAAAGAGTACACATCATTAAGCCTGTAGGTATAGTTGACAATTCCTGTGTTATGCCAAATGCTCTAAAGAAGGATTACAATACATCACATTTCCAGGAAATTGACATATTTTTCCTCTCAAATGCAGGGTTTGCTCTCGCCTTCCATCTGATTTCCTCTTCAGGTAAGTGGGTGCAGCCTAACGTAAATGCTTTTCAATAGAAAGATTTTACATGAAACAGGATCAGGCAGAAACAAGTACCACCAGACGGTCACATTTTCAAAGTGGCAGCGAGGTCTAACAAATGCCAGGACTTAAATCAGACCCATTTCACAGCAGCTAAAAGAAAGCCAGTCCCTCAGACTTCACATACCCTTTCTGGCCCAAATGTGTGACTTTCAGGTCCGTCCCATACTTATTCTTGATCCACTTAATTCCCTGTTGCTGGGGATCTATCAGCAGGGGCCAGCGCTCACAGTGTGTTAGGATTGTGGCGTTTTCGGTTGACATTCTGTCACTGGGTAGGCCTTCGTTATTCCAGGTGGCAATGGTAGCATCGTCCGTCAACATGGCAATCAAATCCCGGCCTTCGGTTATTGGAATGGAAACCTTTACAATCAGAGTTAAATGCAACGCATAAATAGTGGGGCAGAGCAAAAAACTCAGGATGACAGAAGGAAAGAGACTCAAACTAAGAGAAGACATGAAAATTCTCTGTGGACTCTGAGAAGCCATGAAACTCTCACCATGATATACAATTTGAGCCCATAAACCCAGTATTTTACCTCTTAGGATTCTGTCAATATCTACTTTATGACTGCCTCTATCTGACCTCAAGGGACTTTGCCCTCTACATACATCTACAGCTACTCCAACAAGGTGAGCGTGACCTTAGACACCAGGAAGTACAGTCGATAACAGAAATGTATTTGCCCAATGGTGGGATCGCCCCACGTAAGCCATGCTAAGGCGGGACATCTTGCTCAGACATTTCATCTTTTACTACAGGCAAACACCACAAGGAGATGACATCTCCTTCTGGGATGAGTTCATGGGATGCATTCAGTCCATCAGCTTGCCAGCTGGGCCCAGGAACTTAGATTACAGTCTCTCCTCTGCCTACACTGTGATTGCGGAAAGTGCTGCAGTGGGGGAGCTGTGCTCTTGAGAGAGAGAGAGAGAGAGAGAGAGAGAGAGAAATCTGTTTTAAAGAATAGGGGTCATTCTTTATAAAAATGGACCAATTTTACCAAAACTTAACAAGATCATGGAAAGTAATTTATTCGTTGTGTCATCAATCACCAAACATTTATTGAGCACCTCCTGCCCATAAAACACTGTCTGGAGACGCCAAAATGGGCAAGATGGAAAAGGAGCTGGTCCCCAGGCTTGATGGCAACATGACTCCATAAGAGATTACAGGAAGAACCCAACTGGGAGTAGGCAGGGGAGGCCAGAGCAGCAGTCGGAGTTTGATTTATTGGTTGGCCACAGAGCTCCAGTAAACTAAATGCTGGGGAAATCCCCACACTAAGCTAGGATGCAATTTGATATCAATATAGGAAAAGTAGCACAATAGTCTTACTGTTCCTGACTACAATGTTAATTAAGAAGTAAACTCTGTCTCCTAGTGATATGAACACTAAGCCTTGGTATCTGACTTGATGCAGTTTCCTTAAAGATGCAAATAAATTGGTATCTTTTAGAATGAGCACCTTCCTATTAGCCAAGGATGTGTGGCTTTAAATTCTCACCTTCTACCACCATCCTCTGGGCCACTCTTCGGAGGGAAACAATTTTGGATAACATGTAATTTGGATCTTCAAGGTCATGTGTGCCCACTGCCCCTGTCCTTTTCAGCTACCACCGTGCCACTTGGTTTTCTCCCTATCCCGTGCTCCAAACTTGTGCCCCTACTGTTGCACTTTCTGAAGACCTTTCCCAGGTGCCCTGTAGTTGCCTCGTCCTATTTGGATCAAATTCCCTTGCTCTCTACCTGTGTGTCTTACCCAAAACCCACATCTCCCCCAGGGCCGTGGCTCTCAACCCCAGCCTGTATATTAGAATCACATAAAGTTCTCAAAAGCTGTCAACACCCCGTATTTTTTTTTATTCTCACCCAAGAATATGTTTTTTATTGACTTTAGAGAGAGGTGAGCTATTTTTTAAAAAAACAATATTTTTATTGCCTTCAGAGAGGAAGGGAGGGGGGAAAGAGAGAGAGAGAAACATCAATGATGAGAGAGAATCATTGATCGGCTGTCACCTGTGTGCCCCACACTGGGGATCGAGCCCACAACCCGGGCATGTGCCCTGACTGGGAATTGAACTGTGACCTCCTGGTTCATACGTTGACACTCAACCATTGAGCCACACTGGCCGGGCTTAAATTGAGCTATTTTTATACGTATGTACAAAATGGTATACTTCTAATCTGAAAGTAGTCATCCAAAAAAACAATAACAAAAAACACAAAACACAACAACACGTTAACAAAAAACTCACATCAGTAAGAAAACAAAAGGTTTCATACTTATACAATAACATCATAATCCAAAGTTTATTTTTTAAGGAGCTGAGCTTACCTTTCGCTGAAGAAAGGGAACCCACTTGCAGTCCACCAGCTCCTGGCGATACTGCTTCGTGAAGGATCCGACATAAGACACAAAGGCTGCCATCAGGAGAACATCGCCACAGAGTGTCTTCTCTTGAGCTTCAAAGGACTGTACAGACTGACCCCAGCGAATCTTCTCTGACTGAAAGATAAAATTACTCAGTTGTAACTGCAGGGTGAGCATCGACTCAACCCATGCTTACTGTAATGGCCGTGGGGCACAAGTTAAGCCTACGTCCAGCCCTTAGCAGGAGCAGAGCAGAACTGGTTGGATGAATAGTGCAATCGTTCACGTGTCTGAAACCCATGATTCTGAAGGGGCTCTCACACTCTCTTCCGTGGAGTTGCTACAACACGACGTGAGATCTGTAACATCTTCTCCTCAGACGCCCTAACTCCTTCACTGTGACTGAGGTCCTTCGGGAAAGGCTGACGACAGTCACACTCCTGTCCGTCTGGGAGTGGAGGATCAAGAGCTATGGCCAAGGCTGAGTGATGTTAGGATGCTTAATGGCAACGTGGCTGCTTTCCACACCTCCTGCTTTTCAGCCATGGCCCTACACTGCCCCAGGCCAACTTTCTTTTTTCTTTAACATACTGGCTGTTGGCTTATTTTAGAAAACGGAAGATGACAACCACTGATGTTAGTTAATTAAAGCATAAGGCTTAAAGAACCACCTATCCTGAATCCTATTAATTGAAGAATAAGTGCTGGTAGTTTCTAACAAAATCACTGATCAGTGTCAGAACCTACACCACATGAAAAAACATGGAAATCAAAGAACTTCACTAGCCTTGAAGACAATACACTCAAAGAATGCTGTGGAAGTCCTTAGAGCTGGTTGGACGGCCATTTAAAATTTGATTTTCAGGTTAAGTGTATGGAGCCCTTTAAATTGGATTTGAATAAAATGGCAGTAAATATCTACAGATTGATTAAACTACAGGGTAGTTCACTAATTCACTTTGTTTCAGTGCATGCTAAAAACGAATACATTCTAAGCTCATGCAAATTAACAGGACCTAGAAAAAAAATCAGCAATTTGACAGGACAAGCAAAGAAGATTCCCTGCAGAATTTAGCTTTTTTGTGTGTGTGTGAAAAAAAAGAGAGAGATAGATAGACCACAGAAAACAAAAATGCTACATATCAGAATAGATTGGAATGCCAGTTGCCTGCAAGGCATCATAATGCCCATAGCACTGAGATCATGAAATGAACAGTTGCAAATGTTTTTCAAAGCTGTGTTAAGATAGTCTCCCTGCTTTGCTTAATACAGGTCACCCCAAGTTAGCTATAACAATTAAACACTAAGGAACTTCAGCTCTCTATCCGCTTTATAGAATTCATTCATTTCCCTCAGCTGCTGACAATAGATCCATTAATTTTGAAGAGGAACCTCTCATTTGCCATCCCTCCATCTTTGTTGTCTTTCGTTAGTAAATGTTAAACAATAAAGTGCACCTACCTCATTCTCCAAAACAGCTTTGAAGTTTGAAGATTTACTAAACAGAGACTTATTGGCTACCGAAATCGTCAATAATTTCACTATACCACCCACGCAACATAAATCATTACTGACACTGGCTAACAAGGGTTTAAGAGTTGGAACATGTCCTCTAATAAATTTCTAGACAGTTAAAAATCACTATAATTTTATTCTAATGCATTATAGATTGCCTGTAATGTCATTCTGGCTGGGGTGACCCAATTTCTAATTTTGAACAGCTGTTCAGCTCAGGAGTTAGTTAATGATTAAATATAAATTGCCTGATTTATTAGTCTGAATGGCTGAGCTTCCAGGTCAATGCTATATAGACAAAATCATCAGTCTTGATGCTTTTCACAAGTTAACTGTCTCCTGCTCTAGTCAGAAAGAATTTATCCTCAAAGGAAAAGGTCTGGCATCTTCGATTAATCCTTTAAATATATACATATGTATGTATATATACATACATATTGCTAGTTAATACTGGTCAAACTTTTCCCTCCCCTCATCTAAATCTTCAAGAGTAACTAAGGCCTTTGGAGACAGTACTGTGTGTTAGAGATGCAGGGTGGAGCCTGCTTCACCCTCCACAAAACGTTCAGACATCTGTAACTACCTCAGGAAAACAGTCTAATTAAATGGCACTTATTTTTTCTTCAGATACTTCACAAGTGGTGAACACTTCCAACTGCTTAAATCTCACCACGTTAAATGGGAGAAGTGGTGAACTCCAACAGAAGTGGTGGAGTTTCTCAAATGACCTAAGAAAAATGAGTCTTCAAAAGACCCCAGATTTTTTTTTAATATAGGAGGCTCCCAAAGCTCACCCATTCATTTGACAAATATCTACTGATGCCTATGATGTGCCAGGGACTGTGCTATATGCTCGGGATCAAGCTGTGCAGAAAACAGGTGAGGTTCCTATTCTTGAGGTGCTTATCTGTGTACATGGGTAAACGTATAGGTCATGTGCTGATCAATGCTATGAAAAAAAAATAAGGCAGAGTAAGAGTTATGGAGCGGGGTGTGCGCAGGGGGGCAGGTGAGAGAGCAGAGAAAGCCCTGTGATAAGGAGAACTTTTAGCAGAGCCTGAAGGAAGTTGGGGAGCCAGTGATGTCATCATCAGGGGGCAAAGGTAAGCCACGTGGAGGAAAAAGGCAAAGGCCGGTGAAGTTGGAGCGAGAGGGAAGGTGGCCGGTGTGAGGACAGGAGGTATCCCGGAGCCAGGTCATATACGGCCTTGCAGGCCAAGGAGCGCCTTTGGACTGCCCTTTGAGTTAGACAATTAGTTACTGGAGAATTGTGAGACAGCAGTGACAGGAATGAACTTCACTTTTTAAAACATCACTCAGCTGCAGTGAAGGGAGAGGACTTCAGGGATGATGGTGGAAGCGAGGGCGGTACTCCAGGGCAGAGATGCTGGCGGCCTGGACCAGCATGGAGCAGCGACGGGGATGAGGATGCGGGGGTTCTACATAGACTCTGAAGGTAGAGCCAATACAATGCGTATGCTGTGGGTTGGGTGTGAGGCATGAGAAAGAGCAAAAAGTCAAAGGGGATGCCAAAGATTTCGGCCCCCAAAACTGGAAGAACAGACTTGGGCTTCTTGAGATGGAACGGAGAGTGGATTTTGCAGAATGAACTATGAGGGGTGATAGACTTAAATTTGTTGTGTTGTTGTTGTTGTTAAATTAGATTTTTACTAGTAAAAAGTCCAGTATAATTATAAGTTAGGCTATCCCCCAATTCAACTGACCCTAACACATTTCTCCCTTCTTTCTTGCTAAGAGAACCCTGATTTTGAATAGGGTAGTGAGGAGTCCAGCCCCATGTGATGAACTGCGGTTGGCTAAGCCAATCACCATATCCCCATTTTCCTATTTCCCAGCCTTCTTTGCAGCTACCTGTGGTCAATCTAGCTCTGGCTAGAGAAACTTAAGTGGAAGTCTGCCAAACACATTCCTAGGAAAACTTCAGTTTTTCGGACAAAAATTCAGCTCTGGCCGGGTGCTCAGTTGTTGGAGCATCATCCTGTACACCAAAAGGTTCTGGGTTTGATCCCCAGTCAGGGTGCTTACCAGAGGCAACCAATGGATGTTTCGCTCTCACATCGATGTTTCCTTATCTCTCTCTCCCTTTTCCTCTCTCTCTAAAATCAATAAAAACATATTCTTGGGTGAGGATTTAAAAAAGAGACAAATTCGCCCTAACCGGTTTGGCTCAGTGGATAGAGCCTTGGCCTGTGGACTGAAGGGTCCCAGGTTCGATTCCAGTCAAGGGCATGTACCTTGGTTTCGGGCACATCCCCAGTAGGGGGTGTGCAGGAGGCAGCTGAATCGATGTTTCTAACTCTCTACTCCTCTCACTTCCTCTCTGTAAAAAATCAATAAAATGTATTTTTTTAAAAAAAGAGAGAGACAAATTCAGCTGATAGATTACTCTCTCTCCTGCCTGAATCTGAGGTATAACAGCCTTCTGTGACCATGATGCAAAATGCATGAGGGTGAACGACCACCTGCTAAGTGTGGAGAAGCAAAGGGTACAGAGATTAGGCATTGGTTGCTAATTACCGGAGTCAACACTGACAATGCCTGCCCTCTGGAATTTTCTATGATATGTAAAACAATTAACTTCCATTTGATTAAGCCACTATAAACCAACTTTTCTGTTACTGTCAGCTAAATACAGTTGTAATAGTGCAGTTATGTACTTTTGGGTAGTCCTTAAATAAAAATAATAGTTGTATTAAGATTGAATTCAGACATGAAATTCATCCTTTAAAGGACACAACTGGGTGGGTTTTTAGTGTATTCACCGACTTGGGCAATCATCCTATCTACTTTTAGAATTAGCACATCAGTCATCACTAAACGGATGCCACAGAGAAGATGACACAGGCTTAATTTGAAGTAATGTTCTGATGGTAGAATTCAATTGTAAATGTATATTAAATAACTCAGAGAACAGTTCAATGGCACCGTTACCTAGCAGCTGGCCTGTGTTTATAACATATTCAGAAAACCACTGAGTTCATGGCTATCTACTAAAAAATACAGAGAATCATCACTTCTTACTGTGGGTAAGTTAGACTCCAGTATGAAAGATAAGATATTCTCCTCCATGGTTGATTCCACATCTCCTTAGTTATTACCAACAGCAAATAAAGACAAGATCCAAAGAGCCGATCTGCATATTTCAGGTAGAATCTGGGAAGGTGAACTTGCCTCCAGTTCCTTCACAAGTTTGTTGGCCAGTTCGATGGTTTTGTTTGTCTGGTTCACCTCTTCCTGGCAGCGAACCTTCTCAGCTATTGCCTTTTCAAACGAAGCTGTGAGTCGGCTCAGATTTCGATCCAGATCCTGAATAAGAACCAAAATGAACTTCTGAGCCATTTCTAGATATTCATGATGAAATATTATAATCACCTTAAACCACCCATTACCTGCAGCACATGAAACAAACCTCTGCCCATCCTTTGCCCCTTTCGCGGACGTGTTAGGGAAGGAGCGCCACCACAGACCGCCAGCTCGCCAGGCGGCCTTCGTGCCTGCCTCCCGCCCTGGGCAGAGGGCAGCCAGCGACGGCGGACGGCGTGTGTGGACGTGCCCTGCAGGTTCAAACACACCCTGGGTGCACCGTCCCCTCTCTCTTGTACCTAAGCCTTATCCTCTTTTTAAATAAGGATCGTCCTTTGGTTCTCCATGACGAGGGGGAAGGGTGTTAATGATGGAGTCCTTTCAGACCACTGACAATGTATACGTGTGATCTTCACACCATGATCCCAAATCTGTGTTTCTGAGCCAGGCTTCTCTCTCAAACCCCAGGTCTGACCCCAGAACATCCGACACGTGGGTTTGCTGCATAAAGAGAGTGGGGTCTACCACGTATGGCTGTGGACTGTGCAACAACAGCATTTTGATACATCAAACAGCACTTTGAGACATCAGGATTCTGAGATGGGAAATAACAGTGTCAGCTAATTTTAGCTAAAGGGAATTTACTGGAAGGAAAGTGGGGGGGAGGGGGGCGCTGTGAGGAGCGAAGGAAAGCCAGAGAACCATATGCAGACACCCTGGAGCTGAGTGCTGGAGCAGGAAGACCCTGAAAGTCTCACCTGGGCACCATCCCAGGCATGACCTCTATTTTCACTCTTTTTATTCTTTTGCTCATGACTCAGTTTTAGAGATGGAGGGTCAAATTGGCGAAGCTTGGATGATACATCTAGACTTCAGCTAGCACAGCAAAGGGCACCCCTGCAAAATCCCCACCTGAGTGTATCCAACAAGGAAAGATGACTCCCCAGAGATAAAGCTGGGTTCTCAGTGCCCACCTGGAGAGGTAGCTGTTATGATCATTACTTCACAGATACTAGACTGAAGCTCTGAGAGCTCCCCAAGTTGCCAGGGTGACAGAGCCTCCTCACTCTGACTGCTGTCTTGTCAGGCACCTCACACGGATCATCTCTATTTTGCATTTCCCGCCCCCCCCCGCTCAAAAAAGCTGCTCTGCTTACCTGAGGCCCTAACAGGACTCACGGCCGCGCCTCTGAACTTGTCTGTCTCCTCTAGACTCCTCTCTCCCCAGGCTTCCATTCGGTTGCTGAAAAGCTGGTTTGATCATGTCATTAACTAAGAGCCCTCCCATGTACCAACTGCTTCTTCCCTCTTTTCTCTATTCTTTACCAAGAATTCCTCTCCCGGCCCAGTTATCCTGGTGACTCGCGAAGCCCAGGTCAAGCACAGCTTTATTACGAAGCTCACTCTCCTTTCTCCAGGCGCAGCACGGTTTTGGTGCTCCTGTTGCATTGTATGTATGAAGTCACATGTGTACTTAGAACACTGGACTTAGAAGGATTGGTTACGTCTTTGTGAAAATAGGAATGTTAATAATCTATGCAGCTGATACTCTCTACGTCTGTATTGTGTGCCAGGTACCGTGCTACATTCTTAATAGGAATAACTCTCATTTAATCCTTACAACCCTACCCTAGGCCTGGATGCTACTATAATGCCTACTGCACAGGTGAGCTAACCAAGGCTCAGCGAGGCTACCTAACTTGTGAAACGAGCAATGGCGGAACCAGGATATAAACCCAGGCAGTCTGGCTCCGGAGTCCCTGCTTTCAATCACATGTGCTAACCTCCTCCCCCTCCTCCCCTCCTCCCCCCGCTCCTCCCAGACCATGAAGGTTTCCACTTTCCCGGTTCAGTGTCTGGCACTCGGCGATAAGGAGCAGCTACGGAAGGAGTATGCAGATGAAGACAGACGGACAGATGGCACTTGCTTCGTGTGGCAGGGATCACACGTGGGCCTATCTGAGGGTGGGATCCTAAGCGGGGAGGGACCCCCTCTTGGGAACATCAGGGTCACCGTTCCTACTCACCGCCAGCTTTTTCCTGAGCGTGTCCAGCTTTTCAGTAGCTGCAGCCAATTCTGAGTTCGCTTGGGCCAATGCTTGGCGTTTGGGCTCCACGTCACAGTAGACCTGAAATGGCACGTGGGGGTTCACTCATGAGGTAAGGACCACGCAAAGACGACAAGCAATCATTCGATCCTTCCTCTGCTGGAGGCTTTCCAATTAAAATCTCTAATTCACCAGCGACTGCTCGCTTATTTCTTAGCAATGGGCCTCCCTCACGGCAGAGCTAAACTCCTCACAGTCTTCCAAGTTCTCTCTGCTTGTCCACTACGTACGCACTTACTCTGGACATTAGAGACACAAGTACTCGCGTTAATGCTGTGTATGTCAAATACCACGAATATCCTAAAATTGGCTTGCCATAAAATTAGGAGCAAGTCCTCCAATCACGAGAAATTGCGGTATGCAGGAACGTCGTTGAAATTGGGAGCAAGCCTTGACTTTAGAGTGGAAGGTAACTATGGGGAGTTCTCTGGACCCAGAAAGTAGGAGACAGCCTCACACAATAGTAGCCATGCTGCTTTTACTTTCTTTCCTAAGTCCCTGGCAACCTCAAGTGTGTGTGTGTTTGAATGGGTTGAGAACTTAGCGGATCAATTTTTTTCTCCTGTTGGGGAGAGAGAAAGGATATTAAGTTTTATAGCAAAACAACAGGAGCGCAGGCACAGCCTAACGGCACGCTCATCTTTTCGCCAGAGGGGCAAGGAGCGCACAGGGTCAGGCGTTGTATTGCGGAGAGAGGCCACACGTCAGTGGCAATCTGCCTAAACTCCTTCTCTATAGACTTCCACTCATGAGAGAGAAAGCTCCACGGGGCCCTGCTCTGGCGGCTCCTCCGTATCCAGGACATAACCTGGTTTTATGAAAATCATTCTGGGAATGTCACTGACTCCACTCGGCACTTCCTCAGTAATCCCAGTTTTGAATATAACACACGACCTTCCAGGACAAAAGTGAGGTGGTTTTTGAGAGTGAAGGGCTGTGCACTGGCCCTTTTTACACCCAGCACTCTGCAAAATGCTAGGGACACAGTTGGCAGATGCTCGGTAGTTGATAAATAAATGACTACGTGACATGATCATCCTCTCTCTATATTGCCCAAAGCACAAACTTTAGATGGGACCATATTCAGGCAAAAACCTACCGTATTTGCCGGCGTATAAGACGATTTTTTGGCCCTGAAAAATATGCCTCCAAGTGGGGGGTCGTCTTATACGCCAGGTACACTTCAGATAGACTGCCCATAGTGCTTGCCCTGTGTCATAGTGGCCTCCCGATGCCCGCCCACTTCATTCCACATACCGTTCAGGCATCAGCAGCGCTGCTGGGTGTATGCTCGGCTGTTATGCGATTTTGCTGTTATGCGATTTTACCACACTCGCAAAATCGCACACAGCCGACCATACACCCAGTATGATAGCGCAAAATCACGAATCGCGATACCATACTGGGTGTATGGTTGGCTGTGTGCGATTTTGCGAGTGTGGTAAATTCGGGTTACCGTATATTTCTTTACATATGCATTGAATTTTAAAGAAGGC
>NW_006383016.1:5818609-5830456 GCF_000327345.1 Myotis davidii
GTTAAAATCAAATCTGATATTGTTTTACCTTTTATTTGGTGTGTGGAAGGTGTGCGGAAGAGGGGGTAGTCTTATACGGCGAGTATATAACAAACTCTGTATTTTGAGTGGAAATGTTAGGGGGTCGTCTTATATGCCCAGTCGTCTTATACGCCGGCAAATACGGTACTTGCCATTAAAATACTAAAACAAAAAAATGGCTATTTCCTCATCTCCCTACCTACGCCTACACTAGAGGGTGTGAATTTTTGCTTTGAGAGCAGGGATTAAGTTTAACTGAACATGAATTCAGAAGTTCAGTTTTTTTTTTTCTAATCAAAATGAAATTAGCATTTTCACACAATTATAATTAATGTTTTCATCTAATCAAATCTAATTGCTGCTATTTGATCTAAAGCAGCTAATTGTTCTACCCTGAGGAAGACAGCTTCCAACATTTCAAGTATCCTCCTGCATAGAATTCTATTTCATCAGACCCTTTCATGTCTCATTCTTAGAACTTTATCTTAGATAATTTCCAAATTACATCTCTTTACTGGCCTAGGAAGTAGTTAAGATATTGTCGGGCCTTTGTGACTTCCACGGCGGACCGGGACGAATACCTCATAGAACTTGATGATGTTGATGACCCAGGCACAGAGGCCCGCTGCTGCAAAAGATTTGGTCCGAATCAGGCTAGGATTGAACTCCGGGTCTTTCAAATACTGTTCATTCACCACTTTTAGACAGTTCTCTGGAATGTGCTCTTTGTCGTAGTTAATTAACGCTTGTAAGAAATCATCAACCTGCAAAGCAAAAAGACTTACTGCAAAAACCCACTTTGGCTGCAGAGAAAATTCCAAGATCGAAAGTTAAAATCGGCTTTTAGGGCTCGCGTTACAAAGGCAAAATTGGCAAGCTGCATTTATCCTACTGTTTGACTTTTTCAGTCTTTAGTGTATGGAGTTAGAATTAGCAATGGACACTTTCAAAATCTCTTCCGTCCTGGGGTAAAATATTCAGTCCCTACACAGGAGGCCCTCACATTTTGAAAAAGAAATTCACATCCCCCAAAGCTCCTTTGCTTCACCTTCTGATACATTAGTAACATTTTTTTTTCAGCATAAGAAATCCATGTAATTTTCTTCCTCCTACACTTAGCTGCTCTCACAATTTCACAAATAATTAGCAACCTCCCCATGGCTGCTGGTGTTGCCTTAGGGATGCTGTAACCCCAAGCTAACCACCATGTTGGAGGTGTTTACACACAGCGGGTTACCCTCACGAACATGAAGACGGTTCCTTTGGATCGGAACCTCTTTTGCTGGCAAGCATAACCACAGTCCTGAGCACAGAAACGGGGGTTTTCATCCTGCCAGGCTGCCTGATACCTTTCCCATGAAGACTTTCGCAGCTTTCCAACTCCGGTCTTTTGGCACCCTGCCCCGGGGAGCCAGGAGGACCATCACAGCCGCAGCCACGTTGATGACCGCGTTCGGAGGGTTGGGAAAGGCTTTCAGCTCGGTGAGATTGACCTGGAGAAAGGCACAGACACCGTGGAGACCAGGGGAGGCTGGAGAACGCCGGGAGCTGTCCAGCTGGCCGTCCGCGGCCTCCGACCTCTCCTTCCCACACCAGCCTCGCGGGGCAGTTCTCTGCCTCCCACCCAGGAATTCCACCTGAGACCCCAAGACGTTCAGTTCTCCCTGCATACTTTCCTCCCTGATGCTCTGGAAACATCACTGTCCTTTTTGCCAAGAAAAACGGTTCACCTGGTATTCCAGTCCTACAGAGCCCTGCTCACTGAGTCAGGACATTTCATAAATATACGGGATTTAAGGTATTCATGGGTTCTATCCCACCTATGTAACATATCTGCATTTTAACCAGGTCCCCTCAGAAACATGGTCCCTTAGTTCAGTGTCTCTCAGCTGTGATTTTCTCCTTCACCTGTACAAAAGCCATCTTTCGTCACACTAGGGTGGCTCTCGATTGGGAGGATGCCCATACAGGTTTTGTCTATTCTGTACACTATGCCTTATTCTTCCCCTAGCAGAAACTTGATTTACCCAGCAGGTGGTATTAATGGTATAAATTACAAGTATCAAGGCAAATACTTAGGAGCACTGGTACCTGTAAAAAACACATGTAGGTTCATGACACATGATTTTAAAAAAACAAGTACTTCCTATAGTCTTTCATGAGCTGCCTAATACACTCATCAAATGTTCAACCCCGAGTCTGCGCCATTGCCATAAGCTGCCTATTTATTTGGGAAATGAATGCAAAGAACGGAAAATAAGAGCAAAAGCAACAGAACTGGCTAACCAAGATCCCTCTGCATTTGCACGCATCATCATCATCATTTACAAATACGCTCAGCTTTATGGCTAAGTGACATTTATTTCTGCCTGCGTAAATAATAATATATTCAGAGGAAAACCTGCAGATGTAGACAAGCACAGAGAAGGAAATAAACATTGTGCGGTTCAAAAATAAAGAGGAAATCTCTCTCACATCTCTCTCTCAAATCAATAAACATATCCTCGGGTGAGGATTTTAAAAAAACAAACTTTAAATTATTCTGAGGAATCCAAAAAGCATCGTCCTTACCCTGTTGAGTGTGTTGAGTGCAGCTGTTGCAGCCACCAGAGCAGGCTCAGCCTTGAGCAAGTCGGCCTCACACTCTCTCTGCTTCTGGGACACTTCGGTCTGAATGGCGGTCACCTGATCAGAGAGGAAAAGCACACACACTCACAGACACAAACACACACCATCACCTTAGGTTTCTCCACTGAAAACACGTGGGCTGAGGCAGATGCACTTCAAGAATTCATCTGTCCACATCTTGAATAGATGAGGGTTTGTCTGAAGATGGATTCCCCTTGGGCACACTGTCTATACAAAGCTTGGTACATGCACAAAACACACAATACAGATGGATTCAAGTACCAAAGTGCTCCAAGAAGGGCTCTAACTGAACCATAAGTTGCCACTAATAAGAAATACAAGATTAAGTGACTCCTCTTTTTCTTCAATTTCCTTTGCCAGAGTCCTGGGCAAGTGAAAATCCAGGCTGGCTCAGTAACCTACACCACAGATTTTCTTGCTAGAATTCCCCACCTAATTTTTGCCAACATTTGCCTAAAAGCCACATTAGCTCTTCTTTAAGAATAGATAAGAGCTTTCTTGTTAAAAGATACTGTGCTGGGCTGTGCATGCTTAGCCATAGACAGAATTTTTATAAAGACTAACTACCAGTTTCTCTAAGGACCTGGTAGGGAACCATGGCTGCAACAGTCCAGTTCTGCCTTTGGCAGTGGAACAATGACTCTGATGGCCTCTCTCCTGCCGAGGGCCCAATGGCGGTCTTCACATGCCGAAGAGGGTGCTGTGTCGGCCTCACGACACGGACACATGGAATACGGAATACAGGGAAACCGTGTGGGTACACTTGAACCAAATCCAAGTGAGAAGCTTTGGAGTTTTTATCCTCCTCCACGTTGGACACCAACAGAATCTGAACGGCCAGGGAGAGGACATTTTTAGTCCTTAGCAGAAATTGGAATGTCAGGGCTGTGGCGCTGGGCGGCAGGATCTGGTCGCCCTGGGAGATGGTTCCCGAGGTGACGGTGATTTGTGGAATGTAAAGTGTGAACAAAGTGCATTTGCTCCGATGTGTTGGGAACGCACAGGTTTAACTATACCATAAAATTAAACACTGCTCACAACAAATTATGTTGTCTACTACAGCTTCATTAGCAGTAATTACCCGTCTCCTGATTAACCGTTATTTTGCTGTATACTGCACCTTTTATGAACATAATTGGTTCGGGGCAGATATGTGACCTCCTGCCAATACATACACAGCTACTGTTAGTGTAAATAAGGAAACTCGGCATGCTCACCAAGAACTGCTTCAAAACCACAGCCCCCAAAACTGCCAGGAATGGACCATGAACATTCTAAGAAGGCTACATTCTCACTGTGCTGGAGGATGCTGTCACTGATGAGAGCGTGTATTTGCCCGAGCGAGTTATTACATCAGGTATTTCTTTCCATCAGGGTATAATGAATCCATAAGTGTGTGTTGTTACCATTTATAACAGCATCGCTTTAAATTGAACTTGGGATGGCAGATTTTTAATAATAAAAGAAACCTTAAAGCAGGGATGGGGAACCTTCTTTCTGCCAAGGGCCATTTGGATATTTATAACCTCATTCTCGGGCCATACAAAATTATCAACTTAAACATTAGCCTGCTCTATTTGGTCGAACATTTAATACACTCACCCCTAATGCCTGGGTAGGGCCAGGCCAAATGATTTCGTGGGCCTTATACTGCCCACCTTATACGGTTCCCCATCCCCGCCTTAAAGAGTTTTTCTTTAAGTGCTAGTTCTACGATACTGGGAGTTCCTACTCTTCTCCTCTGACTCCTCTCCTGATAATGGAGTATTATTCCTTTGGGTAAAGTTTATAAATAGAGCAATCATGAACACTTAATACATAAAAACCCACAAGTGCAAGTAAAAAGTACTCGAGGTTAACTTATTTCTCATTCCCAATACCTCTCACCCTAAGGTGCAATGACCCTAGAACACTGAACATGCTGCGTATCTTAGTGATCTGGGAAGACATGGGGTGCAATTCCCTTTGGCCCGCAGCTCCAGGGCGTGTCAGCCAGGCCCACCATGGATAATGGCATAATGCCTACTGACTCAGTGGCTATAAGCATGTGGCAATTTACAATTATTTATTAACTAAGCCTTGATTATAATGGTCTAAAATAAGAGAATATACCTTACACACACATATATTCATTCAATTTTTAAACAAATATTTATTAATTTTATGTTTACTTGTACTATTTCTTTTGGAAAATAAGATAGCGAAAGAAATCCCTTCCATTTGCAGCCGAAGTTTTGGTAAAAGAAGGAGACAAAAGAAGTTATATTTATTCCAGAATGGCTGGATACCTAAGTGCAAAGAAAGCAGATTTTATAGGAGCTTAAAAGTAATTGTTTCCAACAATAAAACCTAATACAAAATGCCAGAGCCTCCATCGAATAAAAAAGAACAAATTTAGCTCAGGATTTAATAATAAACTCAAGTTGTATGATTAAAATGCAAAATTTGAAAACCATTTTGCAAAGTGACGGAATGGGCTTTGTTAACAATTGAGTTGTTCAATTTGCCTAAAAACTGAGACCCTTTAGAAACCTCAGAGGAGCCTTCATGACCTTTACTGTATTACAAATAGGCCTGATGTTCAAGATCCACATCCATTATATGCTTGAATGAGCTCAGTATTTATTGTTCTTCCATATCATTAAAGGAGCTAAAAGGTTGGGAAAATGCATAATGTAAAGAAAGGTCAAGTGGTAATCATGGTGTGAAATGCTGTTACATGTGTAACTATAATAATTCTCTAGATTTTATGCCCCTTGGAGAGGAAGTTGTTCAAAATTGTTCACCTACTAACGTTGATTTTGTGCTAAATATAGCTCGGTGCCCTAAATGGTAGAATGGGCCTGACCTTTTGCTCCTCGGCATCGGCGATGGCCTTTTCCCGGCTCACTTTCTCTGTCTGAAGCCCGATCTTGGCGATCAGAGCTTCAGTATCCTGATTTCTCAGTTGCAACTCGGCTTCCTGTGAGGCGAGTCTGGCTTTGAGATCTCCCACCTAAGGAGAAAAAGTCATTATTTTGAAGTAACACATATCAGATACAATGACGTCAGGCGTCCCTAGCAGTTTGTATACAGCATCCGTTTCTACTGAGTTGACTTCAGTCCCAGGTGTGAGAACGCGGCCCCATCTCTTGCCATGTAGGAATAAACAGAATAATGTTTCCCAGTGGTTTTGTGGACAATATCGTTAATGTATGTCAGCACCAACTAGAAGTTTATCTTCTCAACTCATCTGGGCAGACAGAGAGGCACTAACAGCGGTGCCCACCTGAGCCCACTGCTTGCTTGGTCCTGTGCGGCTCAGACTCAAGGCAGTAGAGTCCAGGGAAAGTTTGCTGGATGACAAGCTGGGAGGACCGTGCTCTCCTTCTCCAACACATGGCAGGACACTTCAGACAAGTTAAAGAGGTCGATACTCCTTGGCTGTTATCTGTTTACTTATCAGTTGCTGATTTTGATAGAAATGCCCACAGACTGGTCTTATCTCTTCCCACAAAGTAAGAAGTGGCCGATTTTTCTTCCTCTGATAGGACATTTGAATTAATGCCTACACCACAAAGGGCAAACTGCAAGTGCCTTGTAGGGATGGAAGGCCAGGGACTTTCCCAGATGTGAATTCTTCTTGGGGGTGGGGCACTAAATAACCTCAATCAGCTCCTGTGAAACTCAAGGCTTCCTGAGGCATCAAGTTTGTCTGCTTTAAAGAAGGATTCTCCCACCTCTCCCGCCTTTTACGTTGGGATTTCATGAGGTTCTGAAGGTGCCACTGGGTTCCTAAGTTTGAGGACCATGTAAATAAAAGCATAAGTGACGTGCTAGGGAGAAAAATGTAACCCGTGAAAGCAGCTTCACACATCATGATAATTAGCCCTTTGTTCCACTTATTTTCCTGAAGTATAAATATTACTATTTTGTTAAAATCATAGAAGCAAAAAAAAAAACAATTATAACCATTTATCTTGACTCAATTGCTAAAAGCACTTTAGTGCTTCCATCGTGTGGGATGACATCTCCCTACCAGACGCAAGGACTCTGGTAACCCCCACCTCAGCACACTCTACGCACACTCTATCTAAAAGCACAATTACCACTGCGACTACTCCCTGTCCTATTAAAGTTAAAGCCAGACGGACTCCTTAGCCTCTCTACAAAGTCAGGGCAACACTGCTTGATATTTGCTTTTCTGTTCTTGTTAGTCATGTGAACTGGTCGTGTGTTAAGTCATAATCAACAGAATTATCCAAGGAGACCAGGAAGAAACTGTTATTTCAAGCCCTAATTTTAGTTTCTAAGGAAGCTATTAGGTCTGAAATATGCCAAGTGACTGAAGCCCTGGATGGGAGGCCTTACCTACGAAGAAAGGTCTCTAGGTTAGCGTGATGACCCAGGTGGACATCTAAAGAGGAGCATGTGGCAGTAAAAGGGAAACTATGGAAACGATGCTTCCTTTTCCAATTAAGCTGATTAAAAAACAAACAAACTTGTAAGAACCTATTAAATATCCCAACCACTCTTCTGGTATTAAAAACATTACATGCTTAAATACCTAATGAAAAGAAATTGCCAGTAGGCCTTCAATCAACACTTTGTGCATCTTCCTCTCAGACTTTCCAGCTGAGGAGGAATAAGGAGACCCCCAAGCTGCCCTGCACTTGGCAGTGAACTGCTGGTGGCTTTCTCTCTCCCTTTCTCCCACCCCCTTGATCCATCAACACGTAACTGAGATGATGTCAGAAAACCACTCATCTTCTCTTAGCTCAACAGGACTCTAGGAAAGACTTCACTGGGGAAAAGGGTCTTGATTTAAGTGAGATAGTATTATCAGAGAGATAGGTAGAGAATGAAAAGGTAAGAGAAAGAGGGCAATGAGAAAGGGAAATGTGCATAAAAAGGAATAGGAAAGAGTAATAGGAATTGTGCATAAAAAGGAGGAGTAAAGAAAGACATTCTTTGAAAGGGAAGGAAAAGATGCACAAATATGGATATACTCTCTGGGCGCTTCCCAGAGACTACTCTTCACATCACTCGGTCCTGGAAACCGACCTGGAAACCTCTTCACTCTGTTTCTCTTTCCCAATAGGATTCTATCTCCTTAGGGCTCCAGACAGACTGTGTTTCCCAAAGAGCCATTCCTGGCACGTGCAACACAGAGGATAAGAAGTGATACTTTGGCCTATGGAGTGCATGAAGGACATGGCCAGAGAGGCCTGCAAAGTGAAGGTGCCAACATATGCTTCCCTGACCGGTTTGTGGCTTATTTTGAGCCTAGACACAGATGGGCTGGCTGCACTATTGGGGGGAAAAACTGACTCAATCTCTTGAAAACAGGAGCCTATGCCCTGATGCCAATACTCCAGAGAAACCACTGGAATTTCTGGCCTTGAGGTCACCCCCAGTGACAACCCCCTCCGTGGATGTTTCTCCAGCTCTCAGGCCCAGGTGGCTCAGAGAAAAGCTGGGTCATTCTCCAGTCTCCACATGCTTCCATTCTAACGTCTTCTGACAAGCCAGAGAGAGGCAGCACAGTACCATGGACAATCCACGGGCTTCAGAGTAATACTGACCTGGCTTCAAACCCCCACCTTACAGGCTCTGTGGCCTTAAACTCTTTCAGCTTCATATGTAAAATTACAGCACCAACACCCATGCCATGACCTGGTTTTGTATTAACAATGAAATCGGCTGACAGGTGTATAGACATGATTAACATGTGAATTCTTAATTCTTAATTCTAATCATTAACATGATTCCTATGTGAATTCTCTGATTACTCCTAGAGGTTAGAGGTACTATCCTTCAAGCACCTCTAACCTCAAGGGGCCTTATGACTGAGGATGAAGGCAGCACTGGATACTTTTATCCAAGAGAAATGGTGGCTAAAAAGGGACCAGACACCAAGATTAGTCTTAGGGACCCTAATCACATTATCAACCCTAATCACATCATCAACCAGGAAATGACGTCCTCACTGGGGGTTGAAAATATGAGACCAAATAGGTCCTAGTTCCATGGCAGGTGACAAAATCCTTGACAATAAGCCCAGAACACTGAAGCAGTGGGGGACAGGAGAGAGGAATCAGCTGTGCCTGTTCCCTTCAATATCTCTCTGTGGCCCTGCGCTGAGTCAGGCCAAGAGAGGGTGTCTCCCCAAACTATCAGTGATAGAGTCATTGGCTGGTTCCTTTCTAGGCTTGGGAAACCAGAAATAGTGTGTTCTTTGTGTTCTCGAACTGTAAAATTTTAGCATTAATTATCATATCAGCAACCTCTCAGTGCATGGGACGATGCTCAACCAACAGAGCCACATCGGTCATGGTAGCATTAGGTATCCTATATAATAAAAAGCCTGATACGCTAAGTGTCCGGTTGACCAGTTGGTCTTTCAACCAAAGAGTAATATGCTAATGACATGCTAAGGCTGCTCAACCACTCACTATGACTTGCACTCACCACCAGGGGGCAGTCGATCTGATCGGTAGTTTAGCTTGCTGCTGGTGTCCGGCCAATTGGGACTGAGCGAGAAGGCTGGACACACCCTGGAGCCCTCCCGTGCTCCCTTCCCAGGATGGCCAACAACCCACATCCCTCCCTGGCCCCCATTGTGCACCGATGAGGTGATGGGGTCCCTCAGCCTGGCCTGCACCCTCTTGCAATCCGGGACCCCTCAGGGGATGTTGGAGAGCCGGTTTCGGCGCGATCCCACAAGCCAGGCTGAGGGACCCTACTGTGCATGAATTCGTGCACCGGGCCTCTAGTCTTATATAAATGGTTTAAAATGTTGCTTCAAAAATAAATTTTTAAATAATGTTAGGAGCATAGGTGTCAGTAATAATCCACTCTGGTCATACCTGGGAAGCTGTGGTTTTCAGCTTCTGAATGCCATTCACCAAGTGCTCTTTCCTTTGGGATACCTCTTTTTGTTTCTTCTTCAACAGGTTCTTAAACAGGGATATTTGTTCTAGAAAACTCTTTGGGGTGGTATAGTTGTATCTTCTCTCATTTTGGTAATACCTGGTACTCATTTCATTGACGCTGGTGTGAACATGTGCCATGAATAAGCTAATAGCATCTTTGTCCAGGGGCTGAAAACACAAACATTGCAATTCATGTGACATTTTCTCATGTCAAAACAAAACTGCAGGGGTGGGGGTGGGGGGTAGGCTGGGAGAGGTCAATGGGGGGAAAAGGGGGATATGTGTAATACTTTCAACAATAAAGATTTAAAAAAAACCTGCAATTTTTAAAAAAAGAAAAATTACCAAACTTATACAGTATTTTCCCCCCAAAAGCCAGAACAAATTACAGTAGAGTCTAGGAACACTCCCCTAGTCTTTAAGAGCTACCCACAGGATTAGAGAGATGACAAGAAAAGGCAGTCAGCTTTGCTAACCTCTTCTTGACAATGAGGAAAGGACTTTTATGTGCGCCACACCCTAAACCCAAAACCAATGTAACACAAGCGCTGCTTTTCACAGCTTGATTTGTATCTATCAAGTGTGAGAAAGACAAAATGGGGAAACAGACACAGTACTCTGAGAAGTGTTTGTGTTGTTGCTTCCAAACTTAACTTTAGGCAAAGTAAGCCAACAACCCTGCAGTCTATGAAAAAAAGAAAGAAGAAAAGCTGAAAACTGAGAAATACAACTGTATAAGAATCCGTGTGAAAACAAATGGGATGGTAAGGTATAAAAGTCAGTGCTTCTGGGAGAAAAATATCATGATCATTTCTATTCTCATTTAGGGAGGGGAAAAAAAGACTCAATTAATTCTCCTTTGAAGATTTCCTGAAGAACCTTCCCCCCAGCCCCCGCCCATGCACTCTTTGCATTTGTCCTCTATGACTTCTGAAGTAGTTAACTTTTTAATTTGTAGAGTCACATCTCCCTCATTTTAATGATTATTTATTGCATTCTGTACAAGATGAACCAGGTTCAATTAATCAAGGGAAGCCTAAAAATCAATTAATATGAATTAAATGAGCTACACCAACTCTCAGGAAAGTCACACATAATTTACCAAAGTGTTGTCAATAACACTCAGACATCTTTGGGAAAATTGTGCACAAGGGGCCGGTGATGCAGTTAAATGTTTCCAACCTGCACCATCAATATGAGAGCCAGGGGTGCGAGGAGAGACAGGCCAGTTCTCGGGGCGAAAAACAAGTGTTCCTGGGCACTGTCTAAACACTCAGCTTCCCCTCCGCCTGAAAAATTCCTGAGTGGGTTTAAAATGCGTACGTTTTAGATTGTTCTGCCAGTTAAAAATCCATTTCTCTAGTAACGAACATGTTTTTAAAGCAAAAAATTAAATCTTGAATACAAATCCATCACCAGTAGCAGAAGCAAAAACCTTTTATTCATTATTATTTTAAAATATTTTTTTATTGATTTCAGAGAGGGATAGAAACATTAATGAGCGAGAATCATTGATTGGCTGCCTCCTGCACATCCCACACTGGGGATCGAGCCCACCACCATGGCATGTGCCCTGCCTGGGAATGAAGCCATGACCTCCTGGTTCACAGGCAGACAGACAGGCACTCAACCACTGAGCCACGCCAGCCAGGCAGGATTTTATTTTTAAAAGAGCCTGACTTACAATATAAACATGGGTAAAAACTCACTCCTGTCCTGTCTTGTAATGTGAACTGAAAGGTGCAGCATATATCCGTCTATAATGTAAATACCTCCCCAGCCAAGTGCAATGTCCTTAGAGCAAAGCTGGCCTCTGCCCAGCCATGATCCCTATGAGGCGGCTCCTGGGCTGCCCTGAAAGCTCTTAAACAACAGTTTCACTTGTAAATCCGTGGAAGAAGTGGCTTCCGGGAGAGCTGGAAGTGGCCCGAGACAACTTGTCTCAATGGGGCAAAATAACTATTGTTATGGGGCTTAACAAAATGGCACAGCATGGGAGACCAGCGGAGCCAGGCAGCAGCTGGTTGCAATTCACACTGTTTTTCAGAAAACTCTAATCGGTCCAGAACAGACCTCTTTGATGACTGGTCTTCCCTGCATTCTCCATTTGTCACTTTCTCTTATGATAAGGTCAGTAGTGACAGCACTTCCTGACATTAACAGCTGTGGCTTTTAAAGGGTCATTGTAGAACTACTAATTGCAGTAATTTCATTAGCATAAATTATTTATTCTGCCATTCATTTCTCTCCAGCTTTTTTTTTG
>NW_006383016.1:5830485-5857898 GCF_000327345.1 Myotis davidii
GAGGATATTTTTTCCATTGGTTTGTAGAGAGAGTGGGAGAGAGAGGGAAAGACAGAGAGAAGCATCAATGTCAGAGAAACTCATTGATTGGTTGCCTTCTGTACACGCCCTGGTCAGGGCCTGGGCCAAGGAGGAGCCTGCAACCGAGGTACGTGCCCTTGACCGGAATCAAACCCAGGACCCTTCAATCTGCAGGCCGATGCTCTATCCACTGAGCAAAACTAGCTAGAGCTGTGTTTCCCCTTTCATTCCTCCTAGAATGAGGAGCTAGGCACCTCATTCCTGCCACAATTGTCCCTTAATGAAACCAGGTGACCCCGTTCTGTAGGTATTTAGCAGGCAATCATGGTGAAGGCAAAAACCACCCATCAAACGGTTATAAGATTTCCCCCTCGAAGCAGCTTTGGAAAACAATGCTGCATTTGTGCACAATCAAATACGAAGCTGAAACTGCTTTTTCCCTCACATTAACAAAAAGTGCTTAATTTCCACTCGCACACGTGGCTCACTGTAAACAGAAAAACATACACAACTGCTGCCACGCCAAGTACCTCAGCCCCTGACTCTTCAAGCAAAGGCTCCGGATGTCCCTGCTACTGAAAATGCCAGACAGCAAAATTCCAACGAAGACCGACACCCGGAGGCCAGAACTAAATGAGACGTCATCCGTGTTATGTAGGGTTTTACACTTTCCCAAGACCAGCTAAGATTATATCGGTCTGTACTTTTACATTCAGACTTTCCAAAGTATTATACTCAAAGGGAAGGGGCAGATGAAAGAACATTTCCTTTTTAAAGTTTAACTTAGGGAAACTCTGTAGCATATGTCATATATCTACAGTCCACCTTGAAAGTTTTTCTCAAGAATTATTTCTGTCATCTTTTTGCAGCTTTACTGAACTAGAATTGATATGCAAAAGTGCACATATTTAATATCTATGTTAATGCTGTAACAATTCCAAACGGCTGATTTATAAAATTATTTGTACTTTTTAGCCCCTCTTGGGGGCTGGTAGAAGGAGAGAATATCTTCAGTAGATCCTTGTGGTTGTCAGGTTGGTCAATTAAATAAAGGAGATTTAAAAATGCATAACACGGGCAGAAATGCATGTGAGCATCTCTCCTACACTCTTCACGGTGCTAATCCCTCCCAGAGGGATGCAGGGCTCGAACCCTAGAACCTGGATTAGATTCCCAGTTCTGTCAAGTTGGGCAAATTATTGCTTTCCCTCTACTTCCTCCTCCTGCCCATAAAATCAAACCTTAAACTGTCATTACTCCTTTTTTACTCTGCTTCTTTCCTTTAATCCTCTTTCAGAACAATCAAACACTTGTGCAACAGTCAAGAGCAGGATTTAGGACTACAGGCTCTCATGTCCAAGTGCGGATGGGCCCCTCACCTGCTGAGTGATCCTGTGCTTAGGGCCTCCGGCCCCTCACCTGGGCAACAGGGCACAGGGGCCTTCTTAGCAGGTTGCTGATTAGAGGTGGGAGCAATGCAAGGGGAGGGAGCTGATGCTTCTGCTGCTGGTGATGGTGACAGTGCACCCACAGCAGTCCCCGCGAGATGACACAGCCGCAGTGTTACACGTAGCACCAGCCACAGTTTTCTAAGTCACAGTGCTATTTCTTGGGGTTTTCTGTTACCTTGTCTGGTGGATGCATTGTGTTGGTAGTTTGCTCATGCTTTTAATTTTCTGTCTTTTAGAGACCAAGTTTGGGTCAAAGGCAAGATCAGGCCCAAAGCCAGCAAGCTTCCAGGAGAGCTTCCCCATCATTGAAAAAAATAACTTCAGTGGCTCTTGGACAGAACATTAACACAGAGCAGCAGCTGAGGGCTGAGGACTGAGGACTGAGGCTGCGAGCAGGTGAGACAGAACCCAGCTACCCCTTTGATAGCAAAGAGATGAGGCAAGAGATGGCGCAGCCGGTCCGGTGAGGCCAGCGCTAGACGAAAGCCGCCAAACTGTAATTTGGAGGTAGTGACGCCTCCACTTGATTTAACTAACCTTTTGGCTTAACAGCATGTCCAGGTGCCCGGGCAGCTATAAAAACCGGACTCTACTTTTTGAGATAGATTCCTGAAGTTTATATAACAAAGCCCTGAAAAGCAGCAGTCTACTACTTTTCCCAATTCTCTCTAAATTTGATTCATACACACAGAGCAAGAATTGTCTGGTGGTCAGCCTGTCAGTGTGCATGTGTCAGGGAGAGAGAGGGCTGGAGAATGGGGACAGGTATGAAGGCCCACCTGGACCTTCCCTGTGTATTGAGCATAGGCTGAAGCCCGTATGAGACTTAGGCAGTTGCAAGGTAAATTTGGTTGCATTTGATTTTGTCTTGCTCTTTTAAAATAATGTCAGGATTCCCCACAAACAGAATTATTTTCCCCAAATTCACAGAATTTCTATTGCACAGGGTTATTTTTCTACTTCAAAAATCCATATGGGATAATCCTCATTTACATTTCAAAGAGAAAACTGTGCTAAAAATCATCAATAGAAACACTGCTCACGCACCTGTATTAACCCAATGCCGTTTACTCCTCTTCTTGCCTGGCCTAACGTTTATAAAGGACCTTGGAGACATCTGAAGAAACCAGTCTTTAAAATCAGCATTAAAACCACTTTCCTCTTTGAGTGGAAATTTTTAGCATTGGTTTGGAAATGGGATTCAAATACACCATTTACATGTTATCAAACCCCGCAACACGTTCTGGATGGAAGACGTG
Organism: Myotis davidii; assembly: GCF_000327345.1. Lineage (NCBI taxonomy): Eukaryota > Metazoa > Chordata > Mammalia > Chiroptera > Vespertilionidae > Myotis > Myotis davidii. The sequence continues at coordinate 5,833,217 of NW_006383016.1, forward strand.
GCAGCAAGTGGGAAAACGCCAGTTCACTGAAATAGCCGACAATGCCCAGCTTGTGTGAGCATGTTTAGGCTGCATCCCACCACAAGGTCAGAGAACTGTAACCTCCAGTCGGCCGAGCTGCCTGAGCAGGACGGCTCGCCCACCTGGCTCAGATCCCTATTCTGCCCCCTTCCAACGCCAATCTCATTCCTCAGCCCCTGGGCTCATCGTGTCCTCGCTGCTCAGGACTTTCTCCTTCAGCAGGGCCTGTTCTCAAGCACGTCTGTTCTCCATTCTGATTGTAAAGCAAAACCAGGGCTTGTCTTCTAACTCCTGTTTCTCCCGCCTTTTTTCTTGAATTGTTCCTAACTGGGACCCATGCACTTCTCAGTAGGGACACCCACCCCCTTCCCCCAATGATCACTTGGAGCCCCACTCACAGGGAGTTTCCAAATCTCCCATGAGGAGGCACGTGCGTTGACAGAGTCTTCAGATAAATCCCCGGTGGCGCTGAGATGGGAAACTATTGTGGTCATTCCGTCAGCTGTCATTTAGTTCAATGCCAGGTAACAGAAAAGAACACAAACATTTACATAGCCGCAGCCCGCCCACACCCTGGGTGCTGTGTGCGTACTGACTGCAAATTATATGTCAACACACACCGAACGGCTTGCCTCTAATGAATCCTTCCTCTGTGGCTGAAGGGGGTCACCTTGTGTAAGCACCTTCCATCATTAGGAAGGGCCCAAATTATGCTGATAATTTTCAGTCTCCATCACGGAAATGCAAACTAAGAAAGTGATCAAATTAGTGCTCATTCCAAAAGAATCGAAGAGCTATTTCTGACCTCCACGGAAAAGGCACCACACGTGTTCAGAACATGGCCGCATTGCGCTCGGAATTATAATGACGGCTCCTGAGTAACAAATTAGGGAGGTGGGAGAGTTAAATAAGCCCACGGCTCCGAAATGAAATCATCTGGCTAATTTGTCTCCAGGCATCACTCAGCCCCACAGAAATGGGAACGTGCTCTCTAGGTCCCTGTGTGGCACTCGGCGTCCTACAGGAGGCGCCCCGATACCACGGGACAGAGCGTAGCACCTGCCAGGAGCCTCTGGACTTAAAATGATGCAAGTCCCGCCTCATCCAGCAGATGTCAATGGTCACTGGCACATGGAAGCTCCGTCAGTAACTTAGCCAGGAGAAAGCCTGGGCCAGAGCGTTTCATTCGAGGGTTCAGACGTAAAGGCAAAGGGACAGTGACTATGGAAGTATCATTTAAACTCCCCAGAAAGGCAGTTTAATCTGTATCTAGTGCCTTTCGGATCAGGCAGTTTGGAAGGGTGGTGACCACGAACATTTCCCAGGGAGGTTTGTCTTCAGGTTTCTCTGAGAGGTGACGAGGTGACAAGAAGCCTAGAATTCAAAGTGATCCCGTGTCCTCCTGCAGAGTCAAGGGGAGCCCCTTTAATGGAGACGAACACTAACATCGCATGAAAGTCTACCAGGAATATTTTACACTTTAAAATCTGGAAGAATCATTAAATATGACAAATAATGGTCACAATTATGAACACAAATTTCTTAGGCTGTTGCCAGGCTCACTGCATTCCTGGAATCAGAAAGGGCTTAATTTTATCGTCTAATCATTACAAGAAGGGTTCAGAATACCAGTTTACTACAGGGAGTGAGTCAGTAGGTATCTGTTGCCTGCAGATTCTGCTTATCACATTCACGTTACCAGGCTGGTCTGGTGAACAGAAGGACCAGTGCACCGTGTTTCCTATGTTAATTCTCACCTGGGAGGAAGTCGGAGCTCGTGGCCTGGTGTAGGTCAGTGTCGGGCACCGTGCTCTCGCAAGCTCCTGGCCTTCTGGCGAGTCAGGGCATCAGCAGAACATGCTCAGGTGTTGTGAGTGTGTGTCTGTCTGTACAGACATTCACACACACATACACCTCAACTTGGTGTAAAAACGTCCACCATCATATCCCACAGAATGTAAACTAACAGAGAGGATCTTATCTTCAACAAACAAGGACAACTTTCTGATAGGAGGTGTATTTTGGAAAACATTTATTGGGACTTTTGGTCAGAGTGAGTGTGAGAGTGAGTGTGTGTGTGTGTGTGAGTGTGTGTGTGTGTGTGAGATATTCAGAGGCTGACATGACATACCTCAATCCCATTGATTTCCTCAATGAACCTCCTGCTGACTGAGACCAGAGCCTCCTGCGGCCACGCATGAAACCAGTCAATAGCCGTGCAGTTCACTATGGCTGGGAACTTCCGAGCTCTAACTCTCAGCGTGTGACCGACGGGAGAGAAACACAGAATGACCTGTGGAGACACGGGGGCAGGGCAGAGACAGGAGGCGATGAGTGAGCAAAGCGGTGCCTTGCGATCCTGGACAAGGGAAGAAAGGTGCACAGCCAACTGTGACATTCAACGACCCCCGCGCACTGCGGAGGGGAAACCTGCCCGAAGGGCTGCCCATCATACAGACAGAGAGGCTGCTGTGCGCTTTCGTTACAACGGGCCTCTCTCCTTTCAGACATGTTTATGATGATCTTTAAGAGTGGGAAATGTATCCTTTTCTATCACACAAATAACAATTGAAAAAAACCAAGACCAAATCACATGACAAAACAGTGCCAACCCTTCCATCTTCTGTCTCCTTCCATTCACTACTTCATCCGGCCCCATACACTGTGTGATACACTTTCTGAAAAACTGTTCTATCATATCAGTTATTTTGTTTTCATTTAAAGTAAAGTACATTCACTAGAGTTCTTGACATTTGTAAAGGAGTAAAAAAAAATCAGTTTGCTGAATGCTTGTGATAATAATTTTACAAATTTCTGGTTTAAATCAAAAGTTTTATTGATGCAATTAATGATTTAAGAGTTAATTTAAATCTGAATGTTTCCACACTCTCTTTCAAAGGGATTGATTTTTCCCCCTAAAGTATTTTAAAAATTCACATAATAAAAATCACCAGCATATATGAGTCATGTAATATCTCATTTAACATATGTATTTTTTTTAATATATTTTTATTGATTTCAAAGAGGAAGGGAGAGAGAGAGAGATAGGAACATCAATGATGAGAGAGAATCATTGACTGGTTGTCTCCTCTACACCCCCCACCTGGGATCAAGTCCACAACCTGGACATGTGCCTTGACCAGGAATCAAACCGTAACCTCCTGGTTCCTAGGTCAACCACTGAGCCACCCTGGTCGGGCAACAGATATTTTTATGTTTATTTAATTTTCTTTGGCTCTTCAACAACTCAAGAGAGCTAAATCCTATGTAAGATCTAAAACATTTTTAATAATGCCCAAGCTGACTAATCATATATTCATTAAATTCAATAGCCTAACTACAAATGTATTGATCGCTCTAATGCTTCATGTGCTAAGTTAATGAACCTCAGTTACAATGCATAATTTTCACTTATATCTCAGTTCTTAGGTTCCTCCTACCAGCCTTCTTTTCTCCCCAGACTTGAATATTTCTCCTTTCTGAGAAGAGGGTTTTCCACACCCAACTTCATTTGTGACAATTTTAGAAAACTTCACTTATACATGATTGTAGCCAAGGCAGCAGGAAAGATAGCATCCTTTACTTGAGATCCTAACTATTTCCACCACATCTACCCATTATATTTCTACACTTGTTATGGCATGCTGTCTGCATGGGGCTCAGCAGCCTGCGTTATGAGTCCTCCAGGTGATTCTGCCACCCACAGCGAAACCTAATAGTTTTAAAGTTACTATGGGAATACTTAAAGGAAACATTTACATGTTCAATGCTTTTGCAGTAGGTGACATACTCACCGAATCTAAGTCTCTATTCGACATACAGAGTGAAATAAAACATTTATGAAATTCTAAATATATTAGATAATCATTATTATCCTAAATTCCAACTATTATCTAAAATAGATGCTGAGAACTAAACTAGAGAAATATACCTGCTCATTAGTACTTCCTAAGAAATGAAAGGACATTAGTACTTCCTAAGAAATTGCTGGAAGAGTGCAATTACTGACCCAATTCACTGCCCAATTTCCAGTTTTGCTAGAAATCTAGCACAGAGTTTATCCTGCCGCCCGGTTTCCTGGGTGGTAGTCTTATGTGAGATTTTTTTTTTCTGTGAGCCCATGCTAATGTCTGGAAACTGCTGATTGTTTTCTTCTTTTTCTAAAACAGTCTCTACAACTTCATGGACAATCTGGAGCAAACTCAAGCTGTTGCTCAAGGAATATTTTTATGGGAGGGAATCATTTTTCCCTATCATATTACCCTTAATTTCATGAGAGATTAACATAGCAACAAATTTATAAAAAATAGACAAATAAATAATTGGAAAAGGGTGTTATGTTGTTGGTAATTTACTTCTTTAGCTTTATTGAGATATAATTGACAAATAAAATTACAAGATGTTTAAAGAGCACAGTGTGATGATTTTATACACTCAGACATTGTGAAAGTCAGTTAACACATCCATCACCCCATATATTTACCTCTTTTTTTGCTGTTAGAAAGTCTAAGTTCTCTCTCAGCAAATTTCAATTATACAAAACACTGTTATCAACTGTAGTCACATTATACATTAGATCCTCAGACCTTATAATTTAAAGTTTATATGCTGCTTACCAGTCTCTACCTATTTCCCCCATCCCCTGGCCCCTGGCAACCACTTTTCTACTCTGTTTCTGTGAGTTTTAGTTTTTTACTTTTTAGATTCCACATATAAGCGATACTGTGTTCGTTCTCCCTCTCTCTCTCTCTCTCTCTCTCTGGCTTATTTCACTTAGCATAATGCCTTCGAGTGTGGGCATCCTTGTCTGGTTCCTGATCTTAGAGGAAAAGCTCTCAGCTTTTCACAGGTGAGTATGATGAATACTGTCATGTCTTCCCAGAAGGAACCTTGCAATAAGGGCTAGTTCAGGTTCCTTAAAAAACAACTGGGATTGCAACTCACTTAGGGAACAGGATTTAAGACACTAAACTCCGTTTTAAGCTGTGTGTGCCACACAAACTCCATGAATAGCAGAGTTCCGTCCGAGACTTCCATTCTTTGAGGCACACCTCAAGTTGGGAGTTTTGGGGAGGAGAGTACCCCAAACCTAAACAGATATCATCTACTCCTAAATATCGAAGGCAACTGAAATATGTTCCCCCCAAATAGTTCCTGGCAATAGTAAATGGCCACAGTGGCTTCAGGTACTTCCCAGTAGCGGCTTAGAAAGAAAAGTCGGTTAAGAAAATAAAGTTAAAAATGTCTCAGACAGCTGTGCTCTAAAAGTAAATTCTCACAAGTACAAAGCAAACCCTGAAATCACCATCTATGTATTTCCTGCAGCTCTAACATTTGGATGTCAGAAACCTGCTTTGGGGATCCACACCATAGAATTTTCTACTCCCTTTTCCCCCTACACAGGTGTTATGACTCATTTGCAATAACCCACGTTTCCCTGCGCTTTGTAATACGTCTCAATTTCTTTTACATAAGAGCCCACTGCAAGCATATATTTACTCGTATATCATGGACAGGACTGAGTCCATCTCCTCTTGTAATGGAAATTTGAATTGCTACCGTCGCTCTGTATTTTTTTCCAGCTGATATAGTTTATTCTTAGAAGTAACCCTCCCACATATTTCCTTCAGAAGCTTCTATCTATAACTTTATCCTCAAAAGTCTCAGTGTTTTTCAAGAATGATAAGATCTGAATCCTCATAGGAATGGAGGTTTAGCATAGAAAAATACTCCCCAGTTATCATCCTTCCATCTTCCTGTATCAGCCCCACCCAATAACTTTGTAATTTCAATTATTTTATGAGATCCAACAGCATATTTAATGTATACACTTTCAATACATTTTTCTATTTTCTTTTTAGGTAACACACAATCAAATCATTCCCATGACCTTTTACTTGTGAATACTGACCAGTACAGAATTTTTTTAAGAGATAATATTTTACATGGGGGAGTTTTAGTGCCTTTGTTTTCTTTAAAGAACGAAACTCTTCAACTCATAAAGAAGTGGTATGTGGAATCCCAATGTGTAGCAAAGAGCAAATCTATACCTGGAGAGTAAAGACTGTAGAACTTACAATCCCCACCATGTTTTCATATGTATATATATGGACTGTATTCCCCCTCTCAGCTGCCTGCCCATCCTCAGGGCCGCACTGCCCACACACTCCTCTCCAGACCAGTCTGCAGCCCCATAACCTCATGTCAGTGCTTATTGTTTTGTTTTTAACAAAAAACCAGATGCCTGGTTAACTGCTGAACAGGACACTACACAGCAACTCTATACACAGGTGCAGTTGGAGAAACAAGACCCAATACTGTCCTTGCAAACCCACATCCAACTGTAAGCAAAACGTGAAGGACATGAACATGCTTCTCAAAATGCAAACTCAATATAAAGGGATGTCCTTCCTTCTGGGATTAAGCCTTTCCTTTCTGCTGTCAAAATTCTCATTTGTCATCTACAGTAAAGGAGATTATTTCTACTTATTCTTTGAGACACTTCCTCACCATTTTTCCTCAATAAAAACTTTATTGTCCTGTCTTTTATTATCTTATACCCCGCCCCCCCCCCGTATCTCTCATATGCTTAGTTGTAATTTTATACTTGTTTATACAATTTGCAGGTGGATGCCTGTTTTCCCAACAATGAACTGGCTGGTAAAATAAATAAGCAAGCACCCTCCCTCCCTCCACCAGCTTCCTCATATATCAGCCATGAATAGTTAGAAAATTTGGCAAGAGCAAAAAACAATGTAAGATATTGAGAAAAGAACTTGAGAACTGTGTAACATACATAAACATAGCTACCTGTTTCACTGAGGGCCAATAGAAGCATTTTGACTAAATGAACTGTGTGCCACATTCCCCGAGGCGCTCCATTATTATAAAGATGTTAATTTTCCCCACATTAACAAATTCTAGGCAATTCTAATAATTCCCAACAGAAAATCACTTTGTAGAGCTCTACAACGTGATTCTAAAGTTCATATGAAAGAATAAAGGGTAGAAATATCAAGAAAGAACTTACTCTCTCAGGGATAAAACCTTAAGTTATAATAAATAAAACTGCGTAGGTGAATGAATGGGAACATTCAGTACTGTTAAGTGTATCCACAACATTCCCAAATTAGTCTATACGTTCTCATTGTGTGTGTGTTTTTTTCAGCCTTTAATATATTTTCTACGAAAACTCAAGCTGTTGAAACAAAAAAAATAACTCGTTCTGTTATTACAAAAAACAAGTGAGAAATTTTAATTCACAAAGGATGAAAACACAGGACACTAATCTTACTGTACATACAATATTACAATAAATTGATTAGGTACAGATTTAACATTTAAGACTTTACACACACACACACACACACACACACACACACGTACTTTGACAGAAGAAACACAGGACAATATTAGTCACTGATATGTCCATAACAACTGAGAGAAAGAACGTCACTGACTGAAGTCTATTGTTTTCCTGGCACACAATCACTATATAGGCCGGTCCTAAATCATGTGGTATTAAGGATATCTTTCAACAAATATAAACATTCATTTTTTTTATGTTAAGCTGATTTTCCAGTTCATCTGGGAGTGTAAAGTTACAGATATCTAAGTAAATGTAGAAAAGGAATACTATAGAACTATAGCAATCAAATCAGCATGGTATTGACATAAAAACACATAGATATCAATGGAACTGAACAGAGAGCCCAGAAATAAACCCACACCTATATGGTCAATTAACCTATGACAAGGGAGGCAAGAATATGCCCTGGGTTAATGACAATCTATTTGATAAGTGGTGTTGGGAAAACTGCTCAAATGCATGCAAAAGAATGAAACTGGATCATGTTGTTATATATGTAAGAAGAAACTCAAAATAGACCGAACACTTGAAACCATAAAACCCCTGTCAGAATGGCTATCACCAATAAACCAACAAACAACAAATGTTGGTGAGGATATGGATAAGAACCGTTTGCACTGTTGATGGAATTGTAAATTGGTGAAGCCACTGTGGAAAACAGTATGGAGGTTCCTCAAAAAGTTACAAATAGAACTACCATACGACCCAGCAATGCCACGTGGGTATTTATCCAAAGAAATCCAAAACCCTAATTAAAAAAGATATACGTACCGTTATGTTCCCTGCAGCATTACTTAAAATAGCCAAAATATGAAAGCAACACAAGCATCCATCAATAGACAAATGGGTAAAGAAAATGTGATACATATACACAATGGAATAGGCCATTCAAAAGAATGAAATTTTGCCATTTGAGACAACATGGACGGACCTAGAGTGTATTATGCTAAGTGAAATAAGTCAGACAAAGACAAATACCATATGATTTCACTTACATGTGGAATCTAAAAAAACAAAATAAATGAACACAAAACAGAAACAAATGCAGAGAGAACAAACTAGTGGTTACCAGATGTGAGAGGGGTTGGAAGGATAGTGAAAAAGGTGGAGGAATTAAGATGTACAAATTCAGCGACAAAAAACAGCCATGGGATGTGGAATCTAAAGAACAATATAAATGAACAAATAAAACATAAACACTCGTAGATACAGAGAACAGACAGATGGCTGCCAGAGGGGAGGGGGATTGAGGGACTGGGTAAAAAAACACGAAGGGATTAGGAAGTACAGGTTGGTAGTTACAAAATAGTCATGGAGATGTAAAGTACAGCATAGGAAATACAGTCAAAAATAGTGTGATAACTATGTATGGTGCCATGTGGGTGCTGGAAATATCAGGGGGAACATTTTGTAAAGTACATGAATGTCTAACCACCATGCTTTATATCTGAAACTAATATAATATTTAATGCACACTGTAATTGAAAAAAATTGTAATTAAAAAAAGAGGGAAATAAATAACCCTAGAGGTGTTTGCCAAACCAACCAATTAACCAGTCATACAAGTGTAAAGAACAGTGTATGGAATATAGCCAATAATATTGTAATACCTATATGGTGCCAGGTAGATATTAGACTTACCACAATGATCACTTTGCAAGGCATATAGATGTCTAATTACTATGTTATACACCTGAAACTAATATAACACTTACACCAACTGTAGTTAAAAAATTAAAACAAAAATTTAAATGTAGAAAAGGAAAGGATATTGCCTTACTAGATTCCAGAATATACTGTAGAGCTACAACAAACAAAGTTGTGTTTATGCATGCATAGACAGATTTGAGGAACATAGTAGAGAGTCAATAACACAGTGTCACATATTTAGGCATTCACTATGTGAGACTGGAATAATTTCAAATGGTGATGAAATAGAATAAATAGTGTTGAAACAATTGGGGGCGGGGGGGGGGAGTAGAAAATCTACCTTATAATGTATGTAACAATCTAAGGCTAAACATTAGACAAGTTAATTTAAAGAAAATTCAAGATAACATTTTATAACCACGGAGCATGGAGATTCCTCTTTAAAAAGCCTTAACACACAAAAGCCACAAGGAAAGATCAGATAAACTTTATACATATAACTGTAAAACAGATGTCATTGTAAACACAGTTGGCAGAATTATAGTGCACTGGCAACATGCAAAACAGACAAGGACATTACAAACATATAAATATTATTCAGATATATAAAGAGCTCTTATAAATCAATGTAAATATTTACAAACCAATATGAAATTTGGCAAAGGGTATAAATGGATAAAGGTTTTGCACCAATTGTTATTTAGAATAAAATACATTTGAGTTAAATAGTTCACTCTATCCACTAAGTTCTTGGAATCATTTGATTTTTTTTTTTCCCTGTGGGAGCCTTCTAGTCAAAAAGGCAAAGAAAGATAAAGGAAACAGTGAGAGATGTAAAAAAAAAAAAAGTTAGTTCTGAATATGTACTTTGTATGTCCATATATACACAGAGAATACTGAAAGGAAACATGCCAACATATTTTCAGTGTTTGTTTCTAGGTAACAAAATTCTCACTATTTCTATTAATTCTTTCATATTCTTCTGTAGATTTACCAATGCAGTAAGGGATAAGAGCAGATAAATAGAATAGGAGGAAAGACAAAATATTATCTGTAGATTATATAATACCATAGTTTTTATTTTCTTCAGATGGTTCTGAATTTTAAAATTTTATACAAAGAGCATATATTTCTTATATGAGCAGAAATAGATCTCTCAGACAGACAGATAGACACACAGACAACAGACACACACCTAAGTAGATAAATATATATGTAACAAGACAGACAGATATGTAAAATCTTGGGAATGAATCAGGGGCTGCTACCTATGTCAACTGTTCTTGTCCCTCTGGCATCAGATGGCCAGGAAGGAGGACAAGAAAGAAAAGCTCTGCGGCTACCTAAAGTCAGCTGGAGAGAGGATGCAAGTACCAGTTGCAAGATAAAAATTACATAAGAAAAGACACATGTACTAATGTGAGGGAGAGAAGGCGTTTGGCATTTACTTACTGGTTTATTTCAGGCAATGCAAGGACACACATCTGATCGTCATTAATGGGAACTGCCCTGTGGGAATCACAGGTCATGTTTTGCAGCCAACAGGTTCTCGCTGCCCCTGCCTTCCAAATGGAAGCCGGCTTTGGGTGGTGAGCATGGGTAATGGGGTGGCAACGTCACATCATTTAGCTTGACCTGCCAGGTGTGCTCAGCAACCCCGTAGCGCAGTGAGCTTCCCATGCTGCCCAGCTAGGAGCACATGCAAAGGAGACAGCAGCTCATCAGAAATCTGAGTGTTTAGCACATGCCCGTGAGTGTCACAATATATGAAACTAACATGCAGCAAATCCAGAATCTTTTTTTAATTCCAAGGACTGGGGAATATATTTGTATTAAAGAGAAAGAAGCTGCCATTTTCCAGCCAAAAGGTGACCCACTTTTATGGCACATTACTTCTCCCTCAGGGTAAGGCACTGTCCACTGACCTTTCTCACGATACAACAAACTAAGTGACGAGGCCAAGAAGGGTCAGGAGTACCTGAGGGAAATATCCTACTCCTCCTTAGCATTAAAAAGCAAAGCAAAGCAAAACTAAACTAAGAAGCAAAAAGCCCTCCTACTCATTTTAGTAGGAAAGAGACATTATTTAATTAGCAATCCTATGACAATGGGGGGGGGATGACCCATATCTAACTCCAAAATAAATGCTAACTTGCACAAAGATTTATACTAAAAAATGAGACTAGAAAGAAGACTAAACACCAGTAGAGATCACTAGAAAACCGATCTCAGCTTCGGTAAGCCTGGCTAAACAGATCACAGGAAACACATACAGGAAAAGACTGATGGATTTAACAACATAAAAATGTAAAACTTCACACGATCACTAGTGAGTGCGAGAATCTCAACAGCTACTGAAAGGAATGTAATAGGTAGAGACGTCCTTGGCAAGATATCTATCCTGAAGCAAAGGCAAACAGGAGACAGAATGGTGAAACATTAGACACATCTTCCTTAATATAAAAGTCAAAATTCTCACTGAGCCACTAATTATTGAATATTCTTCTGTAGACTTACGCAATGTGATGAGGGATAAGAGCAGATAAATAGAATATTAGGAAAGACAAAGTATTACCTGCAGGCCTTATGATATCAATGGACTTAGAGAAACTATCAGAGAGGCGGTGAAATGTCTAGCTATAAATAAAAATCAACACCTCTCCTATACACAAACAATCCACCATAAAAAACCTTATGAAAGGAATATTCCATCTACAAAAAAAAATTATCATAAAGATTAAACTCTCCCTAGTATAAAATTAGCCTTCAGCATGATTTCAATCAAAATCAAAATGCACTGTGTTTAGAATTTGACAAAATGATTCTGATGTTTACCCAGATGTATAAACAGGTGAGAACAACAAAGAAAAACTAGACAAGAGCAATTAGATATTAGATATAAAAATGTATAATAAAACTTTAATAATTCACATTAATACCAGGCTGGGATCAGTAGTAAAGAGGCTTATCAAGAAGAGAGAATAGAGGATCTAGAAATAGATCCAAATAATATGGCTATTTGGCATGTAATAAATAATAATGGTGCTTTAAATCAATAGGGAGAAATGCATGATTGTGAGATGAAAATATCTTTTTGGGCCCTAGCTAGTTTCCTTAGTGGTTAGAGCATCGGCCCTTGGACTGAAGGGTTGTGGTTTGATTCCGGTCAAGGGCAGGCACCTCGGTTGCAGGCTCGATCCCCGACCCTGGGGAAGGCAACCAATCAATGTGTGTCTCTCGCATCCATGTCTCTCTCTCTCTCTCTCTCTCTCTCTCTCTGTGTGTGTGTGAGTGTGTGTGTGTGTGTGTGTCTCTATCCTTCCCTTCCACTCTCTCTAAGCCAAATATCAATGGGGGAAAAAATATCCTTGGGCAAGGAGTAAAACAACAACAAAAATTTTTTTAAAGCATATCTTTTTTGAGGATAAATAACCTGAAACTCCTCAGCTCATTCTATCACACATTCTCTTCTCCAGACTCCCTGTAGGTAGAGGTGGCATGTGACACACTTGTGGCCTCTAAGACATCAGCTTGAGCTTCAGGAGGAAGCTTTGGTTTCGTGATACAAAGAGCCCCAAGTCTTCTTCCCGCCTGGAAGTGGGAGGCACGGGGAGGAGCGCGGGAGGAGAGAGACGAGGAAGCCAAGGTCCATAAGGGGATCGCTGAGCTAGTCTGGGCTCGGTGAGTGGGGCGCTTCATTCTCTTATTTGTTATCCGATTGAGTACCAGCTGCTTCTAGTGAAGTGTTTTATAATTTTGGAGAGAAAAACACGATCCGAAATGTCAAGAAACCCCCAGACCCATAAAGGAAAATGCTGATTAATCTAACGTAACAACTTTTTAAAACTTTAAAGTTATGAACAACTAAACACACATATATACATTTAAAAGGCAAAAGACAGAACGGGGAATATCTGAGGCACATACATAAAGCTAACTGACATCGAGAGAACTCTTATAAACAAAACCAAACAGTTTGGTGGAAAAGTCGGCCCTTTGTGACTTGGCCTCAGAAGTTACCCAGCAGCACTCCGCCTTGCCGTTCCCACTCTGGTAGCTGAGGCTGCCCTAAGCCCCCCCAGCTTCAAGGAGAGAGGCCCCCGCCCCCACCTGAGTTAGAAGAGCATCAGGTCGTGGGCAGGCGTATTTTAAACCCGCTGCGAGCCGTACCTATGGATTCCAGCAGTTCCCCTCCCAGGAATTTAGTCTACAGAAGCAAGCAAAGTCGTGCATAAAAGACACGCGTGAAGAATGCTCATTTTGCCATGATTTTTAACGACCGGTCTCACAACTCAGCGCGCCTCGGACTCACCAGGAGGCCTTATTAAAACAGAGGTTGCTCAGAGTTTCTGACTCAAGAGGCCTTGGTGGGAAGGGCTGGGGGATTTGCATTTTTAGCAAGTTTCTAGGTGATACTCACTCTGCTCCTCTGAGGAACAGACTCTGTCAACCAGGGATTTGCAACATGCCTGTCTCAAATTCTACTACTGTACTTGTTTTGGTATTTCATGGAGAAAATTTGATGCAAATCTATCACAATGGCACAGGGAGAGATCCCTGGCCTTGTTACAACCTGGCAAACATATCCTTAGTGACATTTTTGATGAGGAGAAAACTTTGGGCAACTAAACTGTACGTTCTTATCTTAACCTCAGCACAGAATTGCTAGTGAGATTAATATGGAATTTGACACAGTGGGGTGGAAGGGAACCTTACAATTACTCTCCCCCTCCAAGCAGAGGTATACTCACGGCTAATGTCACTGCCTCATCCCTCTCCTGTGTGCCCCAGGCTGTCACAGCTCTGGAACTTATCAGTAAATTGACAGGTGGACAACATTAGAAGTAGCAAAGTAGTAACTTTTCTAGGCTGCTAACCATTTTTATCCTAGAAAGCCGGAATTTTCCTTAAACTGGCATCCTGCCATGAGTTGGGGGCGTTTGGTGTTCCGTTACAATACTTGCTCTTCATTGCTGCCGTTATTTGGTTCTATGCTATTTCTATAAACTACCCTGCAGCATAGAGTCGTCTAGGGCAGCGGTCAGCAAACTCATTAGTCAACAGAGCCAAATATCAACAGTACAGCGATTGAAATTTCTTTTGAGAGCCAAATTTTTTTAACTTAAACTATATAGGTAGGTACATTGTTATTAACTTAATTAGGGTACTCCTAAGGCTTAGGAAGAGCCACACTCAAGGGGCCAAAGAGCCGCAGTTTGCCAACCAGGGGTCTAGGGGGAAGGACCTGGGGTTGAGCCTCAGGTCATCTGAGTAATATTACTTGCCCTCAAGTGCTAATATAATTCTCTTCTTTAGCCCAAACTTCTCCCACTGCTCCCTAGCTGACTTACAGCCTCCCTTCCTCATCCCAATTTACTTTCCCAGCCTGATTGACCTAGTTTTCCTAATACGAAGTCTTGGGTTTCTCCAAATATCTACTGTGCAGTCCACCCTTATTCTTTGTTGTTGTTGTTGTTAATCCTCACCTGAGGATTTTTTTTCATTGATTTTTAGAGAGAGTGGAAGGGAAGGAAGGGGAGAAAAGAGAGAAACATCCATGTGAGAGAGAAACATCCATTGGTTGCCTCCTACACATGCTCTGACTGGGGACAGAGATCAAACCTGCAACTCAGGTACATGTCCCTGACCTGAAATATAATCTAAAACACTTCAGTGTGGGGGGCCAACGCTCTAACCACTGAGCACACCAGCCAGGGCATATTATATATACCCTTATCCTATATAATAAAAGGCTAATATGCAAATCGATTGAACGGCAGAACAACTGGTTGCTATGATGCGCACTGACCACCAGAGAACAGAAGCTCAATGCAGGAGCTGCCCCTGGTGGTCAGTGCACTCCCACAGGGGGAGCGCTGCTCAGCCAGAAGCCAGGCTCATGGCTGGTGAACGCAGCGGCAATGGTGGGAGCCTCTCCCATGCAGCAGTGCTAAGGATGTCTGACTGACAGCTTAGGAACGGGCCTAAGCTGTCAGCCAGACATCCCCTGAGGGCTCCTGGATTGCAAGAGGGTGCAGGCCGGGCTGAGGAACCGTCCCCCCTCACCGCCCCCCCGGAGTGCATGAATTCCATGCACCGGGCCTCTAGTTTTTATATAAATTCTATTTCCTCCCCTGAAAGTTCTTCCCCACCCCATCCCTTCCCCATGAATTGCAATCCACACTTGAAACAAGGCACACTGCTTCCTCTGGCAGGGCCTAAGGCATTTAGGAAGAACACTGGGCTCCTCTGTAAACCCCGCACTGCTTACATCGGCCCCGACTACAATTATTTGTGAGGGCTCTTATCTCCTGTCATAGTGTCAGCTCCTCAAGGACTGAGACCATGTCCAGTTCAACCGTGTGCTGCACAGCCCACGCAGCGCGATGCTGTGTAGGAGCTCAGCACCACGGGAAAGCTTAGGAAGGTACGCTCCACACCTAATGACTGGATGTGTCATTACGGAATGAATGTCCAAAATTCAAACTCAGGACATAAATCCTGAAACCGAACCACATCAGAGTTCCCAGCGCAGGTTTTAAATAATGCCAGTAAAGCGAGCGTCTCTTACTTTGAGCTGTAGCCGCACCCTGGCCAAAAAGAACTGCCAACAGTTTTCTCTGGAGTCCACCATGCCCAGACCACGAACTTCACTGCGGATTCCGGAAATAATCTTGTCCACATCTTCATCGCTGAAGAGATTGGGGATGTCTCCTGCCCCCAAAGAAGTAAGAAGAGTTACTGAAAGACCCTCACAATTTAAATGTTAATGATTTTTTTAATGGTCAAAATGCTTTACAATACACAGTTCAGCTCAACGGACAAAGTAAGACTGGGAAAATCAGAAATGCCCTTTTCTTCTTTTTCCATTTACAAGACACACGGCACACTAAACTCCTACACGGAGGAACAACATTTACTCCCCTGAAGGCCCCTCCGAGCTCCTCACCTCCGCGGGCACACTAAGAAAGGGGGGCACCGCAAATGAGTTAGGTTTATAGGTTTCTCCCCAAAGACTGCCCCGGCAGCTCGAAGACAGATGATCTCTCTTTAAAGTTCACTGGGACTACAGACCATTTGTCATTGGGGAAGATCTTTCAAGAAAGGTGTTGGTTTAATCACCGGATGCCAGCAAGTCATTAATCAGCACGAGGAAGCTCTCATCTAGAACCTGGGCATCTGTCAGCAGAAACACAGTGGGCATGTTCTTGGCTCCGGTTCGGATGAACAAATTGGCTAGATCTACCTGTAAGGAAAGGAGGCCATCACTCATGTTTTGTTAAAACGCTGACGTGACGCAGGGAGTATGCGTGCGAGTGCTGGGAAGGACTGAGTGACTATCACAGGAGAGCTGCCTGGTGTACTCGCCATCTGCTTACATGCTCTCTCCTCTCTGGGACCTGCTATGGGGGCAGACAGCATGGCATCACCTCCAGGCCTGGTATGAGTGTGAGGGTGTCATGTCTGTGGCTTCACTGGCGCAGAGGGATGAAAGCAGGCTGCTGCTGGGGGAGGGGGGTTCCATTCTGAGGGAGCAGATGTGAACTCGGTGAAGCCTCGGTCAGGCCAGACAGTGTAGGGACATTTCTGCTCATTTTGATCATGACTGTCTAGTTCATTCAAAACACTTTTTGCTTTGACTACTTAGTTTCGTTCAGTAATACCGAAAGCATGTGCTTTGGGGTTTTATGCTTTAAAACAGCACTTGCCACAAATTCTAAGTACTATTTAGTAGGTAGGGTTGTGATTAAAAAGGCAAATTTTTAAAACGCATGCATTTCTTGAATGTGTTTCCATTGAATTTTATGGTCATGATCTTAACAAAGTGGAAAGAACCTATTTGCACTTATAAAGGTGGAATAAAAAAGCGAAAGTTTAAAGACGGGTGAGTTTCTTGAATGTATTTCCATTGCATTTTAGCGTCATGACCTGATCCCACGTGGGAGGAATCCCTGTGCACTTGCAGAGGCAGTGCCTTCTCCCTCCTTTCCACGGGAATGGTAACAGAGCTGCACATCAGGTGTGGTAAGGGAGAGGGACAGAGAGTTAGAAACTTCGATGAGAGAGAAACATTGATCAGCTGCCTCCCGCACACCCCCTACTGGGGATGTGCCTGCAACCAAGGTACATGCCCTTGACGGGAATCGAACCTGGGACCCTTCAGTCCGCAGGCCAACGCTCTAGCCACTGAGCCAAACCGGTCAGGGCTACGATGCCTCGTTTGACCATGAAGGAGAAAAGGCCAAAGGGATTCAATTAACTCCTCGAAAGGGATTGCCCTCCTCTTCTGCTGGGTGGAGAGGCCTTGGCCAAATCTGGGAGTCAGAGTTGACGAGGGGAAGGGGCCCCCCTACTTTTACTCACCCGGAGTTCTTGGACCCCAAAGCCTTGGGTCAGGGTGACCTGGAAGACCTCCAGGCTGCACAGGTGGGCCGCCAGCCGGGACAGGCTCTGCTTGCCGCTGCCACCCACTCCGATCAGGAGGGCATAGCCCTGAGGCGCCCGGAGGATTCGGCTGATGCGACACCTGGTTGAGAAAAAGCGCACCCACTGCAGCGGGAAACCTGGGACTAGGGCTCTTTCATTTTTTAGATAAATATTTAGACGCTAAATTCCAATGTTTCTTCCAATCTTTTAGTTCTTATTCTTCTGTTTCCCCATCAAAGATGCTGCCTGCATCTGCCCTCGCAATGTTCGCCTAACAAACCATCCTCTGCTAATAGCATCTTGGACTCTCTTACTGCGTAAGCGCCCTCCACCAAAACTCGAGAACGCACATACAGGTCTTTGGTCAATGCCTCGGATTTGTCTGATTAGCAAATATGATCCCACCCTTCCCATCAGCATCCGTGCAGGACATCAAAGGGAGAATGTCTTTGTGCCAGAAACCTGTGCCATAGAACTAATTTGGAAAGAATGGATTTGTTTAGACCGCCAAACCTCGGACAAGCGATTTACTTCACGCAGGTTAAGCAACCGCCCCTTTTATATGATTCTTACTTCCTTCACACCAAAGCTTTCCCTGGGCCTGAAACACTCTAGAAAATTTGCTAAAATCCTTCAGAATCACCAAATTAGATTTCCAGCAAGGCCAGCTAATCCCTTGCCCTATATTATTGAAGAGATTCTGAATGCTGAAGCTGTTGATATTATTGCTACATTTAAAAACAGGAATAAGTTGGCTTTACCATGATCAAAATATGGGTTTGGTTGAAGAAAGACATCATAATTATGTTGTAGATATTAGGAAATCAACAAAATATAAACATATGGATACCAAATGCAAAAAAACAAAACAAAAAAACCCAACCCAAACTGGACACCATGGTGCTAGCTTGAGGTTGATTTCTGAAATGAACTGAAACTGCAGGCCTGAATGGGCCACACAGACGGTTTTTTACAGAGCGCTTCTTGAAAAAATGAAGTTGTGTTGGGGTCACTTAGACTAGGACCAGCATGCGTGAGCATTTACCGAAAACCTTCAATAATTGAAAAGATGGGGTTTTTTTTACAAGCTCAGCCAACCCTTAGATTTTACTGAATGTGACCACACAACAAAACCACCTTGGGAAAGCTGTAAAATTGCTCTGACATGAGTGAAACCCCAACTTACAAAGACAGTTTTCATGTCATTTCAATGTACGCTTTGAGGTTTGTACCTCACCGGACTCTCTAAGCAGCCACGGC
The DNA here is from genome assembly GCF_000327345.1 of Myotis davidii. Taxonomy (NCBI): domain Eukaryota; kingdom Metazoa; phylum Chordata; class Mammalia; order Chiroptera; family Vespertilionidae; genus Myotis; species Myotis davidii. The sequence continues at coordinate 5,851,944 of NW_006383016.1, forward strand.
CTTTCCCACACCCGAGGACACACTCTGAAGCCACCTCTGACTCAGGAAGTCAGCTTCGAGCTCAGGTTCCCTGATCGAAGAAACAGCCCTCCGTTTCAGGCCCCTGAGCACTCCCTGTGGAAGGGTTACATGAAGACTCCCACAGCGTCAGAGGGAGGTCCCTCTCGCCTGAGCCCCCTCTTGCCTGAGCCCCCCCTCACCCGAGCCCCCTCTCGCCTGAGCCCCCTCTCACCTGAGCCCAGGCATTCAGACAGTCAGTGTAGACCTGCCCCACCAGAGTTACTGGTAATGTAGCTACCACCATGGTCATAGATTCCAACTAAAACTGGGTAATCAGGGTGTTACAACTGCAAAGGGATTGATAAAACAATTAATACTTAGCATGCTTATAATGCGGAGGCCTCACAATTTTTCTTAGGCACTTTGGGATAAGCATTTTAAAGAGTAGATCTTTTCAAAAATTGAATTCCCCACATGTTTTGGTCTGTTTGGATGTCCTTCCTCACATACTTCCTTCTTTCTTGACTGACTTTTAATCATGATTTCATTATTTTAACCTTTGCCCAAGTACCACTTATTAACACATTGTGTACCGCATAGAAATCTCTAAGACATACGCCAGGGACCGCACGTTTTTGGGCAAACGGCACGTTATTTAAATCATCATAACGCACTTTAGGTGTTGTTTTTCAATAATTATAACATTTTTAATTACAAAAACAATTAAAGTTCCTAGTACTTTTTTAACGTATGGTACTGCATAAAACATTTTCCTCTATGAGGAGGGACCAAACAAAATTTACATAAGTATCTAGATTCGCTTTTTCCATGGGCGTGAAAAACGAGAACACTTGTGAGCGGCCCTTAACAGATGGCGCACGAAACACGAGAAAACTCCTGAGCGGTATGAAATGTGTTAAAAGGCCAGTGTTATTAACTGAAGGGTGTCCCCTCCAACTCATATGTCAAAGCTGTACCTCAGAACATAAGCTTATATGAAAACAGGGTCATTCCAGAAGTAACTGGTTCAGATGATGTCATTCTAGAGTGGGGGGGGGGGCCCTTATCCAATACAACCGGTGTCCTTATAAAAGGGAATTTGGAGAGACACACAGAGGGAGAATGCCACGTGAGGACTGGAGTTAAGCCAAGGAACTACCAGAAGCTAGGAGAGAATTCTGACCCTTCTGACACTTTTGATTTCACACTCTTTGCCTCTAGAATTGTGAAACAACAAACACTTACTTTCCTAAGCCACCCAGCTTGCGACATTTTGTTACAGCAGCTCCAGCAAACTAATACAGCCAGTGAGACATGAATGTGACTAGAAGAACAGCATTGGCCCAAAAGTGCAATCGATGGAATCTCACACAGCAGCAGCCAGGACAAGCTGCTCACACTATTCAATAAATCATGTCATTCCCATGCTACAAATCTGTCCAAAAGCATCTCACTGAACTTAGAGTAAAATCAAAACATCTTCCCCTGGTTACAAGGAAGCACCCTGCAGAAGTGAGGCCCATTCCTGCCTCTCCAGCCTTGTCATATATGCACATACTGCTCTCCTCACTTTTCCTGCAGCTGTGATAACCCCTCTTTCTGTTTCTGAATGTTCAATCGTGGGCCCACAAGAAATTTGCCTTCCCCCAGAATTTTCTTCCTCCACATCTGTCCATACCCAGCTCTTGCTTATCATGTTGATCTCACCTTAAACATCACCTCCTCACACAGATACTCAGTTCCTCTTTAGGAATCCACATATTTTATTTCTCAGAATCAACCCATCCTGTTTCTCAGTGTGACACATCACTTTCTGACACTTTTCTGCTTGTTTGTTCATGTCCTTGTACATACCCATATGAATCGCTAAGATGTAAGCGCACCTAGAGAACGGACTGGACTGTTTGCTGCTCCATCCCCAGTACCTACGACAATATCAGACCACAGATATTGTCGTAGGTCCTATGCTCAGTGCACTGCATGAGGTGCCCAGTCCAGGAGGTGAGTGAGAGCCTTGACAGCCAAGCTCTATACCAGGACACAGGCCTTTTCCTAATTGTCTGTCAAGAAAACATGCTCTTCCCCACTTTTTTCCTAATTTGCACAAAAACACTGAACAGACTGGCAATATTCCTGTTGAGCATTCAGTAGCCACTCCCTAAACATGCTTAATCAGTGAAAATCCATTTTTCGTCCATCCTGTCTCTGCCACTTAGGGACTTTATGACTTTGAAGGAGTCACCGGTCTTCTTCCTTGTGAATATTTTACCTAACAGGGTAGATTATGTTGAAATTATGGCTGTGATGACACTTCAGAAAGAAGTGGACCGTGTAAGACATTATTAAGATAGTGACAGTTTATGAAGACACTACATTTTCTATTGTATGGGAAACGACAGAAAGAACTGATAGCTCAGAGTGCAGTACGACCTGTTGAAACACAATGACTATGGGTACTTTCCCTTTGTACAAAAACATTGTGACGAGTCAACTCACACGTGGTGCATGGCATCTTCAAATAAGACGAGGTGCATGGCAGCATTCAGTTCATTGTAGTTGTCCAGTGACTCTGTGAGAAGCACCTTCAGCCCCTCCCAGTCCTTCACTGGCAGGTAGCATGGGTCTCCCCCACCACTGGTGAAGTGGCAATAGATGAGGGGCTGCTGAAGCAGGACATGGATGTCTACACCCTGCAGGAGGAAGAAGAGAAAACATGGTCATACCAACCATCCAGAATGATCCATCTGGAGGCGGCGTGGCCTAGCAAGGGAAAAGCGTGCAGATCAAGCCATAGGTAGGTGGATGGGATGTTCCCATGTACAGAACGATTGTATTCCAGAATCAGAGCTGTTTGAGCAAGGCAAGCATTTACACATCTTATTCCCATCCATAGGCAACGCCAGTTAGTGCCGGAGTGAACAGTGACCTCTGACATTCCTACACTTACTTCAAAATATTTACAGGCGGTTTCCAGCAATTTTTTCTGAAACAAATCACAATCCTTTGTGTCTACCAGTTTGTCTCCATAAACACGAGAAGATTCATGAAGCCACAGGCGTATTAAATCGTTTGAACCCTTTAGACATTCAGGAGATGCAAATAAAATCCCCTAGAAGGCAAAATTTTAAAAAATTAAAAATTCAGAGGTGATAATATTCCAAGATAATTTCCTTTAAGTTTGTCTTTAATGAATTTAGCAATTTATTGAGTTTTAGAAAACCCCAGTATAATAGTAGTACATATATATTAGTAGTTTCACTCTATGATAAGCAACATTTTGAAAATTTACCATCTTATACTCATTTTTAGGAATGTAACTAAGACTGTATTTCAAGAGCTAGCCCCGGAACTAAATACTGCATCTGAGAACTTGTGCCTGTTAAGTCCTCCAACAAACCTGCCGTACTTACTTCCCAGAGAAGTGGATGGTATAAAATGAAAGAATACATAAATAGCAGAGTGTTAAACTAAGTTATATAACGGAACACCATGAATATTACTAGATTCATTCCTCCACCTGAGATGCATCACAGAGAGCCATCCAGGTACCTGGAAGATGCTGGACAGGTCTCTCAGGTTAAAGAGGTAATGGAATCTAACAGCTGTGGGTATGAAGTGACGTGCCATCATCGCATGGACCGCGATTGCTGCCTGTATCAGTGTGGGGCCGCTCCTGAGAACTGATGGACTGAACGCTTGCTGCTGGAAGTGGAAACTAAGGATGTGGCTGTAGATGGTATTCAGAGCATCCAGGGATGGAAAGTTGAATGCAAACACTGTGAAATGTCTCTGGAAAGAAAAACACAAAGGAGGGTTGTAAAAAATAGGAATTATAATGGTACCAGATTTTCCCCCCAAAGCTTTATTTTTGTCATTTCACCCGTGCTCATTGCCATTTAACTTTGGAGTGCTGTCCACTCTGACTCTGGGCCTGGATGTGTAACTTGACAGCCAACAGGATGAACTGGAAGTGGCCATGTGACAGTTACTGTCATAGGCTTGTTAAGGTTCTACCTTTGTCCTGAATTCTACACCCCTGCTAGCGGATGAGAGACCCATGAAGCAGAGCCACATGTCCCAATAACTCCAGCTAACAAACAGTAACTCACAGACACGTGAATGAGCCCAACCAAAAACATCAGTCACGCCGAGACCGGTTTGGCTCAGTGGATAGAGCGGCAGCCTGTGGACTGAAAGGTCCCAGGTTCGATTCCGGTCAGGGGCATGTGCCTTGGTTGCGGGCACATCCCCGGTAGGAGATGTGCAGGAGGCGGCTGATCGATGTTTCTCTCTCATCGATGTTTCTAACTCTCTATCTCTCTCCTTCCTCTCTGTAAAAAATCAATAAAATATATTTAAAAACAAAAAACAAACAAACAAAAAAAAACATCAGTCACCTCACCGACCCCCGCTGACTCTAGGTAAGTGAGAAGCAATACTGACTGCTGTATGCTGTTGTTACATGTATGTCATTGTTGATGATGGTGGCGATTATCATGAAAAAGCTTATATGCACACAAAAAAACTGCACATAAATATTTATAACAGTATATTCATAATTGCCAAAATGTGGCAGCAACCAAGGCGCCCTTCCATAGGTGACTGGATAAACAAACTGTGGCACATCCCTACAATGACTATGATTCAGTGATAAAAAAGAAAGAAGCTACCAAGCCATGGAAAGACATGGTGGAGCCATAAATGCATATTTAAGCTAAGTGAAAAAAGCTAATCTGACAAGGCTACATACTATAAGATTCCAACTATAGGACATTTTGGAAAAGGTGCAACTATGAAGACCCTAAAAGGATCAAGTGGTTGCTAGGGATTTGTGTAGGGGCATAGGGGTGGAGAGTGGTGGGAGATGAATAAGAGAAGCACAGGGGGGTTTTAGGACAATGAAACTATTATGTACTAGTACTAGAGGCCCGGTGCATGAAATCTGTGCACAGGTAGGGTCCCTACATCTGGCCAGTGATCAGGGCCTATCGGGACCTTCCGGTTGCTAGCCAGGGCCTCCCTTCCCAGCTGCCAGCTGCCAGTCGGGGCCCTCCTTCATTCCACACCGCCCCCTGGTGGTCAGCACACATCATAGTGAGCGAACAAACTCCTGGTCTAACTCCCGAGGGGACAATTTACACATTAGGCTTATATATATACTAGAGGCCCAGTGCACAAAATTTTGTGCACTCAGGGGGGTCCTTCAGCCTGGCCTGTGCCCTGTCGCAGTTTGGGACCACTCGGGGGATGACCACCTGCTGGCTTAGACCCACTCCCTGGGAGGATTGGGCCTAAGCTGGCCTGCGGGGAAGGCCTAAATTGCAGTCGGACATCCTTAGCACTGCTGAGGAGGCAGGAGAGGCTCCTATCACCACCACTGTATGGAAGCCGTCAGCCTGATTTGTGGCTGAGCAGAGCTCCCCCTGTGGGAGCACACTGACCACCAGAGGGTAGCTCCTGCATTGAGCATCTGCCCCCTGGTGGTCAGTGTGTGTCATAGTGGCCAGTCATTCCCAGTCTTTCTGCTTTTAGGGTCAATTTGCATATTACCCTTTTATTATATAGGAGTGGCCAGCCTGGGTGAGGGGGCTGATGGCTGTTGCAGGCTAGCCACAGCCCTTTCAGGGTGGGGCGTCCCCCCCGGGGTGCCTGGCCAGCCTGGATGAGGGGCTGAGGGCCGTTTGCAGGCTGGCCACAGCCATTTCAGGATGGGGGGGTCCTCCTGGGGTGCCTCTGGGTGAGGGGCTGAGGGCTGTTTTCAGGCTGGTCACAGCTCCTTCAGGGTGGGGTGTCCTGCTGGGGTGCCTGGCCAGTCTGGGTGAGGTGCTGAGGGCCGTTTGCAGGCTGGCCAAGCACACCCAGTGGGGACCCTCATCCCATGAGGGTGTGGCCATCCTGAGTGAGGGGCTGATGGCTGTTTGCAGGCTGGCCACAGGCCCCAGCCACCCAGCCCCC
>NW_006383016.1:5857970-5864886 GCF_000327345.1 Myotis davidii
CAGGCAACCAAGGCAACCAAGCCTCCTGCTTGCTCCAGCTCCATGGCTGCCGGCCGCCATCTTGGTTGGGTTAATTTTCATGTAATCGCTCTGATTGGCTGGTGGGCGTGGCTTGTGGCATAATGAAGGTACAGTCAATTAGCATCTTTGTCTTTTATTAGTGTAGATGATAGAGGATGATACTTTAGTGGTGGACACCTGTTATTAATTTGCCAAAACACATGGAATGTACAACACAAAGAATGAACTCTAGTGTGTACTTGGACTTCAGATCATAATAATTTAACAGTACTGGCTCGTCATCTGTAACAAATGCAGCAACTCACACAGCTATTTCCAGGAGGATACAAGGAGGCTGGGAGAGAGGGAGTGCATGGGAACTCTACTTTCCGTTAAGCTGCTGAGACAGTTTGTGAACCTAAAACTGCCCTAAGAAATAGTCTATTAATTAAAAAAAAAAAAAAAAAAAAAGCTTACATGCTTAACCAAATGTCCAGTAGTCGCCCTAACTTGTACTCAAAAGCACCAAGAATGAAGACCCACAATGTCTGAGTATGGTATTTAGGGGCTATTTGACAGAGAGCAGGATTCAACCCCCTACCTGGAGTCTGGGATTGATTGTGAAACTGCCCACCATGGGGTTCATGCAGGCCACGTACTGACAGTTGTGGATTTCTTTAAGCAGCACCTTCTGTCTATCATACCTGAGACAGAAAACAGAACCTTCAATCTAAAAACTAGAGATGACAGACAGCCCAACAAAACCCACCATTCAGACAAGACTTCATCACCAACTGTCTTCTCTGATCTTTACAATCGCTCTGTGATGCTGAGCGTGTCAGCACCATCTCAGGGACATGAAAACAAACTCTCGGAAAACTGAAGGCGACACAGCTCCTTTGTTGGCAGAAGCCACATGTGGAGCCGAATCAACACAGGCTACTGCTGCTTACTGATTCTCAGGTGACTCTATTTCTGGTTAGAAATACCCACAGCGAGGCTGGGGGTCTCCCTCGAGTTAATGGGGGGAGGGACGGTGTCTCAGACTGCAGTACCAGATATTACCAGATGGTTACATCCCGCAAAACGAGGCCACACTTCTCCATGCAATTTAGTGAGAACTCACATATTAAAGAATCTAATGCGTAAGCCAGACAGCTTATGTTGCTAGAATGCTTTTCAGTTCAACTCTTCCCAAGAATCAAAGGGAAACTGTGCCACTTAAGATGATGAAAAGATGATACAAAGTGAAACCCAAAAGGTATCGCAGGAAATGCTCCTCCTCGGAAGAGGAAGACATCAGGGTATTCCATTTGCAAATGTTTTTCCACAGTAACAATAATGAGACTTCAGTAGAGAGTAAAACCCAGAGAATCATTTACCAGTGCCCGTAATCAATGTGCTGTCGAATCAGAGTGTGGGGCTGAACGGTGCCATATGAGTCCACTTCGGGCATGTTCATGTCGTCGATAAAGTAAACCAATTTTTTCTTTCCTCCCGGGCCATAGCTGCGACCGGCTTTTTTCTCTAGAGGTTTCTCAAGAATTCCTGTAACCAACATATAATTCTGTCTAATCAGGTAAGATGTGATTTTCTGTCCTTAGTGCTTTTTAAATTTTTTTCTCATTTCTGTCCATTTCAACCCCTCTTTGGCTTCACATATCACCTCTCTGCAGGCTAATACCAGAGCTGTGCCTCTGGTCACCTCCTTCTATGTCAAGTTCTCCTATCAACCTCTCTCCTGTAGCCAGAACTCACCCGGCCTGTTCTTTCCTGGACAGTCAACATCTACAGCCTGATGTCACACAGGGTGTCGCAGACAATGACATTGCTGACCTGGGCACCTTCCTCCCCTGCACCCACTCTAGTGCATGGCCCAGCCTTGTCTCTCAGTCCTTCTCTATCACCCTTGCAGGAGCATCCGGAGACAGCTCAAAAGAGTCCCCCACACCTCTCTCGGGCCATTGGGGTGCAGAAGTACAAGAGGCTATTGCATGAAGACACTCTGCTGTGTATACATCCAGTTATACTTCTTCATGTGCCTGTATGACTTTGTGTCAATATATTTGAGAGAAAAGTATGGGTGTAGGAAATCCTGAAGAGTGTGTGCCTGGGATGTGGTATCTAATTATTTGTCAACTCTCCAAACACAGAAACCACATTCAGGGCAACTCAGCAGGTTTAATAAACAACTGAACAGTGAGTTTTGCTGTCCCCTCCCCCAATATAACCCCATTAATCTCCTGAACCAAGTGACAGACCTACCAATATCAGCCCTTTCTACTACTTCTCCTCTGCTTCCAAAGTCTACTTTGCTTGCCTTTCCTAACTTAGAATGCCCCAAATCTGTGTGGTTCTTTTGATTATATTGACACATTCATTCAACAGTCTAAATTTCTTCTTATAGTTCTCCTGGGATTTAATTAACAGCTCATGGCCTGTCATTTCATCAACAGAGTTTGAATGATTTTCTCCTAAATCAATCTCTTACTTGAAAAGGTAGCCAGAGCATTGCTCCTTGGGTGCATACCCTCAGAGTGGTCAGGCCCCATAAACTGACTAAAGGAAACCCAACAGTTGAGAGGTAAATCAATGAACATGAGTGATGTCATGCTATCCTCAGAGTAATAACCCCAATAAAGCCATGAGTGACATGAAAAGCCAAAATCACAATATCTGAACCAAGAAGGTTTACCCAGAATGGTGATAAGTAAAAATTCCTCTGAGGCCTAAGAAAATGTCTAAAGCCTAGAGAAAGCCACCATCTCTCTGGGTTGCATGTCACGGCCTTGACCGTTTCTGATCTCTTGTTCCTGGAAGGTAGACAAGAGGAACACTCACTCTGTAGAGCTGCAGACGTTGTGTGGTAGTTGAAAGGCACGCGGGACACCACGTAATCCTCAGAGAGACCCGCCAGCGTGTCCCCTACGAAGACCGTTTTTCCCACGCCGGCATATCCTACCAGCATTAGTGGTTGTCCTTTCTCAAGCAATAACTCCGTGAAATATCTGAGACGAGTTGTCTCTGATGTGTGAACCAGAACTCTCTGCAGGGAAAAGACAGAATGAGAGAGGGGTCAGAGAGAGACACTCCAAAATTTTAAATCTGAACCACCATAGTCACTTTAGAATTGAGGTCCAGTGAATTCTTAGTTCACGTTAACCCCAGCAGGAAAGATCCCACCTACTTTTTGTTTTGAATTGTCAGAGTTTAGACATCATTGCTTGAGAGAGCAGCTGATTTATATTTTCCAATGTAAGTACTAGCACCCAAGGCTCTCCATTATAGAATTATCTAACCCCGACCCAACCCTGTGTTAGACATACAAGGGAATACAGTAGAAGTTTAAGAGACTGTCCTCCACCCTTTAGTTGCTGACAAAACATTTGAAAAGTCAAGCCATACGGAAAAGAAAATTGGCAGCAGGGCTTTGGCCCAGTAAGGTTAAGTGATCAAATAGCTAGACACAATCCATACGAAAGGAGTGAAGTGTTGGGGGAGACAGTTTGGAGGAAACAGTGGCAGAATTAGAATACAACTGAAAAATAACTGGACATAAGAGAAACGTAGAAGAACAGTTTATGAAGAGAAACAATAAGTAAGTTCTGTTTAGGTTTGTCTGCTGCTGTGTGAATTTGCAGCTCAAGTTGAGGAAATTAAACATTCATTTTATGGCTTTTTTCAGGGCGGAGAGGGTTAAAGGAAAGAAGTTAAATATAAACGTGCTATCTAAAAATTTTACTATAAGGTCAGAAATAAGAATCCACTGAACTACAGAAACGTGCCTCCAATTTTTAACAGAAGCCACAAAGTTTCTAGGAAAATACAGAGAAAGCAATTACTACAGAAATAAGTTGAAATTTTTATAAAGAGGTTGCAGAAATATAATAGCCACTTCACTGTTTCTATAATGGAGACGCTTCCCCCTCAGCTCAGCAAATATGGATAGCGTGAACGTGCCTACATTCTGCACCCTACCTGCAGAGGTACGTCTGGATCCATAGTAAATGTGGGGATTTTGTCCGTCCAAGGCAAAAATTTCTTAGTATTGTGGTCCAGGTAATAATCGAAGATTGTTCCCTGAGATGGAAACTTCACTGCTTTCATCTCTTTGTGCCACCACCGACTGAATTCAGCTTGATGACCAGAAAGCTAAGGAGAACAAGAGGAATCCTTCTTGCAGAGTTATAGCTAGTTCTGCACACACACAATGCCCCTCCAAATCCTGCGAGCACACAGTGTTTGCAGAGTACAGAGTCTTAATTACCAATGGGACTGAGTAACTGACCCAAGGAAAAGAAATAACTACAAGTAAGTTATAAAGAATAATACTATCAAAGGCAGAAAGCTGTACTTGCTATACATCCATCAGGTACACATTTTCTGGAATAATTATTACCTTAAAAAGCAAGGTAAGGTTAGGTGAACTTTAAATTGCCCCCAGGTTATTCAACTGAACGAGGAGCTACTCTACACATTGCCATGCTACCTACCATAAGGCAGTGGTTATCAAACATTGGTGCTATCTCTTTAAAGAGATGATTAAGTATTCACATAAATGGATGGTAAATGAGAAAATGAAGAACAAAGGAACACTTTATAAAACGGGTAAACATGGTGGTGGCAGAGGTTAAGCCAATAAATGCAGAAATAAATAAGTTAGACATCTTGAAAGTGAAGTTTGTTGTAAGTGATAATAATGGGGTGCATCTATTTTAACTGGATGCTCAGAGCAGCCATTGTTAAGGACAGGCACAGATTCGGGAGAATGCTGCTCCGGGCACCAGGAAGAGGTCAGCGGCATGTGCAAAGAGCTTGTGGTTTGAAAGAATCTGTTGTGCTCAATACACTGGCTAGTGCGGCTGGGGGGAAGGGAGTGGCAGAGGGAGGAGGAGGGAGGGGTAGGCAGGGCCAGATCCGGAGGCCTCATCCATAGCATTAAAAATTTTAACTTCATCTTAAAAGAAACATAAATCCACCAAAACCGGTTTGGCTCAGTGGATAGAGCGTTGGCCTGCAGACTGAAGGGTTCCGGGTTCGATTCCGATCAAGGGCATGTACCTGGGTTGTGGGCACATCCCCAGTGGGAGATGTGCAGGAGGCAGGTGGTTGATGTTTCTCTCTCATTGATGTTTCTAACTCTCTATCTCTCTCTCTCTTCCTCTCTGTAAAAAATCAATAAAATATATTTTTTTAAAAAAAATAAGAAAACAAGAAACAGAAATCCAAATCGGTAGTTCTAAAATAGGCGCAGGATATAAAGTACAGCATAGGGAATATAGTCAATCATATTGCAATAACTATGCATGGTGCCAGGTGGGTACTGGAAACATCAGGGGGAACACTGTGTAAAGTGTATGATTGCCTAAGCACTATGCTATACACCTGAAACCAATACAAACTAATATTAAAAGTAAACTATAATTAAAATTTTTTTAAAAGGTGGGAAAGCAATAGAAATCCATTAAAGTGTTAATTCTAGAGTATATCACATAATTCAGTTCACATTTTAAAATGTCACTCTGGCTACCGAGTGGATAATGGATTATGGGCAAGCACAGAGGCAGAAAGACCAGTGACAAGGTTACTTCGGAAGCCAAGTGAGAAATGACAATGGCAGTTGCTGGGAGTCCTGGGAAAGCTGACGTCAGGCCTATTTTGGAAGTTGTCTGCTGTGGCCGGGGTTAAGAACAGGAGTCCTGAGTCCTTCCTTTGCAGTCTGAACCTCGGATATTAGTTAGCTGTGTGCCCTCAAGCAGGCTAGCTAGTCTAAGTTTCTGTTTCTTTTTGTAAAAGGTATAGGTTTGTCTTCTAAGTGTCAATGAGATAGCTCACTAAAAGCCCTAGGCACATGCCTTGCCTTGCAGAAAGTAGGCACTCCAATTTGTTGAACTAATGAGTGGCTATCCTAAGAATATTTCTGTGTCTGCTTCATTCATATTTTCAACTTCAAAACCTCTCTTTTGAATGCTTCATAGTTAGGTCCCTTTGGAAAACTTAAAGATGATGATGATGACGACTAATAAGGAAGAAAGTGTCTGGGAGAGCACGATGACCAGCTTCCGAAGGCTACCACGTTCAGAAATTGGAAAGATTTCCGAAAGAGGACCATCTGGGAGGAAGGTGAGCTGTAGGGTCTGCAGCCCAAAGATCTCAGCTGTCAACATCCTACTCATGCAATTTCCCCTGGGCACCCAGTTTTGGGAAAAGGAAAACCTGTGGAAAGCACTGATAAAAAGCCATGGGGTTTTGGGGAGAGGGAGAAAGTCTACAGGAGGTCTCCATGCAGAAGAAACCCACAGCCATTATAAATTGTGCTTCTGAGAAAAACCATGTGAAGTCATACAACACCCATCCTTGAAACTCTGGCTCAAAGCCAAGGGCTGTTCTTCTTTAAAGAGCACTTGGAGATTACGGGAGGAAATGTGGCTTCTGAGAAGGGTCACACTAAGACCTAGGAGGCCACTCGAATATCAAAGTTATTTATAGACATGATTTGTGGTAATCTAGTGGTGAGAAGCCGGACTGGGCCACAGGTGATAGCAACCATGTATGTTACGGCCTACAGTGAACAAACCAACAGAAATATGGGTCGCTCTTGGCCGTGACGCCTTCCGGCTGAAACTCCCTGCTCACATCTGCAAACATCTGGGAAAGCCTGGAAGATGTGTGCCATCTATTTTTAATGCCGAGATTCCGGGGCACCTGTTGAAGCCCAAGCTAAGCCCAGGACAATCTCAATATGTTGTGCTCTTCAATCAAGGCCACAGGGATGGAGAAGAGGGGACGGACTCCAGGCTATGTTGTAACTGACACTGAAAGGATCTGGTGATGCTCAGACATACAAATAAGGAATAAGGAAGAGTAATGTCCCCCAGGTTTTAACTGGAGCAGCTGGCAGGAATGTTGAGTCGCT
>NW_006383016.1:5864933-5887333 GCF_000327345.1 Myotis davidii
AATTGGGGGTTGGGCGGGCAGGTGTAGAGCCGTCTCGGGCACGCTGTGGCCCGGCTCCAGGGGCAGGTGCACACAGCCTTGAGCTCTGGAGGGCGATCCCCTGGGAGGCTATGGATCTGGCTTTGTCAGCCAAGGTCAGAATCATCAGTCTGGATGAGTTCGCCTGGACAGTGTCCCGGCTTAGGGGAGAGCGGGGCAAGGAGGACAGACACGTGTCACATAACAAGAGCACAGGGGTCACACGTGGTAACCACCCCTCCCAGGGAAAGCTGGCTCTGCGAACCAGTTGTAAACACACCTGGTCCTGCAGCAGGGTGCCTCCGAAGGCCCAGACACAAGCGAAGACAAAATAGACTTCGTACACTTCTTTGGGGCTGTCGGAAGGTACGTTTTCCGGAGTCAACAAACATTCCAGAAGAGCACAAATCGTCTAAAGACCAAGAAACAGCCATTCATTTAGGGCAGCATATTTTTCCAACGATGGAGTACGTTCACAAGACATTAACAAATCCACTTCATCCTGAAGAGAGTGCACAACTGTTCCCAACTCTGTGATTTGTACATTGAGAGACAAGAATGACTGCCTCACGTTTCTGCATCGATGGTGGAACACCTTTGCCACTTTCAATCAAACTGATCTTCTAAGTAATAAACTATTAAATTAAATTCTTGAATTATCCAATTAATAATCACTGTAACAAATGGGAATACATATAAGCAAAAAAAATAATGATAATGGGGATACTATATATATATGTATGTATGTGTGTGTGTGTATGTGTGTGTGTATATATATATATATACTCTCCTTTTTATAAGTAGGGAGTCAGACCACACAGAGTATTCTACAGCCCTAACTTCCTACCTTCACAGTAGAAACTAAAGACATCATTTCTTCCCAGGAAGCGTCCTACATCATCAGGAATGAATGAATGAATGAATGAATAAAGGTCATTGGTGGGAGGGCTTTCTGAACTGTCTCCCTCCTGCTGTACATCTAGATACCCCGCTTTCCCCTATTGCTTCCGCAGCCGTCTTCCCACCTGTTGTCATAAATTTAGAAAGTCAACTGGCAGCCTTGGCCTGTGGCATTTTGTCGGACATCAGACTAAATTTAGCCTTGGACAAAGTGCTGTTCAGGAACTTGTTCTCCATACTCTCCAGGGGAACACCAATGTGCTCTGCTGGGGTGAAACACACCCCATGGTCAGGGTATCAGGTCAGTAATGAGGGGGGCGTGGCTGCTGCAAAGGCTGTTCCCATAGGAAATAATAATCAGTAATCACTGTGGTTTTGACCTAGTTCTCTATAGCACAAAACAGTTGTCATGAATTAGCTCCGTCACAGACCCTCCAAACTCTTGACCTCCTGCCCTGGCTGTTGGAGACAGCAACAGGTTCCTGTCAGTACCATGTGCCCAGCAACGCACGCTTTCACACAGCCCAGGAGGCCTGCCTTCCCTCCCAGCCCTGAACGGTGGCGAAAAGCCAGGGTGACATGGAGCAAGGATCCTGGAAATAGCTGGGAAAGGCTTTTAATTTTAATAAGTAACTGCCTGTTCTATTTTTCCATCTTCTCTCTTGATTGCCAGCATTTTATATTGTGTTATGTTTGCCAATTTAAAATCTTCTTTTTTTTTCTCCTAGAAGAAAACTCACCGATTTGTTATCAAGAAAAATAATGTTCAGCACGGAGGCTTTGCTATTTCTGAGTGGAAGCCATGCTGGTCGAAGGAACTGTTCAAATCGAAACAAAAAGACTGGAAGGTCTCAATGGTAAGTGATCCTTTGATCTGAACACTCTAATAACTTAGGATTTTTTTTCCATTTTCTCCCAAAGTACTTAGAACATATTTTGAGCTCCGTGTCAGCAATGACTAAAGTCATACTTCAGTGCATAATCTGAGTTACTGCACCTTACTGAACTTAAAGAAGTTTCATATGCCAGGAAACACAATACATTCATTTCTTAAAGCAGTCACTTTACGCTATTCTCTTTGAAGCCCATTTTTGTTTCAAATCCCTGTCGTTATAAGTCATCACAGAAAAGAGACTACAGTATAAAACAGCTAAAAAGGAGCTGAGGAGAAAATGCCATTTCTGACTACTACGAGAGGAGGATGCGAGAGCAAAAGTCATATTAATTCCTACGGCCTATTTTCACACGACTCTTGAACGAACAGGTTCACACCACAGAGAATCACACAGATACACAAGCCGACCCGGGAAAGAACACAACCAGGCTTCTTACAAGTACGACACCAGAGGAAGTCCAATTAGGCTGCCCGCATAATTAATTCATTATGAATGAATGCAGACCCGCCTCCAGAAACAAATTACACCTCAGATAATTACCGGTGAAGACCAGCCTTTACTTAATTGGTGTGTGAATTATCCCAGAACCTCAACTTTCTATTATGCTGCTGACTTTTTCTCATTTAGCTTCAAACAAATTTGGTAACATAGTAAGTTAATGGTAACAACATACTTTGAAAACAATTTTGCTCCTATAAGGCAAAAAAAAAAAAAAAGGTTTCTAATTATCAATCCTTTGTGAAGTTTTATAGCTATAAAAGGCAGGCGATCGTCCCTCATGCTGCGACTCAGATCACAGTCTTCATTTCTGTGTACTGTGAATTATTTCTATTTGCTTCCATGACAACGTATCATGCCCTTCACTCTTACCAGCCGTCTCACGAGTATTTAAAAATATTACCCCTGGAATAATGGCCTCTCATCTAGAGTGAGCTGCCTTTAGGAATGTTTTAGGGAGTGAAGAGGAGAAAAGAAGGAGAGGGGAGAGTGGTAGGCCGGTGGGTAACGACACCCATGGGATAGAGGCTAGAAGCTTTCTCGGTGGTCGGCATCTTTAATTACAGGGATATTTTGCAATAAAAATAAAAAAATACTGAACACCTTTTCTGGGCCAGTTATTTAGAATGGAGAAAAAGAAATAAGGCTGTTACCACTTTGTTCTTCATATTTTATGCAAATATACTTGGGAGGAATGCATGATTCAATACAGACATATTCAGCATCTGCTGTATGCTAGTCACTATATAAATCTTTGGAGATATAAAAGTAAGTACAAGGTGGCTTCGGCTCTCTAGTTCACAATCTTATGAAAGAGGCTACAAACCCAAACAATAATAGAAGGTGACAGGTGTGTGACGGGGTTTGCACAAAAGCCCTGGGGACCATGGGGGCTACAGAACGAGGGGTTGGAGAAACCTCAGCTCCAGAAATCTCTCCATCTTCTAGAAAGACCAAACCCTCCTTGGCCTTGATCAGCCCACTCCTGCCTCAGGACTAGGATGGCACACAACCTAACGGAAGACACACCTGCACCAGGCTGCTCTCGGGAATGGAGGTGATGGTTTTGAAGCTCGTCCTCAGCTTATCCAGGCACGCAGGCACGTACTTATCAAAAAGAATCGTTAAGTTGGCCTTTTCTGATTGATGCTGTCTTCTGTCGATCCAGCTGGCCACGTACCTGAGGAAGAACACAGCAAAGCGTTTCCCAAACCCTCCTGGGTTTGGAAAGCAGAACTTCTCCGGCTCAAAAGCACCCCCTCCACACAGCGTGGTGCAGCATTTCAGGGACACGTGTAGTGAGCTCATTCTATTTCTGAAGCTGCAAATATTTTAAAACGACCCTTTAAAATATGTAGAGGACTGAAACTTCCACATAGGGTGGGCTGCATTTATGAAAACAGCTTAGGATTTTACTAGATTAATCTTGGCATCGATTATCTATATACATAAAAGCCAAGTCACCAGAACGACAGAACAATGGAACGACCAGTCGCTATGACGTGCACTGCGTTGGCCAACCAGCCCTATCGGCACCCCACCCTGATTAGGGGCGGGGCTGGCTGGCCAACCTCCTGCGTCCCCTCCCCCTTGCTGGCCTGGCCCCGATGGCCCCCATCGGGGTGGGCCAGCCAGACCCCACCTGTGCATAAATTCATGCACCGGGCCTCTAGTTTAGTAATAGAAAATCAGTTAGAAATAAAAAGTTGAAAATTCCATATAAGGCTATTTCAAAGTGGATTTTTCCCCACTGGATTAAGGGTTGATAATGTGTTTCCAATACCTGGCTCTGAATTGGTATCTCATTCTTGGGTACATGCTTTTTTATCTGGAATTTATATGTTATTAATTTTGATACAGTATCTCTAACTTCTTCATAAAATAATACTTATGAATGAAACGAAGCATGGCTCTGTAGCATCCATAGTAGCATTCCTGGGGAGAAACTGTATGATGTTAAATGAAAATAACTGCTCAAAAAATTCTCATTCAAAAGGAAGCAGCGATAAGAAATACATTCAGCTGCCCGCAGAGAAGTCGTGAGGCCACAGCAATTACCAATATACCTTGTTTTAAGCAAGTCCGAGTTCACATTTTCAGTATCAGAAGAAACGAAGGCAAGATGATTAGCTTATAAAAGGCTCCCTTTGATTTTCACATGGTTTCACAATTTACACTCTTATTAGATTTACAAAATATGAACTGTCAAACTCTTTCAGGTCCAAGAGGAACGGTTTCAGTTGAAGTCCGGTTCATGATGATAACCTGAGAGAGCATATCTGGGTGACGGCGACAGTGGGCAGCACAGGACAAGGAAACAATGGACAATAGGTGCTAGCTACTGGGACCGAGGCCGGGAGGCCACACCTACCCTCAGCTGCTCATCCTACTGCACCAGCTGCCAGAGTGGAATCTGAGTGTCCAGAGCTTATTGTTGACGGGGAAGGGGCGGGGACTGTTGCAGGGGTGGCGAGCCCTCTTCCTGCCAAGGGCCATCTGGATACTTGTAACATCATTCTCAGGCCATACAAAATTCTCAACTTAAAAATTAGCCTTTTGTATGTGGTCAATAGTCGGGGTTTGAATCTGCCGTAGCGGACACAGCAGGAAGTCAGCAGAGCTCTCTCCAGTTGGCTCCTAAGAGCCAGCGTCAGGTTCTCTGTCATTCTCAGTGGCCTGGACAACTGTCAGAAGTTCCAAGGACACTGCTGATCAGCAGTGTATGTCGGTTATATATTTCTGAATCTTTATGTTTATGGGTATACAGCGCCCCAAAATGAAAGGATGGGGCTCTGGGGGTAGAAGATGACAAGCTCAGCCAATGCGGGGAGAGGATTAGGAAGACAAAGCCAAAAGGATATTTTCAGCTATGCCAGGGGGTGAACTGCGGAATGGTCATGGCACCTATGCCTGCAAGGACAAGACGGAAGGACTACGAGCGCCTGGAAGGGAAGAATCTTAGGGAGAGAGCTAAGAGGAGCTGTGACCTGCAGTTGAGGGACAGCCATCCCGATGTGACCCTGTGGGGAGGGAGCCAGGAGAATAAATAGCATGACCTCATCTCTCCTTCTCATTTCCTGCCAGGCTCCTCACTGGCCAAAGCAACCAGAAGCCACAGGGCCAGGAGCCCATTGGTGTGGCCCACACAGGACAGCCTGTGGGCACGAAGCACGGACTTGGAAAGCAGAGGGGCACAGAAGAACCAGACACAAAAACACACCAGTCCCAGCACCTGCTTGCTTGCAGAGCTCAGACACTGCACAGCACAGGGCTAGTGCTAAAGGAGGCAACGGGTGACCACCAGGATGGACCATGGGAACCGAGAGCATGTGAAGAGTAAGCAAGAGGACAATGAACCTGTTCTAAATCTTTAAAACAAAATCTTTAAAAGAATTGCCATGGCTCATGGATGCACATATGTGTACATACAAACACAAATATGCTCACTAAGTGATATATTTATATCTAAGCGCTCCATAGGCGCTCTTGTTATTTATTCACTTTTTCAACAAATACTGGTTTCTTAACATTTACAAGGTGTGAAGAGGATAATGTCCAACTGAAAATGACAAAGGCACACAGGTGTTAATTAGTTATCTCTAAATGAGTCTAATTAAGCAGCTTTAAATTTAATAACTAATACCTTCTTCAAAGGATCATATAAATGTTTAGTTCTTTTGAAAACTAAGGTTAAAAAAAAGAGAAATGTTCACAACAACAAAACCAAACACAACTAGATTTAAAAGTAGGTAAAGGACTGAAATAGTCATTTCTCCAAATAAAACATACAGATGGCCAAAAAGCACATGAAAAGATGCTCAACGTGAGTAATCATTATGAAAACGCAAATCAAAACCGAAATGAGATACCACTTCGTTCCCAATAGGATGGCTACCATAAAAAAAATAGAGAAAATGACAAGTTTCGGCGAGGACATGCAGACACTGGAGCCCTTGTGCACTGTTGGGAATGCAAAATGGTACAGCCACCATGGAAAACAGTATGGTAGCTCTTCTAAAAATAAAATTATAACTATCAAATGATCTCCTAGTTCCACTTGTGGCTATACCAGTATGTCCAGAATAATTAAAAGTAGGGATCAAAAGGATATCTGTATGCCCTGCTCATAGAAACATTATTTGCAACAGTCAAAGGATAGAAGCAGCCCGGCCGGGTGTAGCTCAGCAGTTGAGTATCAACCCAGGAAGCAAGAGGTCACCGATTCCATTCCCGGTCAGCACATATGCCCGGGTTACAGCTTGATCCCAAAAAGGCCCACGGGATCATTTGGTCTGGCCCTGCCAAGGCATTAGGGGTGAGTTAGTTAAATGTTTGACCAAACAGAGCAGGCTAATTTTTAAGTTGATAATTTTGTGTGGCCCATAAATGATAAGTATCCAGACGGCCCTTTGGCAGGAAAAACGTTCCCCACCCCTGTAATGGGTATGGGGCTTCAGTTTGGGATGACAGAAAAAGTCAAGGAGATGGTCGGTGGTGGTGGTTGTACAACAAAGTGAGTGTACTTAAAGCCACTGAACTGTACACTTAAAAAATGTAAAATGGTACATTTTATATTATGTATGTTTTACCACAGCCTTAAAAAAAAAAAAAAGCAGTACTCACAGATTCCAGCCCAAATCTTGTGGGTTCACATACAGAACACCAGCTCTGGAAACCGTGGCCGGGGTTGCTGTCCTTAAGTGATGGATCTCAAAGAGCAGCCTCATGGAGGGCGCCAGGGCTACGCGCTCGTTGCTGGCCAAGGTCAGCACCTGGGCAGAGCAGCACAGCACAGAGGAGGCCCTGTTACTCGGGAAAAGGGCGCTGCCAATTCCCCTTCCCAGCACAAAGTGCTTCCCTGCCCAGTGCCAAAGGCTATGCGCTCACTGTCCGGAGACCGAAGTGCGTACAGTCTGAAAAAAGATCTCAATTAAAGACCTCAGTTCATTCCAGCGGGAGCTCGCTGACCCCTGAGGAACAAACTTACCAATTCGGACTTACTGATGCCAACTCGAAATAACTGTGGTTAATTATTACTAAATATAAGACATTTGTCCGAAGTGTTGATTCCATGACAAGGCCTGAATTCCACAAAAATAAACCATCTTTAGAGTCTGAAATACCACAATTATCAATTTGCTATAGAAACTCATGCAAGTATGAAGATCTGAGACCTATATTATACGATAGACAATGTCTTAGTTCAGGAAGCAGTAATTACTGTTAATTTAGGGGGGGGTGTGACTAATTCTATTCTGTATTAATGATGATTTCTGATTTTTTTTTCTCCTGATAGATCTGGTGTTGCTTAAGTAGTATCTCACAGACCGATGCCATCACCCTTTGCTTTTGCTGGGAATGCTGGATTAACCATGGCAAACGCTTAGGAATGCATTTATATTCAGTCGGTAGCCATAGGAACTACTTAATTTCCAACTTGTCCCTTACAACCCACGCATTCCATCCTTAATCAAAGATAAGATGTAGTAATTTTATGCCTGGCTCTTTGAAAATGTTAAAATGTGTATGAGCTAAATTCTTGGATACGTTATCTCCTTATAAAGATGGTTAAATTTACACAGACAAGAAAAATGTATTCACTGAAATTCTTTACCAGTGACGTAAGAGAATTAGCAGGAAAGTGGCACTTATCAAAAGAGTAACTGCATAAAGAACATCAGGCTCCTGACTAAAAGCGAGTACTGAAATCCACAAGTGGATGCAACTCAATGGAGGTGTCATGTTTAGGGCTTAGCACTGAGGTGTTACCCACCTTGTTATCATCCATGACAGTATTTAGTGATTCAATCCACATGGGATCAATATCTCCATCCAGGACTATCCATTTTGGTCCATCCTGAATAAGATTTGCTTGTTCTCGCAGAATAGATGAGAAGAGCCCTATAAATGAAGAGTCAACAATCTTAACATGCTATATATAATGGAGTTGAGTGCTGTTTGTTTCCAAAATAAAACTGTATTTCTTCTAGTGGAAGCTCGTTCATGAAGTAAATAAATTCGCTGTGAATGTGTTGCCTCTCTCCGGAGGGCAGTGTGTAACACGTTTTGAGCCATACCTAGGCTGTCTAGACCAAAGGCAAGTTTCATTTCCTTTTCCATATAAGAAAAGGACAGAGAATGGTGAGACAGGCTTCTATACACAGAATCGCCGAGAAAGTCTTCTCTGAAGTGACGCTTGGCCAGACACTTCAATAACCTAAGGGAGGAGGCTGTGCAGATACTGTTAGTGCTGCAGACGGTGGGAACTTCAACCGTAAAGGCCCCTTGGTGGGAAGATGCTTGGCATGTTCCAAGAAGAGCAAGGAGGCCAAGGTTTATGGGTTATATATCGTAGGTTACGGCATGTGCAAGAAATGAGGTCAGAGATGGGGAAGGAGGATCTCCTCCCATAAGAACTGTGTAGGCCAGGGGTCCTCAAACTACGGCCCGCGGGCCACATGCAAATACAAATATTTTATTTGTTCCCATTTTGTTTTTTTTACTTCAAAATAAGATATGTGCAGTGCATAGGAATTTGTTCACAGTTTTTTTTAAAACTATAGTCCGGCCCTCCAACG
The DNA here is from genome assembly GCF_000327345.1 of Myotis davidii. Taxonomy (NCBI): domain Eukaryota; kingdom Metazoa; phylum Chordata; class Mammalia; order Chiroptera; family Vespertilionidae; genus Myotis; species Myotis davidii. The sequence goes on from NW_006383016.1 coordinate 5,873,824, forward strand.
GTCTGAGGGACAGTGAACTGGTCCCCTGTTTAAAAAGTTTGAGGACCCCTGGTGTAGGCCATGGATAAAGTTTGGAATCTAAGGATGATGGAACCCACTGGAAATGGCCAACAGAGAGCTAACATCCTGAAGAGCGACCTATGTCTGCTGTATGGAAAATGAACTGCAGGGAAACTGGCTGGACTCATGTGGTAGCTGCAGAGGAGGAGAAAGTACTGGGATATAATGTGTATTTTATATGCCTGCAGGATTTGCTGTTAAGCTGAAGGTAGGGTGTGAAAGGGAGAAAAGACCCAAGGATGATGCCAAGGATAGTGCATTTAAACAAATGAGAAGTAATAACAACAGATTTTAACAAAGGGGTCTGTTTGCCTGCAAATGCTTTCAAGGCAAGAAATACATCATTGAATTCTGTCCCTGGCACCCAGCACAGTGCCTGCCTGTAGCTCAGTCGGTGTCTTGCATCAGGTACTTTATAGACATTCCCTGAGGCATTTGAGTTGACTTGTTTCCTCGTTTACACGAGCCCTGACATAACTGATGTGGGACAAAATACACAGCTCTGAGCACAAACCTGTGGAATGCAAACCGACCCCTTATTCAAATCCAGCTTTAATTTACAGGTTATAAATGCTGCTGTATCTCCGGTAACGCAGACACATAAACAGTAAATCTACAACTATGACTAAAATTGACTTGAACTGAAAAATGGCTTTCAGGATAAAAATGAGAAATTTTTAGCACGTCAGAAGGGGAAACGCTACTTGCCATCTTTCCATTCTCGGGTGGTGTGATGTATGAAACCAAAGAGTTCATCTGTTGTCACAGCTTTAGGGTTTAAGTCATTCCAAATGGGTTTCTGTTTCATGTTAACATATGTTCGGTACAGTGTTCTCAAAATCTGAAGGGAAGAAGGAAGAAAAAGCTAAGAAAATTAATATTAATCTAAGCCAAATGGAAAGCAAAAGATTTCAGATATTTTCCGTATTCATTATGTTCCTAGATATTCTACGTGTACCATGACTGAGAAGGGAAGAAAATTTACATGCGCACATTTCATTACCATCTTGAACAACTTAATCCTACCCTCCTTAGCAACAGTTCACTGATTCCCTGAACAGCGTAGACTAGAGAAAGCCACTCTATCATGTGAGATTTTTAACCACAGTGCAAAGGGAAGGACTATTTATGTAAGCAAGTGTTCCTGTTCATGCTATTAAAATCCACTCTGCCTGTACTATTTAGATTGTGCTCAAAATTGAGCTTGCATCAGAATCGCTTAGAGCAAGCATGTCAAAGAAGCCCTGATCTAGACCGTGAGGAAAAGCAGCCTTGAGGATGAGAAATCGCAGGACAGGTGCTCACTGTGTGCCTGTTTAATTCATTGACACCTTCACCCAAATATCTGCCCCAACTACCCTTTTTGCTTTCTCCAAAAAGCCATGGGTTTTCTTTTAGATGTTTATCATCCTGATCTTCTCGCAGGGGTTTGAAGGACTGGCAGACAACTGCCAAATACTTGGGAATAATGAGGTGTTAAATAAAGTGGCCCCTGAGCCTGGGTGCTCTAGTTACATCAGCTTAAGTAAAGGCTGAAGAGAAGAGAATTCGTGAATAGATGAAAGCAACTGAATGTCTTAGGAATAGTAAGCTGACACTTTTAGAAACCATTAATCTACTGAAAATCATATAATTTAATTTTTCCTTCCTTAAGCCATAGTCAGCATCTGAAACTTACTCTAATAAAATAATTACAGGCCTTTCAGATATCAACTTTAATATTTCAATTACTACATTTTTCACTGGAAAGATCCCTATATAGGGCCTCCCTTTACAACTGTTCCATTCTGGGTTCAGATCCTAATACTGGCAAGGTCTCTATCCACCCATGCTCAGTCTCATATGCTCACTCTGATTTTCTTAGTCATTAGCTACTAAATATATTTATACTAAAGCACCCTAAATTAAAAATGCATGCATTTCTGCATATACTGTCTACCAGGACTGTCAGTAAGACCAAGCAAAATCAAGCAGTGAACGAAACATGGGAATAATACCCAAGGCAGGTATGTTACTCGAAAGTCTCTCAACATGTTAACTTTGGATAAAAGAACTCAGGCAGAATTCCATTATTGAAAGATGCATAAAATAGAACACCGCACATATAAATGAGTGAAGAAGATGCTAAATAGCTCATGTGATGTTCTATTTGTTACTCTGCTGGTCTCCAATACAGAGGAAAACAGTGTCCATTGGTCAAAGAACAGTATTAGAGTCTCAGATTACCTCTAATTATGGTGGACTTCACTGAAGGGAACCCCTAAGTAGAACTAAAAAGAGCTCCCCCTCCCCCCCAAAAAACAGTGTTCTTCCCAAGGCTGAAAGCTCACAGGCACTCACTGTACCTGACTCTTCCCGGTGCCCGCATTTCCAACCACAAAGACGGAGTGCCGCACGGCCAACAGCTCCTCCAGCTGGACCACCTGCAGACCAAACAGCCATCACTGGTTTCCTTTCAGGAGTTTGTGGTTAAAAACAAACAAAACGCTACCCATTTTTACCCAATTCTTTCCTTACAATCGAAGTCAGTCCCCACTGACAACATTATACAGGCTGGGGCAAAAGTAGGTTTACAGCTGTGAGTACAGAAAACACAGAGTTTATTCTTGTATTAATTGTTATGAATGACTGTATTATTTCTCCATTGGAACACCGCTGCTCAGTGAATCCCTTTCACAGGCAGAGGGAAGTACAGTGGGACTGGGACACGGCAGGGGCTGCTTACACACTCGGTGACTTCACGTTCCTGCACAAAACAGTGCCCGGCCAATCATCATCTGCCTCTGAGTAATGACTTATATCCTTTAAAACAGCAGTGTGGAACCTTATAAGTAACCATCTGGATATTTATAACATCATCACGGGCCATACAAAATTATTAACTTGAAAATTAGCCTGCTATATTTGGTCAAACTCACCCCTAATGCCTTGGCAGGGCCAGAACAAATGATTTCTGGAGCCTTATACGGCCTGCGGGTTGGATGTTCCCTATCCCTGCTCTACTAGTAAAACATCTAAAACCGACACTCTATGTAATTTAACATCCATGCACTCATTATACCCAACTTGAACACACACATGCACAAGCCTTTAATAAGTCAGAGGGTGTTATACATGCAGAACTATCTCCCCATTAAAACATGTACTTATGGTTTTACTCCTAATTTTCTCTAAACTGGAGAGAAAAGAGCAAAACTGATTTTTGATGGATGCCACCAAGAAGGAGCAAGGAGTTTTATAAACGAATAAAAAGCCTGCTTACATTTAAAACCAAGACTTAATCATATGTGTGTTTTCATCTTCTTAGAGGCTGGGATGACAGACTAGTTATATTCATTTTAGTAAAGATTGCCATATTAGAATGCCTTACAGTGTATGGTAAGGTCATATTGAGGTTAGGGTAACATGTAAATCGAAGTCTTGGTTCAGTGTCACTTAACCACGGGGTTGTCACCACACATCCCAGGGGCTCCAGGACAAGGAAAGGCTCCTGTACTTTGAGGATGAAGCTCTCCTCGGGCTGCAGGCGGAGCTCCAGGGTGGACTGCCTGACCATCTGCTCCAAGTGCGGCGCCCTCCTCCGGGGCACGTCCAGGGCTGGAAACAGGTCGCCAACCAGGCCCAGAAACACGGGGATGTCGTCGGTCACTATTTTAGGCATATTGAAGTCCCTTAATGCTCTCATGAGGACCTAGAAAAGAGAATAGAAGACACTTTATTTAAGAAGCCAACGCAATGTCTAACAAACACCTACATAGCTAAAGATGTTGTTGCTGCAAGGTCACATGTCAGAACATGAGAAGGCTCTGCTGATACTGTGGACAACCTCAAGGAGGCTCTCTCTGTTCCATCCCTACCAGTGATGTGCTCTGATCCTGAGAAAGGGCCTGGGCCCTTCTTTCCTTAACCCTCAAACTCCAGCATATAAATGAACCAGGCCCATCAGATCATTTTCCTCAAAGTGCTCAGAGAACCCCAGAAGAATAAACTCAGCCATTTTCAGCTTGGGCTTTTGTTCTCTACTTGCTGAAAACCAAAAAGGGATCTCGATTTTCAAAGCAGTTAACTTGAACATCGAGATGATTTGTACAGAAAGAGGCAAGCATTTTAACAACAATAGCATAGCAAGAGAACAAATAAAGTCAAGAAAATCCTGACCCCATCGTGAACTGTGACTGAGAGAAGAGGGAGATTGGAAAAAAGAATGTAGAAAAATCACATCATATCCTTTCACATTAAAAAAAAAAAAAAACCCTCATAGGATAGATCTACTTTTTCAACTTCTCATTTACTGTAAGTATACAGAGTGCTGTATATCCACGATCTCACTTCTTATTTAATACAGAAAAATGGATATGTGGCTGTAACTGTTCCTTCCTGGGAGAGACAATGCCCTAGCAGCTCCGAATAACCAACGAAGCACTGCCCTGATGTCAGGGGACCAACCTTCCCGCGCCATTCTTCACGTCCATCTGGTACCCTATGAAATGGACATGCCTTCTCCCCTTAGATTATGTTTTTACTGACTTTTTCAGGATTAATACCCGGGATTAATCAGATTTTCTAAATGTTCCTCAGAGGAAATCAAACAGCGATGACTGGAATATTTGATTATGACCGCCAAAATATTATTTGTAGCTGACATTTCAAAAGCACTTGTACAATCACATTTTCTTTCCTACACTCCCATCCTTTAGTCAAGAATACCTGTGATCTTTATTATAACGTCAGAAATGCCAGTCCTCGAAATGTCCTCCATTAAAAATACATGCTATGTTTTTAAAGGTCGTGCTATGCGTGACCCGCCACCCAGGGACACCCTGTCATTGTATGAAGCCATTTGGCTACGCACTCCACAGAATCCCATTGGCATTGCATCACCTGATCTTCGGGTCTATTTTTATCTCCTCGTTTCAGGGAGCCAGCGACAACCAAGACAGATTTAACAGCACGAAGTCCCCAATCATAATGATCCTAAAATCAAAACACAGGCAAATGTTCTCAGCAACTGTACGAGGGGGTAAGATTCTTGTTGCAGAAGTAAAGGCTGAAAGCTAAAAGGGTCTGGATAAGTACATGCTTTGACCACGTGAAGTACTATTTCCCCCTTCTTTCCAATTGTGAAAATCATGTCCCTTCAGCTTCTTCCTGCTTCTTTAACCTGACTCTCTGCCTCTGTCAGCAACTTTTGTCTTCCCACAGCATTTCGTGGCCGCATTTGCCCGAGGCTCCATCCACCTCCCTTTGCTCTTCTCTCAATAGACTTGCTGACTCAGGAGTTCACCCACTTCCATTTTCACCTCCATCCACAGGCGCATGTGCCCAAGTTGTGCAGACAGCCTTGCTAGTCCCTCCCCACCCCCACCCCCACCCCCAGCCCGAGGTCTTGGATTGCCCTCCTTATTCTACCGCTTCATCTCTCCAATGCTCCGGCCCTCACGATGGCACTTAACACAGTCAAAACGGATTCAATAAAATCCCGTTATAAACCAGTACCGCTTACTCCCAAGGAAGATTCTTTTCACAGGCTCTGAGCTTCTGGAGAACAGAGCCTGTATTCTATTCGCTTCTGTCTTCTAGGTCCTGGCACGGTGCCCTGCACAGGGCAGGTGCTCAGTCAAGGTAAGTGAACGAAATGATTATCCAGAACCGGCCTTCTGCCTCCCCACCACAATCCACACAGCAGCAACACTCCTCTCACATGTCTCTCAGCGGTGCCTGTGCGGAACTCAACCCCACCAAGCCTCAGGGTCCCCATCTGTAAAAAGGCAGATGAAAGTATCTACCCACTTTACAAGGTGTGGTCAAGTAAAACGAGTCAGTGCTGTGTGGTCAGACATACAGTATATACAGGTATAAGAACAAGCCCTTCAATCCACTAGTGGGGAATGAAGTCAGGTTAGTGGGGTCTTGGCCATCAATTCTGTCAGTTATAAAACAAAACAGAACGGCATGAAGACTATCAGAGTGCACTGCAGATGACAAAGGCAAGAAGTGTCTGGTGAAAATTTTTGTTTCAGTTGTGCACACATGTGAGTATGCCAAGCCTCAAGTGAAAAAGCATTTTTTACTGTGGGCCCTGGTAAAAATCGTTTGGAAGCTACTGATGGAGAAGTAGACTGAGGCTTGAGGAAGGAAGGAGACGGGGGAAGAAGTAGAGTTTGGAGGCCAGGGTTACTGGGGCAGGGGCTAAGTCACTGAAGCAACAATATTAATGAAGAGGATATAGGAGAAATTATGCACATGAAGATTTAGTGACTCCCCCAAACATTTAATTAAGCCTTACAAGCAACTGCTAACTAAATCTTCACCATTGTCCTTATGTGTTTTTGTTTTTTTGGTTATATATATATATTTTTTGATCAAAAAATGTCCACTGGCTCTTTTACAATCCATCCCTCCAGCTTAAAAAATTATCAGTGAACTGAGCTCCTAACGCAGCACTTCTGTCCCGGACAGATTTGTCTGCCTCATCTCACCCACGACATTTCTCTGAGATGGGAACTCTCTCCTTGACTGTTCTGCCTCTCCTCCCCACATCGTCCTCTTCTAATTGGCTGGAGGTGTCCTAGAAAGGATTAGCAAGAACTAAATTCAAATCCTGCTCCCACCACTTGTTGGCTGTGGACTTTGGACAGGTTATTTTACTCCATTTCCTCTTCTGTAAAATAGAATGAATAATGCCAAAGTCATAAACCTCTTGTAAAGATCTAAAAAGCTAACACATGCTAACTATTCAATAAACATTAGTTCTTTTCTTCCTTGAAACTATGATAATCTTTTCACTCACTACTGTATTCCAATTTTTATTTCATGTAAATTGAGTCTCTCCTATGTAAGTTCTTTGAAGTCATAAATCTGAGTGTTTGTTTCATTTTTTTCTGAGTCTCAGTCCCTTCCTTATCATAAAAAATAAGTATATTATCTTGGATACAGTAGATGCTCACTAAATATTTAAATATCACTACTAGACATGAATATGGTTGCAACTCCATGCTTCCCGAGGTCAATGACATTTTTTCTTCTGAGTGTTTCCCATTATAAAATTAAAATGGACTCACTGAACAAAAAGATGTTACAAACAAGAATAAGGAGGAAAATAAAAAAATACCACAATCTTACCATCCAGAGACAAATGTTAAAAACCACAGATATTTTCCAGTTACTTTATATGTATATGAAACACATAGCATAATATAAAATACACGCAAATTATATATTACATCTACAGTTTGATATGCTGGAGGGTCTTTTTCGCATATAGCATTGCCATAAACATTGGTCTATATTATTACATTTATTGTAATTTCCCCCCCAGAATGTAAACTAACAGTTATTAAAATGACAACATGAATTTCTCGGATTCTAAATTTCACCAATACCTTTATCCTGGAATGGCTTTGAAATAATGTCACCAGGAATTAATGAAAGGTCAAAGGGCCAAAGTCAAAGGGGGCCCAAGAGCTGAGTTTAAAAATAATGATGCTGAAACGTGTCATCTTTGTGACATATCAGCAACTTCAGTGAAATGGCAAGAAGTTGATGACTAGAGACTAGAAAATACTTAAGTCTGACCCATTTCAGAGACGGGGGTATTGTAGAGCAAAAGTTAAAAAAAACAAAAAGCAAGCTCTACTCTCAGATAAAGGAATACCAGCAAATGAGAAAATGTCAATGGGACATTTCCTGAGGAGTTCTCCAGAAAATCAGGTTTACCCGACTCCCATGGACAAGAATATTCTCACCAACCAAGGGAGACATCATCAACGTCCATTTATAATTATAACAGTGGTCAAGTTTAAAGAAAATCACATAGCTCATTGACAAAAGCTTTATTAGCTACAAATTAAACACGAGACTTACGACGTCTCAAGTTTAATTTCAGAAAAAAACATTAAGAATTGTAAAATACAGATTTTCAAAATTTTACAGAAAATATAAACGTATTTCTAAATGTCTAACTAATTTGAACGATAAATGACACAGCGTCTGTGTTTCAAAAGCAGTTTCAAGGGGATATAAAAGCCCAGAAAACGTAACACAAGGCCCTTCACCTGCTTGGAGAGGAGCTCCCTGCAGAGCGTGTACAATGTGATGAACTTGCGGGCTAACGCGCGTGCATCCACGAAACCTTCAGCAACTAACATGATTTCACAGATCAGCTCAATGTCGGGGGCCACCATGGCACAGGGTCTGCGAAGTAAATATGAAATTTAGTTTTTAAATGTGGTAAGGTAGTAAGTACAAATTGCTGAAATCAAGTGGTTAATTTGTACCAACATTCTAAACCACTCGCAAGCAGGTCACAATTACCTCTGTCAACCACAGCTAACAAGACCCTTCACTTCAACTAAAAATATATATATATTAGTTACTGGATACATACTTCTAGATGGCAGTCTGAAAAAGGCAGAAGCATAGGTGTAGTGTTTGCTGATTTGCTTGGAATAAATTCAAGAAGAAATAAAAAATCTGAATAATTCCATATCTATTAAAGAAACTGAATTTATCACTAAAAAGATTCTCACATAGGAAAATCTAGGTTTAGATGGCTTCGTTGATTTTAAGTCTATTAGATATTTAAGAGGTAAACAATACCAATCCTATAAAAACGCTTAATAACAAATAGAGAAGACAGGAAGATTAGCCAATTCATTGCAGGAGGTCACCATTACTCTGATGCCAAAACCAGATGAAGATATTACAAGAAAAGACACTACAGACCACTATCCAACATAGCATAGATTTTTAAATTTTTAACAAAATAATAGCATATTGAATCCATCAATCTATATAAAAATAATATCTCCTGACCAAGTGAAGTTTATCACAGGAATTAATATTGACTTGCTTAGCATTTGAAAAAATCAATATAATTCAGCACATTAACAGAAAAAAAGAAAACCTGTATGAAAACTACAAAAAAAAAAACTTCTAGAAAAACACACAGTTGGAAATTTTTGCAACCTGGGACTAACCAAACTTTCCTGACTGTGAGAGGAAAATTATAAAACAACCTGATAAATACTTCATTGAATTTAAAACTTCCATCTTTGAGGAACACCACTAAGAAAATGAAAATGTGAGCTACAAATTGAGAGAAAGACATCTGCAATATATGTATTTAATAAAGAAATTGTACCCAGAACACAGCACTTCCCAAAAGATGGCAAGGGAACGGCCGGTTCCATGAAAAGATGTGCAACAGCATTAGCCCTCGTGGAAACGCGAGCAAAGCCCACAATGGCAAACCACCACATATCCTTCAGACTGACTGAAACCCCAAATCCTGACAAGAATGTAGAACAAATGTAAAATGCTACCACCATCTTGGAAAACAGATCGGCAAATTCTAATAAAGTTAACGTACATTTGCCATGTGACTTAGCAATTCAATGCACAGACCTTTGCCCAGAAGAAAACTTATGTTCACACAAAGATTGTACAAGGAAGTTCACAGCAGTTTTATTCAAAATAGTCCCCAACTAGAAACAACCCAGATGTCGATCAAGCGGTGACTGGATAAATAAACTATAGTACGTGCACACGGGAGAATACTCATCAGCAACAGAAAGGACAAACTATTGGTACGCTCTAACTTGGAAGAATCCCAAAACCATGATGTTCAAGGAAAGAATACAACACAAGTATATGCTGTATGGTTTCATGGACATGAACTCTAGGAAAGACAGGCTGAACCTAAAGTCACAGAAAGCACATCAGTGGTGTGGGGATGAACCTCAAAGGGCACGAGAGAACTTCAGGTGGTTGGAAATATTCCATTTCTTGATTGTGGTGGTGTTTCTGCCAACTATACACTTAAATTGGAGCACTTATTGTATGGAATTATACCTGAATGAAGTTGGTTTAAAATATGAGGTAACTGGTTCAAAGGCAATGTATTGCACAGGCCCTCTGAGAGACTGCTAAGAGGTGTATCTATTGGCGAGTATTTTTGGAAAGGAGGTCATTAATAGGCCTTATAATCATTCACCAAGGAATTCTACGCGTTGCAATCTATTCTGTGTGATAGTCAGAAATGAGGATAACTCTTTATGCAAAGAGAGGTTTATAGCCTGTTGTTTTAGGATCATAAAAAACTAGAAAAAAACAAAAACAAAAAAAACCAACCCCACAAACCCTGTATGTCCAGGGGATGGTTAAGAAAAGTCTGAACAAGCCAGGAGAGAGACTGTTTTGGAGCTACATAAAATGGCCTTTCCAGAGCATATTCAATACTATGATAAACTACTTGTGTCAAGATATTAAGAACTAAATAAAAATCATGTCTAACCTACTATCTTCACTCCATAAAATACAAATTATAAGAGAGAGTAGAAAAAAAATATCACCATCATTATTTCTGGGTAGTGAAGCCGTAATTTTTTTATTCTTTTCTGTATTTTCCAAATAGTCTATCACTTGTGAAAATTATGTTTATAATAAAAATATCACTACACAAAATCTAGTATTAAATGTTCAAATGTACCATGACTTTTAAGGAATGATTTTGGGTCCGGTTTCGTATTTCAAAAGCGTTCATTTTTCATGGAGAAAGTTCTCTCCATAAAGTAATCCCTAAGAGGGAACAAGGGGCTTTCCACAGTCTCAAGTAAAAATACATCACTGAACAGTGCAAACCAGCAACGTTAGGTGGCATGAGAGCTCCAGATGCTAAACCGCAAGCGTAACACTTGCCTGAAAAGAGCTTTGAGATTTTCCGGCAATTCGGCTCGACCAGCATATCCCGGGTTCATGGTAATAAATATTCCAACTGATGGCTTCAGGGTGATAGCTTCCCCGAGAAATACAAATCTGCCATAAGAAGAATGTTGATGAAATTAAACGTGTTCACTGAATATGAATGCACATTGACAAATGCAAGCCACTGGCAAATGCAAACATTATTAGGAAGCTGTTTATTCTGTGTAATTTTCTTTAAAATTCACCAGCATACATATTTTGAATATGCTCTGAAGCATGTTTATTAAAAATGCACTCCGTCTCCGCCAAAGGAACCACAGGTCTGGGAAGTATTCTTTCCTATTTTAGCATAGCCATACAAAGCTAGAATGTAAAAATGAGAACTTGACTACTTTAACAGTTAATAAAAGGTGAGGCCATTTTTGCCTTCCAATGTGGGCTGCAATTTTTTGAATGAGACACTGCACAGATAGAAGATGCCTGTGTTAAGAGGAGAGAGGATCTTCTTGCTCAGTCTTTATTTTGTCTATTTGCTCATCCTCGCTCTCCTTTCTTCTCTCCCTCTATTCCTCTCTTCTTCCCTTTTACAACAAATACCCACTGACAACAACAGAGGTAGAATAGTGACAGCTAGCTCTGGAGCCAGACTGCGAGGATTCAGAGACCAGCTATATCACTTTAGGCATGTTCCAATTCCCTCATCTAATTTAAAAAAGGGATAATAATGTCCCCCACCTCCTTGGATTATATGAGGATTAAGAGATGATGGATATAAGTGGCTAAGAGCACAGTGCTTAGGACATGGTACATACTCAACAGATGGTAGCTCTGGCTACTGCTGTTATCAGCACTGGAAGACACTGGAGAAGCAGTGAAAGATTTTCAGCAGTATTTGCAAGGGCCCAGAGGCTGCTGAGGGCCAGGGCAATGGAATGGCAAAGGGCTAGAAGAGTCAAATTGAAGGATAAGTAGAAGGGAAGTTTCACATGAAGTAAATGAGACAAGGTATAAGGCTGTTCTTGTTGAGACTAGTTAAGGAGCCAGGCCTACAATATAGAATGAGGAGGGAAAAGAGCCACAATTTTTAGGACTATGAGTTTCTTAGGTGCTTAGAAAATTAAGAGAAGGTAGATTATGGATAGCCAAGGTAAGAACGGAGAAATCTTTATTCCTAGAATATCCGACAGAGGGCCAGGAGGGCTTCTTGCAGAAAGAGAGGTGGCTAATGGTCAGTGGAGGAATAACCACAAGTCACAGGTATGGACCTCGAGAGGGTAGAGCCAGCAAGATGCTGAAGACTCTGAGGGGAAGGCATGGTCCCAACTCTTAAATCCTCAGTGTCAACAGACCTTAATAAAACACATGAAATCACAAAGGAGCCAGCCATCTCCAGATGGAGTAGCACGAAGATGGACAGGTACAATGCATATGTATGCAGACCTGGAGACACGGGAGGCTATCAAGAGGAATGGGGCAGTGTTCAGAAATCCTTGCATGCGTCACTTATATAAATCTCCATAAGGAAAGATGGCTTCCAATGACATCTGGGTTACATCAAATAATAAGATTTTAACTAAAAGTTCAATCAACTTGTCAGGGAATAAAAGAGGCAAGAACCTAACTTCTCTCACATGGCATTAGAGTAGGATTCTGGTATCTCAGAGCCACATGGTGGAGGGCTGGGAGGTGTTCTAGAAGGTGGAAGTATGCAGCTGTAATTATGATAATAACTGAAAACTTCACATTAAGTTCACAGGTTTAAGGGGCTAGATCATCTTTCCTTGATGGGGAAACGGAAATGTTCTTACCTGAGCAAAATACCCTAAAACATAGGGGGTGACTGGGCAGGTCAGATAATTGAGATTTACATTATGTACTGTATACCAAAAATGTTATAATGAAAATCACAACTGTGTACTATAATTATTTCTCAAATTAAGCCATCAAATCAACTCCTGTTGTCTTTTATCTCTTGGGATGTGGCATCGTGTTGAGAAGTGGTTAGGTTCTGGATATATTTGGAAAGTTTGTGGCCCAAGTCACTCGAAGAAAATGAGGCTATAATCTACTGGGATGGGGCAACTGACAAAGCAGGTGTTGGTGGAAAGACCAGAATTTCTACTTTGAATATATTAAAGATGAGAGGACTATGAGACATCAAATGGAGTCTTGAGATGCCCCAACAGGCATTGCCTATGTAAGTCGTCTAGATGTCGGAGAAACGAGGTCTGGGCAGCTGGTAGCCAGCAGCACACGGGTGGTATTGAAGGTCATGTGACTGGATGAAATCACCAAGGGAAGAAGCATATATATATATAGAGAGAGAGTGAAGTCTAAAGATGGGGCCAGTGGCACCCTGAATTAATAGGTCATGAAATAACAGTATTAAAAAGTAGCTATCTGTGGTACATCTACACAATGGAATACTATGCTGCAGTAAAAAAGAAGGAACTCTTGTTTTTTGCAATAGCTTGGATGGAACTGGAGAGCATTATGCTAAGTGAAATAAGCCAGTCAACTGAAAAAGTAGAAAAATATAAAATTTAGCCCTCGCTGATGTGGCTCAGTAGCTGAGTGTAGATCCAAGAACCAAGAGGTTACAGTTCGATTCCTGGTCAGGCCACATGCCCGGGTTGTGGGCTTGATCCCCAGTAGGGGGTGTGCAGGAGGCAACCAATTATGATGTTTCTCTCTCATCATTGTTCCTATCTCTATCCCTCACCCTTTCTCTCCCTCTAAAAATCCA
>NW_006383016.1:5887635-5894246 GCF_000327345.1 Myotis davidii
CCTCAAAATCTAAAAATGGAACTCCCATTTGACCTTGTGATCCCACTTCTAGGAATATATCCCAAGAAACCAGAAACACCAGTCAGAAAGGATATATGAACCCCTATGTTCATAGCAGCACAATTCACCATAGCTAAGATCTGGAAACAGCCTAAGTGCCCATCAGTAGATGATTGGATTAGAAAACTGTGGTACATCTACACTATGGAATACTATGCTGCTCTAAAAAGGAAGGAACTCTTACCATTTGCAACGGCATGGATGGAACTGGAGAGCATTATGCTAAGTGAAATAAGACAGTCAATGAAGGAAAAATACCACATGATCTCACTCATGCATGGATAATTGAGACCATTATAAACTTTTGACCAATAATAGATACAGAGGCAGAGCTGCCAGCCTCAGATTGTCAAACTGCAGCCGGAAGGCCGGAGAGGGTTGGGGGGCAGGAGGGAGGTAAGGGGAAGATCAACCAAAGGACTTGTATGCATGCATACAAGCCAAACCAATGGACATGGACAACAGAGGGATGAGAGCATGAGTGGGGGGAGGGAGGGATGAGGGTTAATGGGGGAGGGAATGAGGACACATTTGTAATTCCTTAACTAATAAAGAATTTAAAGATTTAAAAAAAAGTAGCTATCACTGAGACTTACTCCAAGTAAGCATTTATCCAAGTACTTTACATTTAGTCATCACAGTAACCTATCCGGTAGAGTACTATACTTTCCCCCATTTTATAGGTGAGAAGTAACAGCCCTGAGGGTGGGAAGGCTGGTATCCTGAAACTCATGTGAAGAAAATGTGTCCCCAGAAGGGAGGGACCCAGTAGGACGCTGCCCGGAGGCCAAGTAAGATCAGGATTGAGAACCAATCACCGAATGTAGCATTCCAGAGTGTGTTTATTTTTTAAGTGATTAAAATAATATACCTTTGCTGTATTCACTGCTTAAAAACAGCTAATTAAAATGTGGGAGGGTATTCTAAATAATTATTCAAAAGTAACCAGTCTCTCTTGTTTTCTCCATTTCATGAGACAGGGAGAGGCAGCACAGACTGTGAAGGTGAAGTTCACTGCATCACTCCATGTTCACTGCATCACTACGTGTGGCAACATATCAAAAGCCCTGTGCCCTCACCTCTTCCTCCCGTTTCTGATGGCATCGTGTATCATTTTCACTTGTACGGCCACCACAGACAGAACTTCCACAGAAATCCGGTTGAACTCATCGAAGCAGCCCCAAGCTCCCGTCTGCACCAATCCCTTGTAGATATTTCCTATGGACTAAAATGATGGAGCCAGGCATGAAGAATTCAACAGAGGGGGCACTGGAGCTATTGTTTTGAATCATTTCGAAGCAGGAACAATGTTAGAACACATCATCGCGTAACTAACTTACTTTGTAGTCCATTTGCTCTGAGCAGTTGAACACATAAACCATCATGCCAAGGGCACGTCCAAGGTCTTTGGTGGTTTCGGTTTTCCCTGTACCCGCGGGGCCAGCGGGAGCCCCACTCATGGTTAGGCGAAGTGACTGAGTTAGAGTAATGTAACACCTTTCAGCAACAGAAAACACATATTACAGTCTCGTAGTAGACTTCTACAAAACATTGAGGGCAATCCAATTTGCTTTAAAGTTGAAGAAGTCAACATCTAGAATGGGGCAGTAGCACACAATATTGATATGCCTTTGATTTGTTTGTGGCAATGATACAAGTCAGGATAATATTTCATATTCACTTTCTTTTAGGTTGGTTGTTGAACGATAATAGAGAAAAATGTATTGCTTTATCTGTTTGTCTCATTTCCTAAGAGCTATGTACTTGAATACAAATAACACCTGAGTTGTAATGCTACAGACCTTCTGATATTTCTAGGTAAAAATACTATTAATATGGCAGATGACATCTCAAACTATTGTTTATAAAACAATGATGAATTAAACATTGATGAATTAAACATTGATGAATTAAACATTGACATCATTAAACTACTACTTCATGAATACACTGAAATGTGTAAATATATATAAATACATAGTCTGCAAATAATATATACCTACTTCAAAGTATAAAGGAAATATATACAAAGACAAATTATTATATTAAAATGTATTTTAGGAATTCAGTTTAAATATGTTGCTATACACATTTAGATGATAATACTTCTTTCTGCAGGAAAGATTCAGCAGTTCTTACACTGAGAAAAATTATGCAAAGGCAGAATTTAATATTTGTAAAAGGAAAACCCCACAAATAGCAAGTGCCTTACATGGGTTTTCAGGCGATTTGGGATTTATTTTTGTCTTAGTACAGACAGAAGATCTAGTGGAAAGACATATACTGGGGGGTCAGAAGACCAGGGACTAGTGTCTACATTGCCAATAAGCAGATAATCTTACCTAAGTTTTTTTGACATCAACATGCCTCCCTTTTCTCCTCCATAAAATGAGGGTTGTTGTCGGAAGAAATTAAGAAAGCCAAAGGTAAATGCCTTGAAAGATTCAAAGTACTATGCAAATGGAAACAATTCCTTATGAAAATGTGCTTCTAACTGAAGTCAACCTTCACTATGTTACTTAACTCATTCGTTTACACATTGCCTTCCTATTGTTTCCCAATCTGTTCAATATTTTCTCTCATTCCTTCCTTTTCAATCTCACACATTTTTACCCAGGCTAGGGGACTTTTAAGGCTTGTTTTTTTCCCCTCTCCAGCTCAAACATATTGTTACCTGTCAGTTAGAGGAGTGATCACTAGTCGAGGGCTATTTCCTAAATATTCATAGAAGTACTGGAACTGGGCATCACAGATATGAACAAAACAGTGTTTCCGGGAGTCCTCCCACTGGTGACGAAGTTGAGACAGCCAAGCAAAAGCTTGGGGACTGACAACCTAAAAACATACGTGATCATTCCACGTAAGACGCAAATAGCTTTGAGGCATCAAGCTTAGTTTATTAGTCTAATCAACCCTATTGATTCCATTTTATTTCTAAAAACCTCACAAAAGGGAAATCTCTTGCATGCTACTGCAAACTGTAATTGCATGCAGATGGCTGAATACTTAATAAGAAATGTGTAATTAAAGTTGTCATTTTGAGAAGGCCTTTATTTTAAAACAATATCAATTTTTTCAAGCAATGTTTTCCCCCTTCTCATGAGTCACCCCAGGACATTTGATCACTTTTGTAACTTTATACTAAAATCAGGTGAAAAAAATACAGTCTCTACTAAAACGACACATAATCCATAATTTCTGAAAGTCGGAGGTAAACGATACTTTCAACAGCCCATTCTAAAACCAGCCTGCTTTAATAGAGGATTCTCACTTCATTTTTTATTAAGTCAAATATCAGTATCTTTTTTCATTGCTATTCTTTACTATCTTAATCTATCCATTCTTCTTCCAGTGTGAAAATATAATTCCAGTCTCTTTCAAATGTGACCCTAGGATCTTTTTGGAATCACTTTATGTTACCAAAATTGTCTATTAATTTGTCTGATATCTACATAAGTCTCAACATTGTCTACTTATGTGTGTCAGATGATCAGAAATTAGGCAAAGTCTTTATCTCTTTTAATACAAAATAAAGGACATTTTAAATCATTATTTATCCTTCTGCAAGCAAATAACCACTGATAAAACATAATAAAATATGAAGAAGGTGCAAGGTCATACTCAGAGTGTAGTTAACAATGGTTCGTTATCAAACTGAGAATACACGGTAAGCGGTGTTTTGCAAGGAGCAGTTTCAGATTAGCAATTAAAGGACATTATTAACTAATGGTCCTGAGCCTGGATCAAGAAGTATTTTCAAGTTTATGGCTCACACCAAAGAAGCATTTTTTGCACTTTGTGGAGAAAACGAAAATTCACTTGGACTTTAATAACTTGAGAAAGAACTAGAAAAACAACAGAAACCATTTCACTATACATGCATTCAAACTGTGAAAGGAATTGTCTTGAGTCACCACCACTCCCCCCGCCAAAACAAAACGGATTTGGAGGAAGTAGGTGATGGGCATGATATACCAATGCTGTCCAGTAGAAAAGCATACCTGACATTTATATTTTGGAAAAGGGGTAAGAAAATTATTTCACATTAAAAAAATGCCAATACCTAAGAGACACACAGATTTTTTTAAAGGGATAAAAAGGTTATCTACTCTCAAAAGTTTAGAAAATAATTGCTTTAAAGAAAGTCACTTAGCCTTGAAAGGAAAAGGCAAGGTGTGACCAACATTTCTCTTTCTTCAAAAGGAAAACAATCGAAGGCATGCAGAAATGGTTTCAATGACAAATTGTATTGCTATTGGCTGGGTGAGCCCTTAAGGGGATCATCACTGGCCAATAGACTGGGGTGATTTGGTGCAGAGAAGCTGGAGACAGAGGTGGAACATGGGGACTTCTCAGGCTTCTCCATCCTGGGTTAATCTTTTGGATGATCTGGATCAGAGGCTCCTGACTTGCCAAAACCCTTCAGGGATAAAATCCCTACGAACAACTTGCCTTCTGAGAAACAAGCTTTGCCACCACATCCCTGGCGTGAACGTCTATGGTGCAAATCGTCATGACCTTCTGCCTGTCTCCAGGGAGCAGCTCTCCCAGCAGAAGTGCAATCAGTGCATTCAACTGAGAAATCTGGAAGGGAATTTTTAAAAAGAAGGTAAGGGTTACAAATACAGAACCTAACAGCCCAATAGTTATCATATTTGTAGAGGCCGTTCATTTATAAAACAATTTCAAGTGTCCTCTCAGCTGGCCTTTAAGCACCCCGGGGTGGGGGGTAGGAGATGAAGGGAGGGATGTTATTAAGTTAATTAAATAATATGAATATCATTGCCTCCTCTGAGCTGAGACTGTGGACAAAGCGAGAGGCAGAAGGTCTCCTGGCTACACTGAATGGACTTCACTCCAGGGATGATGTCATGCAGCCCACAACTGCTGGATCGAAATGACTACAAATTCTCAAAAGCCAATTTGAGGTAAAGTTTACGAAACTATAGGAAGAGGTAAATATCAAGTGTTTTGTTGTTTGTTTGTTTGGGGGGTGGTTCTTGGGTAGGAGATAGTGATGATGACTAAGAAAACATTTGAAATGTAGAGCTTAATTCTTCTTATTCACATCCCTATTCTTGTTTAGGTCCGTCAATTTCTCAGATCAGGTCTCTTCACAGGATGGAATGGAATGACATGGAAGAGAAAATGTGGTATTACAGTAGTAAGAATAACATAGTTTTGTGACACTTCACTTTCAGACTTTTGAGTGTATACATACATGCATAAACTTGGTCTGATATGAAATATTTCTTATTAATTGTGGTCAGAAAGGTTTGAAAGATACCCTTATAGGTGCTCATTTTGTTAGCAAACTTATTTACCCACAACATTCTTGTCTAACTCAAGGTTTATTAGCAAAAAAATGAAAGTCTGTTTTACTCCTGGGTAGCATATTGTGAAACAATACTGTCTCCTTTCCTCTTCTGCTCTGTAAAGGGCAGTCCATTACAAACTGTTAGCTCCTGAGAGCGTTGGTAACGGGCAAGTATGACCTATCACAGAGGTCATACAAACCCTCCTAGCCTACTGTCAAAAACACGTTCCCTACGGGCAGCGGTTCTCAACCTGTGGGTCATGATCCCTTTGGCAGTCAAACGACCCTTTCACAGGGGTCATCTAAGACCATCCTGCATATCAGATATTTACATTACGATTCATAACAGTAGCAACATTACAGTTATGAAGTAGCAACGAAAATAACTTTATGGTTGGGTAACAACATGAGGAACTGTATTTAAAGGGCCAGAAGGTTGAGAACCACTGCCTATGGGGCTATTATCACATCCCAGAAAACACCAACCACCCTGAGACTGCTGTGCGGCTGAACTGGAGAAGACTCTGTCACGCTAGACAGAATGGAGAGAGCAGACGGGGAGACCAAAACCACAACACACAACATTTACATTAAATGAGAAGGTACAATGTGCCTGGCACTGACTGAGTGTATAGCCTATATCATCTCATTTAAATCTTCACAACAATCTACTAGCATCCTAATTCTGCAGGTGAGGAAACTGAGTCACAGACAGAGTAACCACACTCCCCGATCGGGGTGGGGGTGGGGGGGGACCCAAACCTAGACAGTCTGACTTCAGAGCCTGTGCTCTCACTGGCCCCATCACAGAGATGCCCTCACCAGCACCTTCAAGCTGGGGAACTGGCTGTGTGAGCAGCATTTCAGGGAGACAGGACATCAAACACAATGGGAAGTTGGTTCAAAGGAATAAAAAAATAAGCACTTCAGGTATTCCGAATATGCAACAGCCTATAAACATTCATCTGCTTTCAGTACCTTACATCTATAAAATGTAGTTGTGCTGTAACAAAAACAATGGTGGTCATTATTCCATGTTTGCCATGTTCAATGTTCATCACTACCCTAGGTTTCAGGGGCCATGAAGATAAGGTCTGTCTTGCTCATTGCTTTGTCCCCAGAGCCACCAACGAGCTAGCTGTCAAATAGGAGGTGCTCAATGAGTGTTTCCCAAAATAGATAAATGAATGCACCAGGCACACATAAGTTCCTAGAGAAAATTTACACAGACGTT
>NW_006383016.1:5894319-5909246 GCF_000327345.1 Myotis davidii
TGTTTCTCTCTTGTAAGTAATAAAATTCTGTACCCACAAAAATGAATAATTATAAAATGCCTATATCATTTGGGCTGCAATTACTATATGATCACATTATAACTGCATGCAAGTTTATGATCTGTGACACATAACCATCCCCTGGCAGCTTTCACTACACACACACACACACACATATGTACATATACACTCTATCATGTAATCAGCCTGTATTCTTGCTCTTAATCAAAGCAGTGCCATGTGATTTCCTAGTGGATCAAAGAAGTTAGCCTTAAGTCAAATACCTAACAAGCTCCCTGAACCCCCTGTGGCTATTTTCCTGGTACACCTTGGCCTTTAGCTTATTCATGAGCACAACGCCTTCCCTGACCTCCCGCCACCCTTTGCTTATCTTGTACTCACCCAATGGTACTGGCCTTCTCTTTGTTCCTCCGTCATGGCTGCCCAAGGCCACAGAAACTGTTTCATTTACCTGGAGTCCTTTTCACTCTGGTCTTTGTACGGCTGGCTTCCTTCCATCATTCAAGTCTTAGCTCAGATTTGCCTCCTTCGATGGGCCTTCCCTGGCCATCCTATTTACATGACTCCCTACCCAATTATTCCACATGTTTCTACTGTGTGTCTTCATGGTACTTACTAGTGTCCTATCATTCACTTATTTCTCTGTCTATTGTTTCACTCCTCCACTTGATGATATGCTCAAAGGAGCCAGGCCCTAAGCGGCCTTATTCGGTACTATATTCCCAGACTTAACACAGTGCCCAGCATAAAGCATGTGCTCAGTAAACACTCATCATATGGATGAAGGAAGAAATGAATGGATGACAGCAACAATACATACCAGGACAACATTTTCTTCTTTTACCCAATCATTCATATAAGACAAATGTGGTTACTGTTTCCTGAGCGTACAGGCCAATGAAGAATGCAGACAAATAATTGCAACTGTTTTGCTGGAGTGAGAACAAAGTACTATGAGAACACACAGAAATAGGGCCTTGCCTAATCCAGGGCTGGGAAGGACATTTTGGAGGAAAGGGTATGTATTGCTAAGGCCTAGAGAATGTGTATAATTTAGGTTAGAGAGAACGTAGGGCTGACCACCCACAGAAAGCAGCCTGTGGGAAGGTCCAGGATACAGCAGGTGACCTTGCCTGGGAACTTCGAGACGTCTGGAATGGTGACAGAGGAAGGGAACAGGGATCAGTACATAAGTGCTGAGCGAAAAGCCAGGGCCCAAACTTGCAGGGCTCGGCCAGCTTAGAGAAGAGGCTGATGCGATGTTGCTGAAGGGTTTGGGGCAGTGGAGTGATCATTAGATCTGTGTTTTCAAAAGATATCTTTGCCTGTCGCATGAAGAACTGGAGGAAAACAAGACTGGAAAAAGGGACGGGAGAGGAGGATGCTCCAGTTCTCCAGGCGAGAAAAAAGTGGCTGGGCCTGGGATACTAACAAAGCGGTGGGGGGAAGAGAGAGAATAGAGCTATTCAGGGCAACTGAAGAGAGCTGGTGGCTGACTGGGAATTGGCTGGAAGAAAAACCGAAGGGCATTCTAGTGTGAGAAGCCCGTGAAGAATGGTGGTATGCTTTTCTGAACGCGGGAACATCGGAGAAGCAGGAAGAACATTTCCCGTGCAGCTGCTGGAATTTCACCAGCATCGGGCATGGCAGGCTTCCCAGTCCGGGCCACCCAGGCCACTGTGGCATGCAGCTAGAAGGGGCCCCTCTGTACACATATTAAATCTCACTAAGCAAATCAGTGTGACTGCTAAGTGCTGTGGGGGTCAGCTCCCAAAGCCCTCAATCCCTTCCCCACTGGACATAACACAAAAATAATGTTCTTCTTGTTTCAAAACAATAGGCACAAGGACCTCTAATCCCGATGTTTCAGTGTCAGCAATATCAGGAACAATGGACTTTTGTTTCCACCAGCTAGAACGCAGGAAACGGCGAGAGAGACCAGGCTCCGTACTCGTCCCTACCACCAGGGCATGTGCTGTGGAATCCCAGTTGGCTGCCTTCCTTTCCCCCGGTCATGTCCACTTCTCCTTTGGTCCTGCTGCTAAACCCAGCACAGTCCTGGTTAATGGACGTCAGAGACTGTGAGCATGACCACCTCCGCCCTGACAGTAATGGCAAGGACTCTATGCTTCCCCATGAAGCGTGATTTGCTCTGCAGGTTTCCGAAAGACATTCTTCAAGTTCGGGAGTTTTTTCAAATGCTCATATTAGGAAAGAAAAATGTGTAAAACCAGTCATCTAAGCTCCCACCTTAAGAAATTTGAAAAAAAGGAGATTAAACTCTAAGTAATTAAGATAAAGCAGAAATCAGCAAAATATAAAACTCACAATGGAAAAAATCAAAGATTAGTTCTTAGAAAATACAAATAAGATGGATAAACTCCTAGAGAGCACAACGAAGAACAAAACAAAACAAGAGGAAACACAACTCAACACCACCAGGGGTAAGAGGAGGACAGTTTGCCAAGGACAATGTCAAGATACCCATGTCGACTCAGCTTGACAACTTAGGTCGGGGGTGGACAAAGGTTCTCTGCAAAGAGCCGGACAGTAACTGCTTCCGGCTGGGCAGGCTACACGGGCTCCATTATGACTCCGCGTGGCTGGTGTTGTGTGAAGTAGCATGAAAGCAGCCTGAGACGGGGCCCTGGCCAGAGTTGGCCAGTGGGCTGTAATTTGCCAGCCCCTGACTTAGATGATATGGATAAATATCTTGAATAATACTGACACAAAGGGGAAAAAAGACACAAAAAAAGCTACAAAGCAGCATATATATAAAAGAAATCAATTTCTAATCCTAAAATGTTCCTCATAGAAAACTCCAGGCCCAGATGGCAGCACCAGTGATTCTGACCATAAACTCTTTCATAAACTAGATGAGGATGTAGTACTTTCCAATTCCTTTTAAGAGCATAACCCTGACCCCCAAACCCAGTAAACATACTATAAAAAAATAAAAGAAAACTGCAGGTAAGTGTCCCTTCCGAACAAAAATGCAAAATTCCTTGACAAAATATTAGCAAAGGGATTCCAGCAAAAAATACATACAAGCGAAGTTTATTTCAGAAGTGCAAAGTTGACCTCGCATTAAAAAACTCACCAAGTTCCAAGTCCTGCTACGCAGAGAAGCAACAGGAAATCTGGAAAGCATGCTGAGTTCTGCTGGCCCTGCCATTTTTGCTTATAAATTGTGCAACTTGGCAAAGTCACTTAATGTCTCTGGATTCAGCCTTTATCCACGGAAAACAGGAAGAGCAGACAAACTAATATTTCCACCCCTTTCCAAGCCCGATATTCTCTTAATCTATAAACCAAAAGGAAGGCCATATCTCTGACCTGTTCCACAGCTAAGAGCACACCTTAGACAGGGGCCTTAAGGAGAGGTCATACAGAATGAGATGAATAACATGGAATTCAAAATAGACTATTTTCGGCCTGGCTGGAGTGGCTCAGTTGGCTGAGGATCGTCCTATGCACTGAAAGGTTGCCGGTTCGATTCCCAGTAAGGGCATGTACAGAAGGCAACTGATGGATATTTCTCTCTCCCCCTGCCTGCTTCCTCTCTCTGAGTGTGTGCTCAGGTGAGGATTAAAAAAATAAAAATAGACTATTTTTCAAAGTTGCTCCTCTGTGATTTATAATGAACAGAAAACCATAACACATGAAAACATCTGTCTTTGTTGAATAGTCACCCACCCTCTTAGTCATGCACATATTCTCTAATAAACACATGGTCAGAGAGATGAACTCTCACAGGGAAGGAAAAATATAGGCACAGATCCAGGAGTGAGTGAGAGATTAGAGTCTTGGGGGATCATGGACATGATGGATATTTTTTAAATCCATCTAGAAAACCAGAAGAATAACACAAAGGGAGAAAATAAAAAGTTAAATAACTCATTGCTAAAAATCTTCCTAGTACACTGCCATGCATACAGAAGACACTCCATGAATGGGGAATGAATGAATGAAGCTTACCTCCCTCTTCAAGTTCCTTTATATCTCGACATCACTTATCTGTAAAATACCTGTTTTTTGTGGAAATCCTTCAGGGCCGTTTCATAGCCTTCCTCCAGCCTGCTGAAGGCTATTCCCACATCCGTGGTCCACCAGATCTGTGAGCCGGTTAGCGCGACTTGAGCCGGGAAATCGAAAAGCCACAGTTCCCTCGGTTTCTCCTCATAGGCCGCGATGGCCTCCGTGATAGAATGTCGCACTGTTTCCTGCATGGTCTGTTCAAGCTGCAGAAGCCACGTTTCCACCTTTCAAAGCAAAGTGAACTGTTACAGCACAGGCTTGACTAGGGGAGAAGGGTAACCTATTGGGCTTAAGGGCCATGCAGAGAGTAAGGACTTGGCTGGATTCAGTTTAAACCCTTGGAGAAAACAAGAGTGGTAACTCAAAGGAGAAGACAAACAACAGATTGAAGTGTTTTTCCTACATGAACTGGCTATTCCTGGAGACACTACTTGTTTTATTTCACCTACCAGCTGGCTAATAACCTTCCAAACCCTACAGGGGGTGTTTGTGATTATTCATTTTTTTCAGATTCAAAGACAAGGAGACTAAGGTCCCTCTGGTAACACACAGTGTTTTGGGAAACCAAACATCACAGCCCTCTATAGAGTAATGTGCTAGAATAATAATTTAGAGCTTTGGGAATATGGGAAATGGATTTTTTAAAACATATCTTTGGATAATTTTTAAAAGTACTGAAAATTCTTCTCTAAGATCATCATAGTTCTTAGTTTGAGACAAGGTGTTTTCAGCAAGTATCTTAATTATGTTCCCTACTGGTTCTTTTCACACTTGTCAAAAATTAGACAGCAGGAGAGTATGAGAGATAGGACAACTGCTGACTTGTGAAAATTAATCTTTCTTTTTAGAATTCATGTTTATTTTGCTCCCACAAATATATTTCAGCCAGTTTCCATCCTATTCAAATATGCTGTTATAGTTCTCCATATATGCTTCCATGGGATGATATTACATAACAAGAAGGATACACAGACTACTTGCAAGTGACTGACCACAGTAAAAAAGGACTATAAACCCCAAGAACCACAGGGGATGCCGAAGATGCTGGAACTGACTTTCCCCTGCCCCTGTGAAGATGGCAGCAGCATTCATTCCCGAACCTCTTTCTCCGGAGAACTGGGAAGGGGTGGCGTGTGGTTTATGTGCTGACAGCCTTCCCGACTGAAAGAGAAAGGAAGTCCGCCCTGGAAATGGCCCCAACATCCCAAGAGCCTTCTCCTCCGACTTCAGGGCTGGGCTTTGTTCAGTGCCTGAGCCCAGGGTATCTGATCTAATTGCTGCTTTAGTCCCTAAGCTCAACTCTTCAGGTCACCAAGCAACCAGCTCCTTCAGTGAATCAGTCACCATCTGAGCATCTCCCAGATGCTCAGGCATCCATGTCCTCAATACGGCCACCTGCTCTCAAGCACTTTCTGGTCCATTTGGGAAGACCAAACGCACATATGAGTTGATCTATCAGCTCATGTTCAGATGATTACACCAACAGTGGCAATGTAGTCTGATTGGAGACGTGAGCTCTGATGAGGTCCTTGTTTGACCCCTCCCCTTTTCGGTATTTCATCAGTTTCTGCCCAACCCTAACAACAATCACCACTTCCCACTGTTCCACTGAGGATGTGTATATTCATTTCTTCCATGAGACTAACAGCTCCTCAAGAAGCGGGGGCCTTGTCTTATTCATTTCTGGATCTCCAAAAGGCTAACCCAGCTTCTGCCACATAGCAGGCATTCAATCAACACTAGTCAAATAAATTATAAATAGTATAAATTAGGAAGAATCCATCATAAAAGTGCAGTGGGAAAAAAAGACCTAAAGTAACAGCACCTTTTTATAAAATAAAGGCAGTTAGAGGGTGAATGTGGCGTGTGTTGGAAAGTATCTAGCTCACGTTGCTTATACAGAATAAATTGGAACGCTGTGAAAACTCCCAACATCAAGGGTTCCCGCTAGTGACAGCCTCATCTGTCAAAGGACTGTCCTCCTTCTGGGCCCGATGCCAGTCGGCTAGCAGTCTGCTGGGGATGGAGCAGACAGCAACACACTTTTGTCAAGATAGTTTATGGTGACTTTTTCTAATCATTGTAATAATATCCTAAAGAGCCCAAGAGATCAAAAAATATATTTAATCAAAGTATTCCACCATCTGCTTCCTCTTCATTTGGCAGGATTTTTCTGGTACAATATTAAAAAGCAACAGAGAGAAATAAAGAAAACCTGTTTTTTTTTAAAAAAAAGATGGCCATCACATTTCTGCAAGGGACACTTGAAGGAACCCCGACTCAACCCAAATGGTTCTGTAATAGAAGCTACTGCTCAGCTACTCCGTGGATTAACCCAAGCTAATCAAGCATCACTATAAAAATGCAATTCCTCTAAATCATCTAAAAACACCATGAGCTCACCCATTACTCATAATGAGCCTTGCAGATCATCATTGAGAATATCTTTGAGGTATGTAGCTGTGACAGAAGAGAATATGCCACCTTAAATTGTTTGTGCACGTGGTCATCAGCTTGGTAGACTCAATCCACTTAATTTATGAGCAGCCACTGACAATATTCACATCAGAATCCTGAACCACAAGCCTCTAAAACATGCTTTTCTGCGAGGCACTGCTCCACCCTCACCGCTATACTCTCTGAGCCGTGGTGACAACCATACGTTGTGTGGGAGGCACTGTCACTGGGCGGCATTGCTTCCAATTCGGGGATCCACACATTCCACCTGTGACAGTCCCTCCTGTCTAGTTCAATGGCTAGCATCTCTGAGACCCTACGGGTGCTGCAGCTGAAAGAGCAGAACCTGGGGAGCATGGCAGAGGAGCCCTCTGCCACTCTGGACACAGGTGAACAGGAAGCTCTGAGCACAAAACCAACTGGGCCCTGATCTGACATGGGCTCATTTTTTTCTTGTTCAACTCAACCCTTAAAAATTACCCCAGAAACCCTCCTCCAGCACAGAAAAGGTCATAAGCAAATCTTACGTGGCCTCTGCATTCACACAAGGCTTGGAATGGGACATATTCCTTTTCTTTGCTGAACATGCCAATGGCTCTGTGGGCACAAACATCCTGGTCGTCGGCAAACTGCAGGTCTGCGATGCTGTCGAAGAGTTTGGCCAGGTGACGTGTCACCTAAGACAAGGTGATTAGGAAAGATAAGAGCTCTTCTTACTGGAGATATGTTCTGGCCATCTAGTGATGGTGCCATAGGGATTCACAAAACTATAGAGTTGCAGTGTTGTCTCCAAATGGTTTTCTTCAAAATAAGAATCACTTTTAAACTCCAGAGTTTGAAGTGGCCTGGGTAGAGAAGTGGCCAGGCTCTCTGGTCACATCAGCAGGGACGGGAGGTGAGTGCTTACCACACAGTTTCCTATTTTCTAGATTGGAGACTGGCCAACTTCTCCATCTTGGTCATAGTCCTATAGCTATCATCCTGCTAAGAATGTGTGGTCAAGCTTTTAAAGTTCAGACATATTATTACACTGATACTATAAAAAAGCTTATACTATAAAACGCTGTGTTAAAATGTCTGAAACAAAAATGTAAGTCAGATACATCTTCCTCTTGAGTTGGGCCCCTCGTTGGGTACGTCCTTCGATACTAAGGGGAGCCCATGGCACACTTGTTATATAAGAAAAGCGAATAGGATCCCCATTTTTACTGATATTGATATTGGAGCTATAATAGTACGTGACTTTGCCAAATTGACATTGCTAAAAGTAAATGGAAGGTAGATTTTTAAACCTCCAAGTCCAGGTGACATCTACAAGTTCAAACTGTCACCACAACCTTTCACATCCTAAGTTGTGGGATCCTCAAAGGAACCCCCAATAGCTTATTGAACCCTACGCAGGTTCCAGACTATTGGAGAAAGTCAGAGAGTGGACCAGAGGAAGTATCAGGAGTGGGAAGAAGTGACCCTCTCTATACATGGTAGCAATAAAAGATGCTGAGTAGAAAACAGTTGGCTGGTTCCTTGAAAACTTACACACAGAATTACCATCTGACCCAGCAATTCCACTCCTAGGTAGCTACCCAAAATAACTAAAAACAGGCCCTCAAATACTTGAACACAAGTGCAGTATTACAAAAGCCAAAACGTGGAACCCAAATGTCTACTTACGGGTAGATGGCCAAATAAACTGCCATATCTGTACAATGGAGTAATTTTTGGCCATAAAAAAGGAATGAAGTGCTGATACAAGCTACACCATGGCCCATGACCTTGACAACATCATACCAAATGAGAGAAGCCAGTCATAAAAGACCAAATACTGTATGATTCCATTTATATGGAATGTCTAGAGCAGGTAAATCCATAGGAACAAAGGAGATGGATGGTTGTTAGGGACTGGAAGGGGGAAGGAATTCAGTGACTGCTTAATGGGTATGGGATTTTATGATGATGAAAACAGTTTAAAACTAGGTAGAGGTGATGGTTGTACAACATTGTGAATGTACAAAATGCCACTGAGTCACACACTTCAAAGTGGTTAATTTTATATTATGTGCATTTCATCTCAATAGAAAAAATTTAAATAAAAGGTACTGATAGCCAGAAGATGGTTACCAGCATTTATCAGCATATGGGGGCCATCTCTGTAATGAGTTTTTCTTAAAATACAGTGGAACTACACTTGATAACTATCCCAACAGCAGCATCTAGGGACAAGAGCAACTTGCCTAAAGTCCCTGCGTGACAAGACCAATGACAAGACCAATACCAATAATACTATAAGGAACTTCTTAAGGGTGACTTAATCTTTGCAGCCCTTCGCCTTAACATCTCTGCTGTAGTTGCAGTTTCAGTAGTAAAGAAAATCAGAGCAAGAAATCTTCTGAGTGTAAAACAGATGAGCTTTTAAGACTCTCGCTAACTTTAAACCTAGACAGAGCGGTCACCAATGATCACTGCTCAGGTGATCATACTCTCCTCCATCCCTGTACGTTACCCCAAGGACATGTATACACAGAAGTATCTCCCGTAACCTGACAATTCCCTGTCACAGCTGAAGTGGCCAGGAAGAGCACAGATGCTTAATGGCTTCTACTGTGCAATGGGCCTAAATCACGTTGAGGTGAAAAGCTGCAGGATAAATGAGACCTCAACCATCAGACACCCTCACACATTATTGCTTTGGTGAGAAAATAGTTTTGAAAGAACTCCTAGGTCTGGAGTCCTAGCATAGGAAGCCGGACATTGTCAGCTTCTGCCTTCCACGTAGAGCTGCTGAGAGAACAGGACTGGCTTTTAGGCTAATGTGGGCTCTGTTGTCCTCAGATCTGTTCCATTTCTAGTGAGAGCTCTTTGTATTTATTAACACAGAATTAAAAACGATTTCATAAAAACAAACGTCTCATAGGCCCCTTTTCTGATCTCACTAAAGAAATGGCAAGGATTTGAACACTGCAAATCATAAAAAAAAAAGCTAGTGATGTCTTTGATGTATTAAGTAGGTTTCTAAAAGGTTAGCAGCAAAAGCTGAAATGCTGTTCCCTCGGGGTACAGGTTCCAGCAAATGAAGTGGCATTTACACTCACTAGTGACACCAAGCAAAGCTGGGACCAGGAGTTTCAGATTCCACAGCAAGGCCCAAAACTCAGGACTGGCAGGATGCCACATTCATGAGATTTCATATTTGGATCTCATAGCATTAAAGTGATAGTTTATTTAAATCCTGATTTTGGAGTGTAACTTGGCTATTGGAGAGAATTCCAATAAAAGAGCTGCAACAGAATTCTATACAGTGACAATATATTTGCAACATGGAAAAAAAATTACATATATTGTTATACAACCTGTAGCCAACTATATACTAACAATTTTGCAAGGATAATCAAAGATAAGCCCCAGTGGATACATGACTTATGGCATATTTATTTAAAATTTTGAGTGTCTATTTTCTTATCACACACTTAAAGGCCCAAGTCCTTTGAGTAACAGGCAGCCTTCACACAAAGCCATCCATTTAAAATAGGACATAGTCCTAAATTATGTCCAGAAGAGCTGCTCTCAGTTGGCAATTTCTGTGACCAACTCCACTTAGGTGAGCAGCCTCTATTCCTCGCTGCTCAGTTGAAGTAAGTAGAGACGATGGTAAGATGGCCCAAACCATGACCATCTTCTGTGACTGCTTCCTGTTGCCACCATTCCTTCCTCAGCCCAACCTAAGCAACCCCTCCCTCTGCCTTCAGTAGCTAACAGCTCTCCAGCTCTCTATTTCCTCTACAAAAGCTGGGATGTTTAACTGATTTTACTTCAACTAAAACTCACGCGTCTTGGCATGCCGTCAATTAACCACTTGCATCTTGAGCCTTGGTCCTCACAGCTGTCTGAGCACTACGCCCTGTTGGAGCAGGTTGTGACACTGAGTGTTGAGCTCCGTCACCCCGATTCCTGACATTCAGAAGCTGAGGTTCTTTCACTCCACCATGGAGATAACCACATGGAAGCACCAGACAGAAACATACGGTGCCTGTGGGAAATGTGTGGCCTTCCATGTTTGCCTCTTAAGATCCAGCAGCGTTCTTTATCACCTAATATTAAGCCCATTTCTCACAAGCACCTTCCCAAGTGCCAATATTTACAGTCTATTAAAAGCATCAGTGTAGCGCCATCTGTCTCATCACTGCAATTTAGGGGATTTCTCAAAAGACAAGTTGGCAGGTTTCCTCTGGTGCAGACTTGGGCCGGAGCCACTGAAGGACATTTCTTGATGCAAACACGAGACATTTCTGGGCCTATATATCCTCCATCTCATTGTAGTAGCGATGCACTGTGGCCTCAATTTCCACAGCAGTGGCTTTCCAATAGCCACATTAAACCCAGTAGAAAGGAACAGGTGCAAATAATTTTAAGTCTTTTATTTGACCTCGTACACCCAAAATGTTTTCACTTCCTCAAGAAATATAAAAATTATTCATGAGATATTTTACATTCGTTTCTCCAGAGTAAGTTTTTGAAATCGGTTGTGTATTTACTATTTATAGCATATCTCCATTGGGATTTTTCATCAGAAATACTTGATCTGCATTTAGACTTCATAAAATAGACAACTGCAAAGTAGATTCATACACCCACGTAGTTTCAAAGACGTTTTCCAATAGCTGAATCAAATACGTTACAAATTTTACAACCAAAGTGCCCTGTGAGAGAGGACTGGGTCAAGAAGATGTGGTACACACGCACAAGGAATACTACTCAGCCATAAGAAAGGATGGAATACTGCCATTTGCAATACATGGATGGACCTTGAGAATATCATACTAAGTGAACTAAGTCAGAAAAAGCTAAGAACCATATGACCTCATTCATATGTGGGATATAAAACTGAAATTCATGGACACAAAGTGTGGTGGTTGCCAGAGGAACGGGGGTGGAGGAAGAAGAGGATCCTAATATATGGTGATGGGAGAAGATTTGACCTTGGGTGGTGGGCACACCATGCAATATACAGATCTTGTAACATAGAAACCCACACCTGAAACCTGTAATAGCACATTAACCAATGTCACACCAATAAATTTAATAAAAAATAAAATTAAAAATGTTTCAAATTTTAAAATTTATTAAAGCTAAAAATCCAGTTTCTCAGTCGCCACGTTTTAATTATTTAATAACCAAACACATGTAGTTCATGGCGACTCTATTAGACAAGAAAAATGCAGCTCATCCCCTTACAAGTTTGTCTTTCGTTAACATTTCTCCATCATGGAGCAGTTTTCGCTAATCATAATACAGATCAGGGAAGAGAAATGTGCAAAATCTCCCAGGACAAAAAGATCTTTCAAGTCATTAGGAATAAGTGGCTAAAAACATCTTGACTACACACGTCAGCTATTTTAAGGCACTTGATGACAACCTGGAGGGTACAAAGGAATCAACTAATATTACTCTGTTTCGCTTTAACCACTACACTATTCACTTGAAAATACAAAATGATGTCTTTATAAAAGGGGGAAATCAAAGAATGTTAATATTGAATCATATGTGCCCTGGCCAGTGTGACTCAGTTGATTGGGTGTCATGCACCAAAAGGTTGCCAGTTCCATTCCCAATTAGGGCACATGCCCGGGTTGCGACTCGATCCTGGGTAGGGGGCATTCAGGAGGCAGGAGATTGATGTTCTTCTCTCACATTGATGATTTCCTCTCTTCCCCTCTCCCTACCTCTCTCTCTAAAAAATCAATGAAAATATTTTTTAGAACTACCTAATCCTGTGCAACTTCAAACCAGCTGTGCATAACTATTTAAGTCTGTATTTCCATAAGCATCGACCAGAGATTTCTGACCACTGAGGTTAAGCAGTGCCCATACCCACTGTCCTTTAGATAATCCATGCCTTTGGGAGGTTAGGGTGAATTTTTGGGAGGAGAAAATCTTTAAAACTTGACCTTAACCTCGCTTACCAGCAGCAAGTAATCACCAAAGGCATTCTAGACACTCTTCCATCACTCTGGCATTCCAACTAAGTATCTTCACTTAGGGATTTCTCTTTACAAGACTAGAAGTTGTAGTGGCATCAGACCTCCCTGGCTGATAAGTTCAGGCTGATTAAATTCCACAATTAACTGCAGAAACCCTCACTTTGGCCAACACTCTTAAATTGAGTGTGGTGGGTGGAGGAGGGGGAGTCTCAAGAATTCAAGTCATTCAGAAGATGTCAGCATGAGTTATCTGTCCACAAAAGGCATCATTTCTGGGGACACCGCATTGTTAGTCCACAAGCGACAGTTGCCATGTTATCTCGGTCACACTACCGGGAGCACATTCAGGAATGTTGGCACAAAAGGCAGAGGCGGAAACGTTGTGTCTGGTGGTCCGAAACTGATTCTGACATTGAAAAGGAAGTTAAAAGAGGGTAGCGAGGCCAGGCTACTTGGCAGAGTGGCCCCAAAGCATTCGCTGTTCCCTCTGGTAACCACCATACTGTTGTCTGTGTCTGAGTTTCAGTTTTATATCACAGATAGGACTGGCTTTTTCTGACTGACTTATTTCCCTTAGCATAATATTCTCAAGGTCCGTCCATGTTGTCACAATGGCAGTACTTCATCTCTTCTTATGTCTGAGGAGTAGTCCCTTGTATGTAAGTCATTAACTTCTTACAATGCCCTCAGCCTTGTGCCTTTGATATCCTTTCCCTTTCCTGAGGACCAGTTACCTCCCCTGGTTCCTTTAGCATCAACTCTGGCCCCTCTCTGCTGCTGCACTGAGAATTTTCACTGCAGATTTTCTAGCTCCTAGCACATGTGACATGGAGGTGGTATTTGACAATGACAGAGAAACTGTGACATTCCTTAGTGAACATAGTACAATACAGCATGAGACTTAAAAAAAAAAAAAAAGATGCTACCTGTTTAGGCTGAGCTCCCTTTGAAAGAATGTCAAGTAAGTCCGCGGAAGAGATGAAATAGAAGCGTGGAAAAGCCACGCGCTTGGTTTCCAGGTATTCGGCCAGAGCTTTTTCACAAAGAGAAAGCCTATAGGAATAAAATGCATTTGTAAGTTTATTTTGCCCGTTCAGTTATTAAAACATCAACAGAACAAAACCCACCTTCTCGCATCTGTCCCTTACAATAAGGTCACTGATTGCAGGCAACCTACCTCCTTCTCTTTGACTCCAGTATCCTGCTTGTGACTAATGTACAAGCCATGCCAAGGAGGAGGACACACGGACACGGACACACACACACACACACACACACACACCCACACACACACACACACGAGCATGTGCATACCCATCATCTGTTGAGGTTTAATTTAGATCACACTTAGGTTGATGTCACTCATCATTTTTCTGAATGACACTCCTCACTAGCAGGGAGAAGACTAGATTTGGCACCACGTAGCCTGCACACACAGCGCACTAGTTCAGATGTAATTGGTTTAAAGTCTTCCCTTCCCACTGAATGTCTACAAAACACACATGGCTTCAACTCTCTCTGATATTCAGAGAAGTCATTTGATCCACAATTATTTCCACTTTATTGTTCTTAGCAGAGCAGAGATGACTCAGAACCCAAACCCCCAAATGTCCCAAAGATTACTGACTAAATACAAATAATGAACTTCTCAGAAATC
This sequence comes from Myotis davidii, assembly GCF_000327345.1. NCBI lineage: Eukaryota > Metazoa > Chordata > Mammalia > Chiroptera > Vespertilionidae > Myotis > Myotis davidii. The sequence continues at coordinate 5,908,468 of NW_006383016.1, forward strand.
CACCCTTTTAAAATGATGGCCAGCTTGATCTCTGAAAAAATTCCAGATTTTTGCAGATGTGATATATATTTTTTACGTAGAGTGCTCCTCTACTTTGCAAAAAAAAAAAATAAATAAAGTGATCACAATTATGCACAAATATTTTTAGTAGCTGACCTGCCAGAATATTCTTATGACTACTAGTTATTGTAGAATTACATGTGAAAATTACAAATGGCCCATAGGACAGGACTTCAAAATTACTAACATATTCTCTAAGGATAATTTCTAGTATAATTAAACTATATGCAAAATAAAGGACTTGAAATAACTGAGTACAATCCCAGTTCCTGGTATTTAGTAGATGCTTAATAAATATTTGCAGAAGAGCTCAATAAAAGAATTGACCAATAAATCATGTCGATTCTCTTAATAATAAGATATTCTAATTTTACTAGTAAAATAGTCCTTTTGGAAAACAGAAATAGTATACTTGGGTTTATTTACATTAACTCAAAAAACATATGTATCGGAGAACCAAGATGGCGGCATAGGTTAACGCCAGAATTTGCTGCCTCGAACAACCATTTCAAAAGTGAAACTAAAAGACGGAACGGACATCATCCAGAACTACAGGAACGCTGGCTGAGTGGAATTCCTACAACTAGGAGGAAAGAGTAACTCATATGGACACTCAGAGGAGGCGCAGTGCTGAAGTCAAATTCTGAGGTGCGGAGTGCGCGGAGCGGGCTGGCGGCTGAGGGCGCAATTGGCGTTTTCAATCGGGAGGGAGGCGCAGC
>NW_006383016.1:5910227-5918886 GCF_000327345.1 Myotis davidii
GCATCACCACCAAACCAGTATTATATGAAATGCTGAAAGGTATCCTTTAAGAAGAGGAAGAAGAAGAAAAAGGTAAAGATACAAATTATGAACAACAAACATGCATCTATCAACAATTGAATCTAAGAATCAAGTGAATAAATAATCTGGTGATCATAATAGAATCAGGGACATAGAAAGGGATTGAACTAACTATTCTTGGGGGGGAAAGGAGTGTGGGAGATGCGGGAAGATACTGGACAAAAATCGTGCACCTATGGATGAGGACAGTGGGTGGGGAGTGAGGGCAGGGGTGGGGCGGGAACTGGGAGGAGGGGAATTATGGAGGGAAAAGAGAGGAACAAATGTAATAATCTGAACAATAAAGATTTAATTAAAAAAAAACATATGAATCACCTAATATGAACAAGGCAACTAGACAACTATAAGCAAAATTATAAAATAATTTAGTAGAGATCATACCTAAAATAACACAATGTTAAATATTGCCAGGTACTTGAAAGAAATCTCATAAAAGTATAACAAATTGATCACACTATAATTTTATTCTTACCTGTACTGTAAATCTTTGAGTTTTTCAAAGAGATTAGGTCTGCATGTTGCTTCTAAAACGTTTTTTATTTTAGCTGTCTTGAACATTAACTCCTGTGTGAAAGCACAATATGGAGCCACTGGTATTAGAAATTACTTTTCTAAATTTTTCATCCATTTTGGAATGAAGAGCATTCAAAAATTAAAATTAAACAAACAATGAGAAAGCAAGGTTACAGAAACTTCTAACACCATGATTACTCATTTTTGCTTTTAAACTTTTAGGTAAATATCAAAACCAAAGTATAATCACAGTTTTTGTCTAAATAAATTCAACGGACATTACCACCATTCTAGGCCCACACAGAGTTTCTCTTTTCTATACCAAACAAAAAAAATAAAGAAAAGAAAGAGAACCCATAATCTTTACAAATACATTCAGGTATGAAAATGAGATGAATATGAAACACTCTATTCTTTCCTCTTTAAAAGTTAAACAAAAATATAAATTCTCTGGGTGTTCTACCTTAGGAAAAATAATATATTTAATGGCCGTTATTCTCTGCTGAAAGTTTCTCAAATTATTCATCATTACCATGTGTGCACCTGTATGTGTTCTCTGTGGCTCTTATGAAACAAAAAAATAGCTGGTAAAATTACTTTGTTACCGGCTTCCCCTCTGCAGTCCTTTACTTAATGGAGATGAATCTATTCACCATGCCTTCCTGCAGGGGTAGGCAAGCCACGGCCTACCGACAACATCTGGCCTGCTGCCTGCTTTTGTATGGCCCAAAGTTAAGAATGTTTTTTACATTTTTAACTGGTTGAAAAAAATCAAAGGAAGCATATTTTTAGCACATAATTATATTCACATGTCGGTGCTTATGCTTTTGTTCAAAGCTCCAATGGCAGCACGGAGTGGGTGTGGCAGAAACCACAGCAAACAGCAAAGCCTATAGTATGTACTGTCTGACCCTTCCCAGAAAAAAAAAATTTCCTGACCCCCTCTTTCCTGAAATGCAAACATATATTTTTATAACTACAATACCCCAAATCATGTTTCTTTGCAAGATTTTCATATGGTTTGGGAAACGCTGCTAGGATAGAAAACTGTCTTCTACGAACCTTAAACTCGGTGTCTACTCCATCAAATCTTCTAGCATCTTCCACAAGCTGGATTCGAATATCTTCTGAGCACGCGAAGATGCTTTCCAGGTGAGACCAAGTCCGCTGGACCGCCATCCACATGAAGATGACAGAGTCCGCTGTGTTCAATTTATTTTGCCAGCTTAAGACTTGCTCGATGAAGTACTCCACATACTTGCTTTGAAGCAGAGTCTGCAACTGAACCTAAAGGCAAAGAATTTTAAATAACAGCTAAATTGGTAGACCATAATAAGTACCATGAGAGAAAAGCCATACCTGTTCTCTTATATTTACTTTTCCATTACAGTTGACATTCAGTATTATTCTGTATTAGTTTCAGAGGCATAGCGCAGTGATAAGAAAATCGTGTACTTTACAGAGTGGTCCCCCTATGTCTTAAGTACCCACCTAACCCCACACACAGTTACCATGACAGTGACTGTATTCCCAATGCTGTAATTTATATCTCCGTGACTCTTCTGTAACTACTAATTTGTACTCCTTCTTTGTTGAATCTTCACCTGAGACTATATTCTTTATTGATTTTAGAGAGTGAAAGGAGAGAGAGAGAAACATCGATGTGAGAGAAAAACATCGATCAGTTGCCTCCTGGACATACCCTGACTGGGGATTGAACCTGCAACCTGATTATGTGCCTGACTAGGCATAGAAACCACCACCTTTTGGTGTGCAGAGTAATACTCCAACCAACTGAGCCACAATGGCCCAGGCACCAATTTGTACTTCTTAATCCCTTCACCTGTTTCACCCAGCCCCCCAACAGACCTCTCCCTCTGACATACCTATTCATTTTATTGCTGGGTTCCTAGGATCTAGCCTGCAATATGTGGAATAGGCATTCAATAAGTATTTGCTAAATGAGTGAATGACCTTCAATATTCATATTAACATTTTTTTCAAAAGAAAAATGATAACTGTAAGCAACTTCATTTAATATATCTTCTACATGATGACCAGATATCTCGATGTGGGCAGAAAACATTGCATGGTTACCGCAATAAATTTAGCAAACACCACCATCCCCCATGTAATTTTCAAGTATATAATACAGCGTTTTAACTACAGTCACCATGCAGTACACTAGGATACTCAGAATTATTCATCTCATACTTGAAAGTCAGTATCCTTTGACCAATGTCTTCCCATTTCCCCCTCCCTTAGCCCCTGGCAACCACCATTCTACTCCGTTTCTATGAGTTCAGCTTTGTTAGATTCCACGTATGAGATCATTTAGTACTTGGTTTTCTCTGTTTGACTTATTTCACTTAGCATAGTACCCTTGAGGTCCACCCATATTGTCACAAAGGCAAGATTTCCTTTTTATGGCTGAATAATATCCCATTATACACACATGCGCGCGCACACACAATTTTCTTCATACATTCATCCTTCAGTGGACACTTAAGATTGTTTCCATGACATCTGACTCTTCTTTGGGGTGAAAACTTATCCTATGATTTCTATGATACTGCAGTCTCCTTTTCCTACTATTTCTCTGACCACTCTCTCTCTCTCTGCCTCCTTCGTCTCCTCTTGTTCACCAAATGCAGTCTTTTCTGAAGCTCTACTCTTGGCTGCTTATGTTCTGTATCTCTCATCATTTGCCTAATCAATTATCAAGATACCAACAATGGCCCTAACTGATTTGGCTCAGTGGATAGAGCGTTGGCCTGCGGACTGAAGAGTCCCAGGTTTGATTCCGGTCAAGGGCATGTATCTTGGTTGTGGGCACATCCCCAGTAGGGGGTGTGTAGGAGGCAGCTGGTGGATGTTTCTAACTCTCTATCTCTCTCCATTCCTCTCTGTAAAAAAATCAATAAAATATATTTTAAAAAAAAAGATACCAACAATGACCCCAAACCGACTGTTCTACCCCGGACCTCTGGCTGAGCTCTGGGTCTGACCTTCCACCTTTACTTACATGTCCTTCCCCCTCCCCATCACAGAGCCTCTCTGTCTCTTCTTAGACCCACTGGAGCCCTTCTGTCCATCTCCCACTCAAGTGCAAGTTCCTTGAGAACAAGTGTTTGTACCTTTCGATCCCACATGGTACCATGCCTGGAGCCTGATGCAAGTAGATGCCCAGAAAATAAATAACACTGAAATTTGGAAGGAGACTAAAATTGTAATTTAAAAGAGAAAGAATCTGTAATAAAAATATCCATCTTACTTGGTTGTGCTCTAGAGTTTCAAAAAGTTGTTCATCAGACTTTAGTAATGGAATGCCTGTCCGGTAATGAACTTCGTAAGAGAATTCCATGGTCGCCCAGGTCAGACTGATTTCTGTTATAACCTAGACATAAGTGGTAATGAGTTACGTGTACAGAAGTTTAACTTAGAAGCTAGATCTAGGCTATCATCATGAATATTTTACATGCTTAACATATTTTTTATAAAAAAGAGGGATTGATATCAAATATTACTGGCCTCAATTTTTATTCTTTCAAATAATACATGCTGATGAGGTTTAGAAAAGAAATCCCATCACAAAAAAGAATAAGCACCACACCAATATCAAATTTGTCTTGAATCTGACTTTTACATTCTTCCCTGAAATGGAATCCTAGAGCAGAAAGGGCCTTGAAAAGCCCTCTGGAGGTTTGATGGATCTGACCTACAAACCAGCCAGCCTGAGACAGGTGTTGCTCAGAGTGTGTGAACCTGGGTAAGTTAACTACCTCTCTCTACCTCAGTTTCCTTATCTGTCAAGTAAGAAGAAGAAGACCTCTTTCCGGAAGTAAATCATACGTGTTTTTGTGGTATTATCAACTGGGCCAACCCTCTGGTCTTACACATTTCCTCTGGCTTGGAATAATTCTATTTCCTGCCCAAGTCACATACTAACTAGCAGCGAGGGGCAAGCTGCGACTCCTGTCTCCATACAACCACAGCACGGACTTCTCCCCAAGTTGTCTTACGTGCCAACGCGCAGAGTGAGCCCAGTGTGAAAAGAAACAGCCCCGAGGACCCCACCTTCTCCGTCCCCAGTTCTTTCACTGCTTTGTCCACGATGCTCCGGACAGCATCTTCCACTTGGTGCAACCGCAGGGCTAACAAGTCTGCCAGAGTTGTGGCTTCGCTTATTGAAAATGTGACCTTAAGAAGAAGAGAAAAGGGCAGCATTTAAATTCCACATATATGAATGGTTCCTTTTACCTCGTGACCAGAGGGATGAATCAGAGCTAAATATACTCAAGTCAGCTGCTGAGCACACCTCTGGTTCTGAAAGTTGCGGACCATCAAAGGCATTGCTTTTCAACTCCCAGTTACTAAGGCATCACCCTCCAGAAGCGGGGCCGAGGTTCAGGCCACATTCACACTACACCACTTCCTTTGTTCCATAGCCTTCCCCTGTCAGCTGGCTTCTTATCTCCTTTTCCCACAAAAGCCATTTTTTAAAGAGAATCACTATATTCATTTATTATAAGTTGGTTGAAATCCCAGGAATCAGGTAATAGCTCATTTGTCTTTTCCTCCTAAAGCACTCTATTCACCGAGCATAATTCCCAGTTGCTTCCGTAATTTAACCTCATTTTATCACTAATTTAATCACAGTTCCCTGGGAGAATAAAATATATTCACGCACAGCGTCAGTCATATTTACCATGTGAAAATGCAATGAACGCATTTCTTTATCATCTTGTTGACTCCTCCCACTCACCCCAGTATTTGCTAAGCTCTCAGCGCTTCCTAAATGTCCTAAGTCATCCGTGTCCCTCGCAAATGCAGAGCTGATCCAGCCACATGGTTACAGGAAAATTATTTCCTTTCCTGTTCCTGCTCCTGCTGAGAATGTCCAGCCCTGCTTCTGAGAAGCTACAACCCTCTCTAGCCCTCCCCACCCTGTCATACCCCCTGTCACCATCCACCTCTCTGCACAGAATGACTAAGCATCCCTGTTTGCCCAGGACCGAGGGGGTTCCTGGAACGTGGGACTTTCAGTGCCAAAACCTGGAAAATCCTGGGCAAAACAGATGAGCTAGTCACCCTCTCAATGCATCACTTCTGGCCTCAATCCACAGCTGGAGGGCCCAGGGACCCAGGTCTTGGGAGAAGGAAAGAACAGGGGTGTGGAATGGGTCGCGCAGTTTGTGCATTAAACAGGAACCCCCGCCCAGGCGACAAGTGGAGGGAATTCGGCCACTGCCCTGTTGCCCTAGCGGGAGGCACCTTTTTCTAAATTGTCTGCCTGAGACAGTGCATCTGTCTAGCATGCAGAAAGGCGTAATACAGGCAAGCGACTGTGGTGAGAAGAAATGTCATTGGAGGAAATGTGAGGGGGGAGAGGGGCACCCAGTTGACTACATATTGGGAGACTCAACAAGGATTTTTCTGAATCAGTCAATCAAATTACAAGGTCTGAATGTCCAATGTCTAAAAAACTCTAATAATTATAGCTTTAGAGATCATTTATTGAGCACTTGCTATATACTGGGTCTCATCTCCAATGTGTTCACCAATTCTCCATGGGGAAGCATTTGCAGTATTTTCATTTCATAGAAGAGGCAATTAAGGTCTGGAGAGCAGGTCAGTCGCCCATGATCCCAGAGTTACTAAGAGTTAGGGTTGCAATGACAAAGCCTAGTTTCCATGAGTGGGTAAACTCTGTAAACTCTGCCTTCAGATCCCCACAGCCTTTCACCACAATGAGTCCCTGAAGGTCTAGATCTGTCCAAAGAGATAAAAAACATACTAGACTGCCTTTCATATATTATACATTCATTAAGATCCCCTTCCCTAAAAACTAAGTAAGATTGGTGTGTTTGCTCTTAAAAGATGCAGGAAGTTAAGAAAATATAGCCAAGTGGCATGGATACAAGAGAAACCATTTTATATTTTGCAATAAAATCAACACACTAACAAAAAAGACACGGTTACTAAATGAACTGGGTGGAAACAATCACAACGTCAGCATTCCCTGGTTCATGGGTGAAGGGGCTCAACCAAATTCATTTCTATGCCCTCCAATCCTCTCCAAAACCAGTCAGAGTCTTTGCAGCTGTGCTGTGCTCTATCAAATGCCTTCACATTCTCTTACTGGATGCTGACAAGCTCCTCTTGTGTGAGAACAGACAGCATTCCTCTCATTTTAGTAATAAAAAGCAAAATTCAAAATAGAGAGGTTATTTGTCTTGTTTGCAGTCACACAGCCAGTAAGAGATAAAAGTGGGGTGTCTTAGTCAGTCTGGGCTGCTATAATAGAATACCACAGGTTAGATGGCTCAAATGACAAACATTCATTTCTCACTGTTCTAGAGGCAGGAAGTCCCAGGTCAGGCGTCAGCATGGTCAGGTGCTTGGCGAAGGTCCTCTGCTTGCTTACAGATATCTGCCTTCGTATTGTATCCTCACACGACAGAGAATAGAAAGCTCTGGCCTTTTATGCCCTTATAAGGGCACTAATCCCATAATCCCATTCACTAGGGCTCAACCTTCAGGACCTAATTACCTCCCAAAGGCCTCACCTCAAATGTCATCACCCTGGGATTTAGAGTTTGGCATATGAATTCTCCAGGGGTGCATTTAGTCCACAGCAGAGGGCTAAAACTAGAATCTGTGCATGTTCAGTCTGTCCATCCCATCTCAAGGAGCTTAACCTCTCCCATGTGACCAGAGCCTGTTCACAAATCCCACTTCATCCCAGAGGAATAATGTAAACCAAGGAGTAACACTTCACAATCACAAAAATATTCCATTAACGAGACTCGGGAAACTGACCCCAATGGCCTTCATGAGCTGGTGCCAGTGCCTGTCTCGGAGGGCGGGGCTCTGTAACTCCGTGACGGCTCTCAGGGAGGTTGCCATGTCCTTCACCATGCCCTCCAGGCCGGTGTATGCATCCCAGACTCGGACTTCCTTGTCTAGTGACCAGATTTCCTAAAGAAAAGCAACAACAACAAAAAGTCCCCAGATGTAATAATACGTTTTATAGTCTGCCTTCATTGAAAGAATAAATGTATATTTCCTGGGATTAAGAAAGAGAGTAAAAGCATTAAGCCCCTAGGCCAGTGGTCGGCAAACTGCGGCTCCAAGCCACATGTGGCTCTTTGGCCCCTTGAGTGTGGCTCTTCCCCAAAATACCAACTTCTGCGCATGGGCCACGAAGTTTCAATCGCACTGTACATGCACGCCCGCATGTGATATTTTGTGGACGAGCCACACTCAAGGGGCCAAAGAGCCGCATGTGGCTCTCGAGCCGTGTTTGCCGACCACTGCCCTAGGCTAATGACTAATTCCAGAGAAACATAAAAGGATCCACTCATTCATATAGTGGACTGTAAGTCCACTATGTACCAGCCCCTGGACACACTGGTTTCTTACTCACAGGTTCTAAGTAAATGGCCCGTGGGACATTGAATGTAGGGAATTGGTGTTTACAGGATATGTGCAACGAAGAGTATTTCCTCTAGAAACACAAATCATCGGAACACTGAGACTTATCTAGATTGCCAAGACCTTCCTTCAAAGGCCTGGCTTGTTTGAACGGTAGCCTGGAAATGTTAGTCCCTTTGAGGCTTGGTTCCTTGGACCTCACCTATTTCATGACTTGAAGATGTGTCGAATAGGGCCCTTGACTTGGCTGTCTTCTTGACCCATGGAACAACATTCACAATTGTGAATGAGAAAACCTGTCAAAAAACCATCTCAGGCCCTGGCTGGTTTGGCTCAGTGGATAGAGCAGTGGTTCCCAAACTTATTTGGCCTACCGGCCCCTTTCCAGAAAAAATATTACTCAGCGCCCCCTGGAAATTAATTTTTTTAAAAATTTTAATAGCAACTAAACAGAAAGATATATGTATTAATGTTTCTACCTTTTTCGTAAAATATAGTAAAGAAAGGGGTAAATTAGAAACATTGAAGTTTGAAATTATGAAACTATTTATTGAACTCAGAATAGAAAGGTAATACAAAAAAAGTTAAAACAAATGAATCTGTGGCCATCACCGCCCCCCTAGATCGC
>NW_006383016.1:5919214-5931592 GCF_000327345.1 Myotis davidii
GCTCTATCCCTCGCCCTTCCTCTCTGTAAAAAAATCAATAAAATATATTTTTTAAAAAACAAAACAAAACAACATCTCAGTGTGAAAAAAGGACAATGCCACTTTAAAAGAAAATAAAGGAGCTTCAGCTGCGAGTGGGGGTTACGCCGCCACTCTGAAGTGAGTGACATGGCAGCGGAGGATACAGGGAGTGAGCACAATGACAGAGGGACGCTATGACATTCAAAAAGTGATGGGGCGGTTCAGGTAGGGTCCTTGGGACCAGGCTAACCTGGGAGAAAACCTGGGAAGCGCTGGTAGGAGCTGAGCACAGGGCTGAGTCAAGGCGAGGACGTCCCGGGGCGGGTAGAACACCCTTGCCACTTTTAACTGCCTTTCCCTGCTTGCATGTTGGCTTTATCCAAAGAGGTTCTCCTCTCTTCAGGGGGCACATGGCTATGGGGACTGGATATCAAAACACTAAATTCAAAGAAGCTCAGTCCTGTATACAGGGAGCCCCCTCGGGATGCTGGAGTAACCATTCTACAGAGATCAGAGTGTCCCACATAGATCCCCAAGAGGCACACTCCAATCAGTCACCCCAAGTTCTAGAACCAAAAGGCATTTTTTTAAAGATACAAAGTGCTCATGGTTGCCAAGAAAAGAATTCAAACGCTTTTATAAGCCTAACCTCTGAGCCCTAGTACTCTTCATCTTAACACTCTGCAGTCTAGATGGTTTTAGGAAATGCATGATTACAGTGGCTACTCATAACTTCATTAGCCCTAATATGTTTTTTCCACTCGTTCTCAGACAGGCAGGCTTGATTAAAAGTGCAACTGGCTGAGAGGGGAAAATACTGTCTCTGATCATCCTGTGTGAAGTAAATAAGGACACGCAGCCCAGCACACCAGCTACCCGGTCAGGGAAGATGGAAGGAGGTGGTGCAGAGGAAGATAAATCGTCGTACCCGACAGTTATGGAACTTGCCTTGGCAAACCTTCTGAGTTCTACATCCATCTGTTCCACATTAATCTGCCTCCACTGGGTTTTGGTCCAATTATCAATGCTTCTCTGAAAACGCATGAGCAGATAAAAGTGTCAACAACATTTGGTGAAAGCAAGTCTCCACAGCAAAATATATAAACTGACGATACACAGCGCCTCTACCATCCCGTGGAAGTCAATTATTTAAGTGTTAACTGCGCTTGTCACAACTTCCTACCACCAAAATAACACAGTTGTCAGAACATGTCAAACTTAAAGCTAAAACATTATGATACATTAATTTCTAGGAGCAATGACAAATTCCATGCACACACCATCATGATCATTTCATCCTGAGCAGTCTGAATGAACTGGGTAAGTATTTGATCATTAAACATACCTGGTTTCTATTATTCTACATATAACATAAAATCAGCTTTCATAAGAATCACAGTCCATTATAAATAAAACTTTCATTAAGCCCAGCCAGCCTGGCTCAGTGGTTGAGCTTTGACCTACGAACCAGGAGGTCACGGTTCAATTCCCGGTCAGGGCATATACCTGGGTTTCTGGCTCCATCCCCAGTGTGGGGTGTGCAGGAGGCAACCGATCAATGATTCTCTCTCATCATTGATGTTTCTATCTCTCACTCCCTCTCCCTTCCTCTCTGAAATGAATGAAAATATATTTTAAAATAAAATAGATAAAACTTTCATTAAATTCTTGACTATATCCTATGTTTTGCAGATATATTTCTTTATGGTTTCCAACTAACTTCAAGGAGAATTATGTATAATGCATGTTACAATATGACTAGTTCCCTAGAATTTATTTTTACATTTAAGTGTGTAACTTAATTAACCATATACAAACTAACTTTGCTTTTAGTTGGGTTGATTTATATGTGCACATACACATAAGCATAAGCATGGGCATACACATGAGTTCGTATGAACAGGTTACCATATACGTGTAATATGTATTTATATATTAATTTTTATCCTACATAATCCCCCCAAAGGACTTGATGCCATCAACTCCTTACACACATTCCTTCAGAACTAAAAACAAACAACTGATATTCAGAGAAGGATCTTCCACTAACACATGTATGAACTCTAATTCTGGGGGTAATATAATCTCTACATATTACAAGACATAAAACCCAAGTACAATGATATAGACTCAAAAGGTTGCATATTTATACAAAAGAACTACGAAAAGAGAAGAGGCATGCTTTCAACAGGCAGCGCCTTACTTTAACGTACGCAATGACATCCCAGAGTCCCTTGAGCAGTTTTATTTCCCTGCGACACTGCTTCATGGGCTTGTACTCTGGGAGAACCACTTCAAAAAGACGCGTCGATTCTTGCATCTGTAACATTTCTTCTTCTAATGCCTCAAGCTCTTGGTTTGCCTACAGAGAAAACACACATGCACACAAACACCCTTAACATCCAACAAAATGCTGTAGAGAAGAGACCCCTGCACAGTTCTATGGCTCTGGTGACAACAGTATTAACTTCAATTTTTGGAAAGATCTGCAGTACAATCAGTGGTAAAGTACAAGGCTTTAGAAGAGCGAAGTCACAGCGACTCCAAAGGTGAGAGCAGACTGTTAATAAACACAACAGCCTTATCAATATTCTCCCTACAGATTTCAGCAAAATCTGCTCATGGCATCAGCTATCTACAGATACCATTTTTCCTCTTGATTTTTTTTTTTCATTGTACAGCTGGGGACTCTGCTGAGCAGGAAAAGATGAGGCTCTAGTGGCTTCCACTTAAGAATAAATCACTTTTTTAAAAAAACAACTTTCAGGTTGAAAAAAATATCCTAGAGATTAGCAATAGTAGAAAATGTACCGAAGAGAATTTGTGAAATAAAACCACAACACAGTAAGAGAAATTTCACTGTATGGCTATGTTCACCAAGGGCACCTACCCTCCCGTCTGTGTAGAATAGTTTATGTTTTATACCAAATGTAAGCTGATTCACTTTTTTCTGTCTTAATAAGCCAACTCTTAATTTTCATTTTAGAAGTGGAGGGGTAAATGTGCACAGTAAAAGTACAAGGAGTGCGGAAGAGCTTGCAATGCGGGAAAAGCTGGGAAGCCAAGTTCACTCCCCAGGTCTGGGTGCGAGAACTCCCAGTTCTGTCACAAGCCGTTCCTTCCCAATTGCTCGAATTTTCACAGTGCCCTAAGGTACGGGCTTTGCCAAGCAGGGTTTAACTTTGTTAAATCCCACTTCATAGTTTCGCCCATCCTCCTCTCAATATGCAACAATTACATTGCTTCTGTTCTTTTGACGTACTTTTTAAATTTTAAATGCCCATGCTTAATCCTTTTGTGGTTCGTCAACTTTCAACTCTGTCTCTTAAGTTCCTACAATGTAAATAAGCGTATCAGTACCCTCATATTCTTTCATTACACACGTTATGTACTTCATGTGTAAAGTTATACCTTTAGAAACAAGCACCGCAAGTCTCCGACTTAGTTTTATTATGAAGAATGCCATACACGTAAAAGGGTGTGCATGTGAGTATACCATTCAGCTTAGGAAATACTATGTTCCTAATAACATGTATGGCCTTATCAATTTTATCCTTCTTGTTCCCACTACAAGCATAACCACCAAATTTGTATTTAATATTTCCCTGATTTAATTTATTCTACTTCTGATGGACATATGGGGCTTTTTCTGTATTTCACATTAGCATTAATGCAACTGGCAATTTTCACACACTTGTCCTGTGTGAAATGTATTGCGTAGAGTTTTTGTTGTCCTTGAATGGGTTAAAAATGTCTTCCAAGAGCTTGTATGATGAATGACTACTGAATGAATACCTAAGGACTTCTAGCAGGGTGAGGTGCCTTCAGTACTAGGGTCACCCAACCAGCCCAGAACAAAGCACACACATACCTTCGGCTGAATCCAGTTAGATAATCGTTAGATGTGAACACTGAACAAACACCCAAGAAAATGACTTCAAGGTAAACATAACCCAGCCCTACTTATTCAAAATAGCCCTTGACACATTCTGTAGGTACAAGGTTAAATATCTCTGACATTTAGGTATGTAAGTAACTACATGCTGTTACATATAGCATGCAAATGGTAGGCTGCAATAAATAACTGTAGTGTTTACACACAGCACATTGGTTAGTCAAATAAAAATGTCTCCCCATCCACAATCTGCGCAAACCACCTGAAATTGATATAATTGTTTCAAAAGCCACAACTCTATGAACATATTCAGCAACTACATTAACCACTTTTCTTCAGGCAAGTGAAAGAGAAGACCTTATGCTACAGAATGGTGTTTTCTGACTGTGTTTAAAGCAGATAAAATGAAATTCAACCCCAAGTTGGGAAAGAGCAGTAACAGCTGTGAGCTGCAAGTTTCCCACGAGTCTCAGGAGTAAATGAAGTGGAATCAGAATGGCAGCCAAGAGGAAGGACTCGGAAAGTTGCCCAGCTCCTGCCCTGGCCGGCAGCTCAGTTGGTGAGAGTGTCATCAATCGAACACACAAAGGTTGTGGGTTCAATTCCCCTGACAGGGCACATACAAGAATCAACCAATGAATGTATAAACAAGTGGGAAAACAAACTGTTGTCTCTCTCTGTGTCTCTGTCTCTCTCTTTAATATCAATTAAAATTTTTTTTAAAAAGCTGCCCACATCCTAAACCTAAATGTCACAAAGTCACTTTCTCATTTTAGCTATGTGATTAAGAATTTGTAGAGATGGCGTTTTCCTCAAAAAATTAAAAATGGAACTTCCATTTGACCCAGTAATCCCACTTCTAGGAATATCTCCCAAGAAAACAGAAACACCAATCAGAAAGGATATATGCACCCCTACGTTCATAGCGGCACAATTCACCAGAGCTAAGATTTGGAAACAGCCTAAGTGCCCATCAGCAGATAAGTGGATAAGAAAACTGTGGTACATCTACACAATAGAATACTATGCCGCTATAAAAAAGAAGGAATTCTTACCATTTGCAACAGCATGGATGGACCTAGAGAGCATTATGCTAAGCAAAATAAGCCAGTCAGAGAAAGATAAATATCACATGATCTCACTCATTTGTGGAATATAATGAACAACATAAACTGATGACAAAAATAGAACCAGAGTCACAGAAGCATCAAACAGACTGTCTAACCTATGGAAGGTGGGGGGTTTGGGGAGTAAGGGATCAGCCAAAGAACTTGTATGCATGCACATGAGCATAACCAATGGACACAGACAGCAGGGGGGGGAGGGCATGTGCTGGGGGGCGGGGGTGGCCAGGGAGAGGTCAATGGGGGGGAAACGGAGACTCATGTAATACTTTAAACAATAAAAAACTTAAAAAAAATTTGTAGAGAATCAAAAAATAATATTTTTCTAATAAAAGTTTAAAACATGTTTTCAAGCCTCAGATGAATAACTCACCATTTTGGATTATTGACCCATTTTATTCATTCTTATAGTCAACCATAATAAAGCAGTTCATTATAAATTAGGGAGTTATTTGCTGGCAAAATTCACATGGGAAATAGTGTAATGACTAAAATTTGATTTAAAAAAAATTAGCTGGAATTTTAATACGAGTTGTATCACTTACTTAACTATGTAATCGCCAACAAGTTAATTATACTTAATTTGTTTATCTGAAAATAAGAGAATAATAGACCTTGCAGGACATTTGGTCCGTGCCAAAGGGTCCTTGATATTTGGTCCTGTCAAAACCATCCAGCTTAGAAAATGTTCCTTAGGAAGTGGCCCTGGATCCACAGGGCCTATAATGCTTGTTTATACTTTTGGTTTGCAGGATGAATACATTAAAAAGGACTATCATGATTTGTAGGTCCAATAATTGTGCTGTGGCTACACTGCCCAGGATAATGCTCCTTGCCTTGGTAGCCGAGCTGCCCCAGGCACATGGGGTCAGGTAGAAGGGTCAGGGTTCGAATCTTGCAGAAGAGCAGAATTTATATTAACTGTGCACGTCCAGGCCAGGGCCAGACTTTAAGGACCTTTTTGTCTGGACCAAATGTCTCCTGGATGTTTTGAACTAGACCAAATATCCACTAATCATAATAGAAGCCCCATCAGAGGGAAATGGCAAGAACTGAAAAAAACAAAACAATGTAATATGCTTGGCAAAGTTCTTGACATGTATGCAGTAAGTGCTTACTTTCACTAGTATGATTACTTTGATAATAGTGGCTTTGAGAGACATGAGTTAACGCAATATAATTTACTTGGGGCAAACTGTTTTAAATAGTTAATTCTCAACTCTTATAACTAATTGCAAAACTAAGGCAAAATATAGCAGTAGCTCGGTGTCTACATTTATTTTCTAAAGCAGCTACTGTAACACACGTAAGGAAAGGGAGACCAGCATTACCTTGTCAAGCACTGTGTATGGATTTTCTGCATGAAAACCGAAAGGAGCGTAGAGTTTGAATCTCTCTCTGAACTCAGCCTGCTTCCCCTGATCAGGGCAGGAAAAGAAGAAAGTGAATCTCAAACAAACTGCCTCAATAATCCTTGCAGAAACCTCTCTTAAACAAAACAAAATACTTGGCAGCTCGCTTACATCAAACAAAATACATTTTTTCCTTATAAGCGTGACTTCCGCATTCTGGAGAGGTGAAACTTCGTGTCGGACCGTTGCCGCAATCTTTTTGGTGGTTTCCCATCTTTCTGGTAATTCCTACAAAAACACAGGTGGCAAACGGGAGATGACCTCGATGCCTAAAACAGATCAACCTCACAGGGTTAAATAATTCTAATCCCGACACTAACCCATAACACCATTTCATTCTGGAATAAGAGGAGTGTATCTCAAAAAAGATGAAAGTGACTGAAAGGCTCAGAGCCAGACTCCTGTTCAGACCTGACTCATGGGCACCCACGATCCGTATCTTCCCAGCACAAATCCGCGTTGTCCGTTGGTGTAAGGTTTATCTCAGAATAAATGAAAATCTTGTCAAAGTAAATGCAAATTTTAAAACTGTTTTGCTGTTGAGGGAATAAAATTAAAGTGCTCCGAAAATGACTTTGCTGATCTCTAACAACTAGAAATGGAGCCATGTTTAGCAATTTAACAGGTAAAGACAAATGCTGGCATGGCTCAAGGGTTGAGCATAGGCCTATGAACCGGAGGTCACAGTTTGACTCCCAGTCAGGGCACATGCCCTGGTGATGGGCTCCATCCCCAGAAAGGGGCATGCAGGAGGCAGCCAATCCATGAATCTCTCTCTCCCTCTCCCTACCTCTCTGAAATCAAGAAAAATATATTTTTTAAATGTTTTGAATCTGGCAGGGCAGCAATAAAAATGTGACTCAACCTCACCCTCCACTTCCCTCCAGCTCCTGGGACTCCGTGTGTACCGTCTTGATGGAGAGTTTGGGCATTTAGGTTAGGTTAATTTTCAATTACTAGGGTTTTTAAAGTAAGAAGAAAAGGAAGGTTAATTCCTACTGGATGTAGGACAAAAGAAGCAATAAATAGTTCAGGTAGCAACTCAAGTGTGCCCTCCCTGGCTTCAGAGCAGAGGATAGCAGGAAGTTCATTTCTGTGAAGAGACATGCATAATTGTGGTTGAGAAGCATTCCTTGTGTCCAGACTAACAAAGCATTATTTCTCTGGTCATCTCCTGGGACACTGAACTTGTTTTGTCAGATAGAATCACCCATAGTAATGGGACTTTATTTGTGCAGCTGAGGGCACAAATCCGAGGTTCCAAAGACGATTTTGTAACCCTGGGTAAATGTTTGATGAATGAGCCAGTGACCGCCAATTATGGAGGGTACACTGTGCTGGGTATCAATTGTATCTGTGTGGGGCAGGAGTGCAACAAAGACAAGACATGCTCTTTGACGTCAATTGCTTTATAATCTGCAAGTTGCTTTAATTAAAATAAAATTGGGGCACTGCTAAATTCTGAGTGCAACTTGTTCTGCCTACCAATCTTGTATTTCCTCCTGACCAGCCTGAATTACTGACACAGAAGCGCACGCATATCTAAAAGTATAGCCCACTTTCTTTGAGAGAGAGAGAGAGAAAGGGAAGGAGCAGGAGAAGGAGTGGGAGTGGGAGAGGGAGAGGGAGAGAGAGAGAGAGACATCAATTTGTTGTTCCATCACTTATGCATTGACTGGTTAATTCTTGTATGTGCCCTGATCGAGGAGGGAACCCGCAACCTTGGCCTACTGGGATGACATACTAACCAACTGAACTACTGGCCTCCACTGTGAGATCTTTATTCACAGGTTCAGTTACAACTAAAAAGACTGTGTTCATCATTTGGCACCAGGTCTCTGCGGAGCATGGAAACGAGAGGATGACAGCGAAATCCTGTTTTGGAAACACAGTGATATCTCCATCCAAACTGAGCTTTCTTTATTTTATTAATGAGTCCATGACATTTTTCCAAAGTCTAGGACACTTCTCAACTGAGGGTTTTAAATGAAAGAGAGCTTGAATATATTTCAAGCTCTCTTTCATTTAAAACTGATGACTAATGTGGTCCTCAAAAGAGGAACTTAGAGGCTCTCTATTACCTAAGTCCCTTCTAACAAGAAGGCAGCGGAGCAGAGCAGTGAAGAGGGAGTAGTGGCTAGCTCTACTACCTGTGTGACCTAGGAAAAGTTATCAAGTCCCTTTCAGCTTCAGACTCCTGACCTGTAAAATGAAAACATGAATCTCTGTAATACAGGTTATTATGAGGATGTCATAAGGAAAAGTACAGGTAAAGAACTTGGCCAGAGGAGATGCTCGATTGATGATGATTATTTTACCACCACACTTACCTCGAGCTGAATGTAGACTTGCTCAGGCATCTTCTGGCCATAGGTTTCCAAGAGCGTGATGGTTTCTTTCAGCGGCTCAAAGAGTTCATCAGTCGCTCTCTGTCGGCTTCTCACAGCCAGAAGGTGCCCCATGATGTCAATGAGGCCATCGTGATCGCCTTCACCTAATTCTCTCTGGAGCCCGCCATCTGTCTCCTTTATAAATTCTTGTAGCTCATTCAGACTATTAAACACATATGCACATATATGTATTCACACACAAACACCAATTAAGCTCGTGAAGACATTTCAAAGTGTAAGACTTCGGACTGTTATTTTCATTATTGACCTAATTAAACATTACTTGTTTGCTCTTTTATAAAACTGGCAGTTTCAATGCTCTTAAAATTAATATTTGAATTTTAGGAAGCCGTCAGGTGTTAAGATATAATTCCAAATACCAAAGCACAAAAGGCTACCTGTCGATGACAAATCTCAAAAGATGCTCCTGAAACATCCAGCTCCATTTCTTAATGATGTTCAGCAAGCTCACTTTGAAAGGCTTCATGTCCACCTTGAACCAACTATCAAACACTCGGAAGTCATCAAACTTGCTCATCTGAACATACAGAGCCTCATACACGTCGATCTGTAATTAGAAAAGAAAAATGACTCTAACAACTCAATCAAAAGCCAAGAAGCACATTCAAAGCTGAAAGGTTCCCTTGCCTGTTCCCTGAATTGCTCCAGGGTTGGTGGTTGTTCAGGGATCTCCTCATTTGCATGAGCATCCAATTCCTCGGCTGACACAGTCTGGCCATACAGGAGAAAATGCTTCATAAACTCAGCCCGGTCATCCACCCAGAGGTAGGCGTACGTGTCCAGGGAATTTCTGAAGTCCAAGACTTTGCTGATGACGCCTGCCACTCGGTTCATTATCTCCTGCCTGACCTCCGCCAGGCCTAACATGTTATCCATGTCATTCTAAATGAGAGCAAAAACTGAGCACTTATTAAAACCAATCTTGCTCAATCAATTGCGTGCAACATAACATTAGCTAAGGCAATTCTGCAAAGGGAGAATAGTTGGTAAAATAAAAAATGACGTTGCCTTTTCCAACTTCTCCTTTCCTGTGCTTCCCATTACCCCAACTTATTTTTAAGTCATTAGTGTAAAAACCAACACCCATCTACAAAGAAGATACCTGGTAATTTGCTATTTCCAGGTGTGCTGCTACTCGCTTCATCTGGGCAGACATCCTGAAACTATTACACAGCATTTCTTCCACCAGGTCATAGAAGCCATCCCCAGCCTCTCTTTCTAAAGAAGGTTTAAACAGAATCTCCGGGGGCATTAAGATCATTTGTGCTTGAAAAAATGGTGCAGGTTTCAACTGCTTCTCCGTATTCATCAGAAAGAAGTCCAAGTCATGCATGATAGCTTGAAAAAAGCCTTCCACCACGATGTCATCAATGAATTCCACATAAATCTTCCAGGTGTCCAGAGAAGGATTGGCCTTGAAGAGCTTCCTATTTTCCTAGAAACATAAAGTATGGATGCATGACTATAAGCACTTGTGAGTATAAAAATGAAAGCATTCCATGTAAGTGGTTTGTGAGAGAAGGAGTACTCAAACGCTAGGTGGCAGAGCCTTAAGCTAGATGGTAAAGATCCAAGCAGGATTTTTTGACATTTAGTTCATTTAAAATATACGTTCAAAAGTTATTCTTTCAAGGAAAAATCATTATGAAGATTGCTATCTTCAAATACAAACAAGAAATACACGAGTTCCCAAGGCATTCTAGATGTATTTGACCTGAGCTCTCAGTCTTGCTCTGTCTCTAACTCTATGTGGCCTTGAACTTTGCCTTCCAGCAACTTGCTGGTAGATAAAGAGGTTTCCCAAAGTGGTCCTTCAGAGAACACTGTCCTGGGATATCCAAAATTCACAAAGCCAGCCAAGTGTTATGTACTCTTGACCATTCTTGGAGACTCACAGTGCACCGATTATAGTAAAGTCTATTTAACTTGGTTTAACCCATTTCCAAACAAAGAATATGTCTTGTGAGCCCCCTATGAGCAGTCTGTGGAACAGTAACCTAGCTTGGGAAACACTGGCCTGGTGAAGTCTAAACTCCCTTCATGCTTCCACAATATGAAGTTCTTCCATCTCTTCAGCAGCTCCCAAGAGTGTGGGTGAAGTTATGGACGGTCAATGGGCACAACAGGGCCAGACACGAATGTGGTCAAGGACTGCTAGAGGTTGGGCATGCAGTGGGGCAGACCTAGGGGCACAGATGTGAAAAGTCAGGTGGGCAGCAAGGTTGATTACAGAGACACCTTCTGAGATGCAAAGGCTGCATAGTGTATACAGGGCAGCAGGCAGATGCCCAAGCCAGAAACAGTAGCCCAGAGCAAAGGAGACATTGGAATGGGAGCTCATTATAAGGTGCACTGTGCTCTCTACTTTGACTATTTGCTATATGATTCAGAATTCGAAGGTGTGTGCTATATGTAAAAATCTGAACTGCAGAGGTGAGGCTAGCTCCTGATAAAACAGGGAAGAAATGAGCAAGCTCCAGGGTTTCCTTCATGCAAACATATTTAAGAACTGTCCTTTCGGGGATATTCTCTTGCCCACTATCCATGTGGAACCGTCTACATCTGTGTAGTATTACGTGACCTGTAGCCAGGGAGCTGTGCCCGACACAGCAGCCCAAACTCCTTTGTAGATACTTGAAAGAAGAGTATAGAGCTCCTTACTCTTAAAAAAATCCTTAGAGACCATCTTATTCAGACTCTTCATTTTATTTATATCTTTAATTCATTGATTTGGAAGAGAGAGAGGAGATTTGTTGTTCCACTTAGTTATGCATTCATCGGTTGATTCTTAGATGTGCCCTGAACAGGGATCGAACCCACAGCAGCAGGAGGCTAGCTGCTGGGCGAGGACTAGAAACCATCGCTCTTGATTGCCAATGAGAGGGGCTCTTCCAGATCTATCACAGTAATACACCGGCACGCGTCTCATCGATTATACTTTCTCTACCAAGAGATCCAGTTTGTATCACTGCAGTGGCATTTATGAAAAGTGTTCTATTTTCAACAATTTGGAGCACAGGGGGAAGGGAACAAAGGAGAGAAAGGAGAGCTTTGGGTCACTAAATGATCACTCAGGTCCCTTCCAGGCCTAATCTTCCATGATTCCACCCTTTTCCCTTCATCTTAAGCTCTGACTACCTTCCCACTGAGATCCCACAAGCCACTAAGGACGCAGCAGAAAAAGGCAGAATTGACTCACTTTCTGCCCTATTCCCACAGCTTTCCTCCAAACCACATTCTTCACCAGAAGTCTGAGCACCAGGGGGGAGGGGGTGAATCACTCAGGGAGGACTTTAAGGCCAGTCCATACACCTCTTCGCTACCAACATTTAACTCCTACCCTATCTCACCCAAGTCCTTGGCCTTCCATATCATATATGTGCTCATGACTCTTAATTCTGTCACTTGCCTGAACTTCTCCCTGAACTCCGGACTCCTGTTTGCAATGCCAACCTACTCAAAATCTCCTCTTGGGCAGGAGGTCTAACATGCCCCAAACCAAATCTTGCTTTTTC
>NW_006383016.1:5932214-5932971 GCF_000327345.1 Myotis davidii
AACAAAGTCCATTCTTCCAGTTGCTCCAACCGAAAACCTAGTCACCCTGGACTTCTCTCTCCTCTGACTTGTCACAGTGAATCCTGTTGGCTCCACCTCCGAAATCCATTCGGCATGTGAGTGCTGCCATCAGTAACCACCCTGCCCAGCCATCGTCATCTCTCACCTGGATGACTAGAATAACCTCCTAATGGTCTCCCTGTCTGCCATCTCCTTGTTCTCCTGAGGTTCATACTTAACAGGGAAAACCTTTGAGCAGAGTCTCTGCTGCTAGTTCCCCTCAGTGTAAAAACCAAAGTTCTCATAGTGGCCATCCGTCTGAGATGATTGAGAGCATTAAATGACGTGCTGCTGGCACCTGTGGGCACTCATCAACTCACGGTGGCTACGAATAGCATCCAAAAAGAGGCTATAACTATGACAAAGAAGAGGGTACCATCTCTCTCCTTTCTGTTTTATCAACTCTCTCACATTCTAATCTCTTCCCTCAGGCAAGAGAATAGTGAGATCTACAGAAATTATAGGTAAGTAACGAGCTCCTCCACCTTAAATGCTTCACAAAGCAATACACAAAGCTCTTTCAGGGCGCACAGGAGCTCTGCATCATTAGGTAAATATTTTTGCTCTTCCAAGAAACCAGAAACACCAATCAGAACGCATATGTGGCCGAAACCGGTTTGGCTCAGTGGATAGAGCGTTGGCCTGCGGACTGAAGGGTCCCGGGTTCGATTCCGGCCAGAGGCATGGGCCTGGGTCG
>NW_006383016.1:5933207-5958015 GCF_000327345.1 Myotis davidii
AGGGACTGTGGAGGGCGGTGGGAAAAATGGACACATATGTAATACCCTTTGTAATGCTTTAAGCAATAAAACAATAAAAAAAATATTTTTGCTCTTCTTCTACACCTCATGAAAAGCTCTCCTTAAAAGCCATTACCTCCACCAAGCTGTGTATCCTGCAGCCGTCCTCCTGGATGAGCCTGTACTTCCTAGAGAACAAATCCCCCTTGTCCTCCAACGTGAGGGCGGCCTCCCTCCGGTGCTCTCTCCTGGGGAGCAGCGTGCACTCGGCCCACGCCCTCATGGTTTGCTGGATGGCTCTCACGTTGCTCTGCGTGCGCTCGACTCTGCGCTCCAGCTCGGAGGTGGCCTCTGTCACCCTCTCGATGTACCCCCAGCAGTCATCCTGCCACGTCAGTGATGTCGCGGCTGCCTGCAGCTGCTCGTCCACAGCCCTCAGCTCGTCTTCGATCAGAGGGTATTCAACTTCCAGGAGAGTCTGTTTCAGCTTGTTATACGCTTGCACCAGAAGCTCAAGGTTGCCAATGTACTGAGCAAAGAAAACCCCAAGTATGTTAAGGCTCCTTTGTCCACCTTGGATGCATAAACATATCACAGGTCTCCGCGTTAATAATTAACACTCAAAACGCCTCTGTTCAATATGTAAAAGCACAAACCTTTAAAATAGTGTTTCTTTTTTCGAAGATGGTTAAGGCTGAATCCGGAATGTCTGACATCCTCAGCATCAAGAGGTACTTCACTTCCCTCAAGACGGCCACCAGCTATTGGAAGAACATCAATGATTACAGCATATTGTTCTATTTTTAACACAAGTCAAAATCAAAATCAAAATGTAAATTTTTATCCAATAATTATAATTTCAAATTGTCAAGGTAGGAGGCCTTTGTCACATATGCTTGTTCAAAGCAACAATCGCACATTCCACAGGAGTATAAATAATGAAGTTGGAAATCAGTGATGATGGCCTGCTGTCTGAGATTCAAGCCATGACAGTGACACGTGCACACCCAGATCTACAATGGAAGGCCACCAGTGGACCTCGGACCATTCCCATACCTTCAGTTCTGCTAGAATGCTTGTTTTGGAAATACATATTTGTTCCAACATGATTAATATACTAGGGAGAAATCTGAGCATTCCACACATTTTGTCTTTGCTAATCTGCAGTTTAATCAGTAAGAAACACTAGGAAAATTGCTACAAACAGCACCCAACTGAACTGAAAAGCCTAGGAATATACAAAATGCCCATATGGACACATCTCAAACATCCACCAGTTCACACTGGTAGCTCAGTTCACACACCATCCATTCTGATGGTACGACTTTCCACCTGGTTTCTGATGACCGTCTTTCCATTTTACAATCACACACGAGTTATAACCCTTCTCCCACCCACTTCCATAAGCAAACTTCAGGTCTTTGTCAAGGGAAAGTGTCATATTTATTGTAGTATGTATATATTACTTAACCATTTAAAATGTGTACAACTGTACTACTATTTTCTCTAGGTGACTACTAGTATTTTCTTAATGTATCACTGACAAAGTTTGAGTCCTGCACCCATAACCCCTTTCCCCCCATAAGTCCTGTACTGTTGATTGTGCAGTCTTTCATAATCTAGTGATTTTTAGGAATGCATGTCATGTGGCAGAAGTGGCTGTACCTCTAATCACAGGTTCTGCCCAACTGGCATGGCTCAGTGGTTGAGCTTCGACCTACAAACCAGGAGGTTACGGTTCGATTCCCAAGCCCAGGTTGCAGGCTTGAACCCCAGTGGGGGATATGCAAGAGCAGCCAATCAATGATTCTCTCTCATCACTGATGTTTCTCTCTCGATCTCTCCCTCTCCTTCTCCCTTCCTCTGTGACATCAATAAAAATGTATTTTAGAAAAATAAAAATAAATCAGATTCTGAGGAAAAGCCCATAAAACATGCTTAAGAAGGTAAACCAGTTGACTACCTTAGGTTGTCCCTCCCTATGTTAACTAGTACAATATACTTTGTGTTTATAATCTATATTTGGTGAGTTTGGAATCTTTTCAGGGAGAATTATAGGCATTATCCCTGAAACACCTCAGGAATTTCGTTTCTACATACTGGTTTTATGGAATCAGAGGTAGAGGGAATCCTCAGGGCATATATTTGTGTCTGTGTGCTGAGGTTTACAAACAAAATTAAGTGATGGTATTCACTGTAATATTTTAGGAAAACAGATCAGAAATTGGGTACAGATTATAACAAACTCATGGAGGCCAACTTTCTCATACATTTGAGCAGCCATGAAAAATAGGGCAATAGCTAAAAGTGAATATATAATCTTCACTATCTAAAAATTCAGCCAGATGTGTCACTAGTCTTTTTTTGTAACAGCAACTCAGAAATGGATATTCTCACATGCTTGTCCTTTCCTGTAGAGCATATTCACACAGAAAAACAGAAAAAAAAGCTTCCTTTGTGACTCCCAAGCTATCAGACTTGGAGATAGGTTGTTTAAAATATATGCATTGTATTACCATTTATATGCACATATAGTCATTATGTGTAAATATAGACATATAAACACATATAATTGCTACTGAAGCACCCATACTTTAACATGTTAATGATGTGAGAAAACATGAAATTTCTTTTTGTTTGCGGTTTTTCATGGGGAAAAGATCTGTTCAATAAGGGTAATTTTCCTGGATGTTATTTAACTGTCAATATTATTTTTGGCATTTTTATGTTGTTTTACATTTTTTTGAAACTTGTCTTTATAAAAATTACCATTAATTTAACTAACATATTCAAGTTTATTGTTTCTTTGAAGGATATTACGACACCAAAATTTACCATTGTCCATCCACAGTATGACTAACAGTCTTTCATTCCATATAATTTCTGGATTCCCCAAATCTTAACTTACATGATAAAATTTTAATTAATTAAAACTACTACTTTCATATGTACTATGAATATAATTCAAGGCAGAAAACATGATAAAAGACTAATGATTCTATTCAGGTGAGTTAACATTTAATAAGTATTACCAAGTGCCAGGCAGTATGCTAGAAACACAGAACACAAAGATAAAATGAAATGTACCCTATTCTTAAGTAACTTACCAAGCAAAGTGAAAATGGTAAATGAATACTTATGAGGCAAAATAGAGAGGAGTAAATATAGAATTTGGGAAACAATCCTAAAACAAAGACCTATTACAAGTTGTTTTTAGTTATATTCCTCATAGCACTGACATTCTCACAAAATATAAATGACTGGAAGTATCAGGAATATGCTTACAATAAAAATCACTTCTGTTAAACATCTTTAAAACATCAAACCCCTACCTTTGGGTCAAAGTTGACACTGAGAAGACCATTTATGGCACTGAATTTAATCAAGGGTTGATTCAAATTGAATTCACAGATTTCATCCACGTTATTTTTCCATTCATTATAGATACGATTTTCAAATTGGTCGAGCAGAGCTGTCATTTCAACATACTTCTGGTGAACTGAGGCATCATCAGGACTTTCTAAGAATCTGTAGGAAAATGATTCTATATATTAGATAGATTTCAGCTTAACTACTTTACAATAATATACAATACAAAACATAACAAAACACACCACAAAAAAATCAGGAAGAGAAACAATAAAGGCCAAATAATGCTATAATTGTCTTTGCCTTAAAAGATATAGTCATGAAATGAATGGAACGCCAAGGTTTTTGCCAATAGCAACAAGATACCAATTCCTACAAAGAAAAGAGAAAGGTACAGAAGTCCACAAAATAAAAGGAATGTTAGTAGTTATTGAAAAAAAGAAAAGAAAAACAGTAACAAAAAACTACAAACATATTTTGGGTGAAAAGGAAAAGTAAAAAGGATAAGGATTGAAAACGCAGAACTATGTGAAGTTATAAGTCCCATTAAACATAGTCCAAAACCATGGGGATGAATCCTCCTCCATGAGCCCTGCCAATGGAAAGAGTTAAAGGAAATGAACAGCTAAAATGAACAGCTCCTGCCCTGTAGAGAAATCACCTGTATCAGAGGGTGGTTTTCACCGTGAAATACTCACAGATACTGGAGAGATGCGAAGTTTGACCAAAACGTCTGGAGTCGGTCCAGGATCTCTTTAGCCCACTTGATGTTTCCTGAGGTAAATGGCATGTTCTTGTTAAGAACTACATTTCCACATTCAATCTGCAAATTGTTGTTTTGGTGAAAAGGAAGGGAGGGAACATTTAATCAGAATGCATTCCAACCTTGTAAGCAATTATTCATTTTGGCACTTTTACAGGGCAAATATATAAAATACAAGAGGCCCAATGCATGAACATTTGTGCAAGAGTAGGTCTTCCTTCCCCAAACTGCTGGCACCAGCTTCCCTCCTCCTGCTGCCACAGGCACCCAGGACCTCAGCTTCCCTCCTCTGGCACCTGGGACCCAGGCTTCCCTCGGGCTGCCCGCAGGCACCCGGGACCGGGGCTGGCTTCCCTCCGGCCCCGGCTTTGTCAGGAAAAACGTCCAGAATGACGTCCGGAAGGATGTCTGGTCTAATTAGCATATCACCCTTTTATTATTATAGATATATATTAAGTGACTTGATAAGTAGACAAGTAATGGTCCTAAAACAGGTTCTTCATTGCCATAAGAAACCCAATTAAATAAAGCAGACATCATTATGTAAAGTCTTAGTAGACAGCCCCAACCCACAAATATGCTGTGTACTGCCCCACTTCCTCCCTCACTTACTTGTTTCACATGTTCATTATACAGTTGCTTACACATATCCAACTCGGCATTAAACATGTGCACCAGTGAGCTGTAATGTGGGCTGAAAATTTCCATGACAACTGGTTTCTCTAGAAAATTCCCAAATATGGTCAAAAGCTAAAAAAATCAAAGTTAAACAATGGTTAAGAACTACGGATTTTTAATATAAATACTCAACTCACTATTTCTCCCCTTACAGCTCTTACACAACTAGAAATAGAGCAAAAACCTAGAACCCTTCAAGTATTCTGCAATACCTCCAAATCTGAAACTTGCCCTAACAGGTGACTTGGTTGGTTGGTTGGAGTGTCATCCCATTCACCAAAAAGGTTGCAGGTTACATCCCTGATCAGGGCACATACAGGAGGCTACCAATCGATGTTTCTCTTTCACATTGATGGCTTTAAAAATGCTATTGTTACCCTAGGCGGTTTTGCTAAGTGGTTAGAACGTCAGCCTGAGGACTGGAGGGTTGCGGATCAATTCTGATCAAAGGTATGTACCTAGGTTGCAGGCTTGATACCTGCCCCTGGTCGGGGCATGTGCAGGAGGCTACCAATCAATATTTCTCTTTCACATTGATGTTTCTCTCCTTCTGTCTCTCCCCCTTCCTTCCACTCTCTAAAATTCAATGAAAAAAAATACCCTCAGGTGAGAACAACAACAACAAAAAATGCTACTGTCACATGTTCCAGATCAAGAAACTGCTTTATAGGAGGGAGTGACCTGCCTGAATTCAGACAGCCGCTGGGAGCTGGCATTTGACCCTGGGCAGCCTGCAGCCCGGCCTGTGCTTCCCTGGGCCTCTCAGAGCCAAGGTGGCATTTAAAACCATTCTTTTATTATTTGCTTGCTCTGCATAGGTTTCATGAAATGTAAATTATTAGGCCTGTTATAGAGATGTTTTCTTTGACATAAAAGAAGGGATCTTCTCTAAATAACTAAATATTATCAACGAGGCAGAACGCTGTACAAACCCAAGGTTTGTGCCTTGTTAGTGATGTGGCAAAAGAGCTGTTTTTCCTCTTAGGGAAACAACAGGTGTTCCCCCAAATTTGTTTTCTTTAAAAAATACCTTCATTGTATGTATTTAACATTTTGTAAACATTTCGATAAACTACATTCACTGGGAAAAACTCAACAGAGTAAAAAGCTATACAAACTAAAATGCAAATCTAATTGGATCTTAGAGGCCAAACACATTCTGGCTTTTTTCCTGGTGATGCTAATTATAACTACTGTAGAAACCGCTAAATATTTAAGAATCTGCTTCGTTAGCTGCTACCTAGCAAAATGTAAGTTACTGTCTCTTCACAACCAGTTTTGTTGAGTCTGGACTTCGTGTTTAAATCCAAAAGTAAACACTGTCTCATAGATTTAACCAAGAAATGCACTCCAACCGGAAGGAAACATCTGAGAACAATCCCTTCCAAACACTCATCCCATTGACTGCAACTGAACCAATACCAGAAGCTCGCCGCCTGCTACGTCGCATCTTGCCTAACCGAGATGCTAAGTGGGACTTCACTCCAAGTACACAAGTACCAAAGACAGAATATCCTTTAGGGCAGTGGTTCTCAACCTTCTTAATGCCACGACCCTTTAATACAGTTCCTCATGTTGTGGTGACCCCCAACCATAAAATTATTTTCGTTGCTACTTCCTAACTGTAATTTTGCTACTGTTATGAATCGTCATATAAATATCTGATATGCAGGATCTATTTTCATTGTTACAAATTGAACATAATTAAAGCACAGTGATTAATCACAAAAACAATATGTAATTATATATGTGTTTTCCAATGGTTTTAGGATCGTTTGACCCCCAAAAGGGTCACGACCCACAGGTTGAAAACCGCTGCTTTAGGGGCAGGTTTAAAGCCAGAGAGTAGTCGTAAAAAAAGAGTCAACCTTTTAGGCAGCAGACAGGATCCTATCTTTTCAGTATCATCGATATATAATAATTACCCTCCAGGATGAGCATGAAGGCCATATGAGCCTCCTTGTCACAGGCGAAGGGAACTAAGCTATTTCATGAAGAGTGCAGATGCTTGCCCTCCTGTCACCCTCAGGGCTAAAGATGGACCTCAACTCCATGCTTCTTTCCCCTAAATATCCCACTTGAGTTCTGTGATTTCCTTCTACTTCTTAGCTTCACTGTGTAATCTGGCTTTCCCAATGCTGCTGCCACTGGTCAAGTGGTACATACTCATGTTTTCCTATGTTTGCCCCTCAAAAATTGATTTCAGAGAGGAAGGGAGAGAGAGAAACATCAATGATGAGAGAGAATCATAGATTGGCTGCCTCCTGCACGCCCCCTATTGGGAATCAAGCCCACAACCCAGGCATGTGCCCTTGACCAGAATCAAACCTGGGACCCTTCAGTCTGCAGGCCGATGCGCTATCCACTGAGCCAAACCAGCTAGGGCCCTCAAAGATTTTTTTAATCGGCTGCTACCTGAACTATATTTTTAAAACCATCGCAATTTTATAGTTTTCAATTACATTGTCTGACACCTTTTTCTAGACACCTTCATTTTCTTACATACTTCAGTCTACCTTCATGTACACACACTGTAAATTTTAGAGAGACATCCATTAGTATTTTGTTTTGTGGTGAGCACCAACACTGTATGCTTTGAACTAGAGGAGACCAGTGTTTGGCTCCAGGGCCCTCCTGGCCACGTCTCTGCCAAGAGCAGGCACTGAACCATGGCCTTCGGAGACCAGTCTGCAAGTATCTTCTCCCTGGGACACAACAGCAAAGGGTCAGAGTCCATCGTCCACACCAATGGTAGAAATCGTCTCCCTAAATGCACAGCCCTATCATCTTGTTCTTCTCCCCCTGCAGTTCCCCAGCAGTGTGTCATTTCAACACTCTGATTCCGTCAGCCCCCCTCACTTCAAGCAGTTGTTCAGTGTTTGCTTCACACAGGGCATTGCAGGTGATCTAAATGCAGCCCAAACTGTAAGACCATGTGCACACCCCCCCTCCCCCCCCCCGCACAGCATGGAGGCAGGGCTCATCGTATATGTTTCAGTAGACAGGGCACAAATAGGTGGAAAGTTAAAGATACATGGCAATCAGATAAAACTATTTAGGAAAAACAGCTGGCACACACTAGAATGGAATCCATATTAATGGTTGTGAGAAGGGAAAAGAAAGACCCGAATTAGAAAAGGTAGGAGCCTTTGTAATTAAGACTTCCCTCTGCATCTTTCTCCCAGTTATACAAACACAGCGGCAAGGAGCTCCAGGAGCAGAGAATGTAATCAACTATGATGTAGCCATTAATAAAAAATATTGCTGAATTTGGTTATAAAAGCAAGAAAACATTTATGATTCACTGCTAAGTGGAAAAGGTTACCAAAGGGGGTCAGAAAATGCCATTTTTGTCAAAGAGAAATATGTATGCATATCTAGTCCAAGAAAGAGTGAGGCCGTATTAAATCTATCAGTCTTTCTGAGAGATGGGATTACAGGGGGTTTTATTTTATAACAACAGGCTATATATTTTGGCCAGTGACATCTCTGTTTCATCCCACAGCTCTGAGAAAAACAACAACAAAACAACAAAGAAGTATTTGATCCCCATGAATTTGTGTTAAAATGCTTTTCAGGGGCCAGAAGACACTGTTTCTCCACCATTTGACCAATTCACCTGAATCTGAGGGTTAAAATCAAACAAATCTCGTATTACGTCTGTGTCAGTGACACTGCACTGCACTGCCATTGTCAGCGAACTGTACCCATGATTCTCCAGCTATGCTTCTGCTGGTGTTGAAGCCTCTTTTGCAATATCATCTGAGTTTGTACTTGGCTTGCAATTCTCTTCTTTGACAAGCGCATTTCCACAGGACGTCCCTAGTTCCTACAGCAAACCTTCCCTTTGGGAGGACTATCAAAGTGCCTTTCTTTCATGCAACTCTGAATACATACATACCGTGTTTCATCAGTTCTATCACTAACATTCTCTCATGTTTTAACATCTCTGAAATTGGACCATGTTAATAATCAATGGAATAACTTTTTGACATTTTTCTTTATTGATACACAAAATAATTGTGTATCTGATAATCGTGTCTTAAACCTGATGAAAGACAGTATATAAGCTGCTATTTGTTTTAGTCTGAGCAATAAAGTAGGCAGGTGTACCCAACATATGTAAAAATGGGGGTGGGGGGGAGAACTCTTGATTTAACAGAATTAACAGATAGTTTTCACTTTTCACTGTGGCTTCATTTTGAATTGCTATTTCATAGGCCATGCTAAACTTGTTCTCAAGGCGTTAAGACCTAAAACACTGAATGCAAAAAAAGATCAATAGTTAAATGTCCTGACCTTGTCCAAAATAAACTTCATTATTCCGTAGTGCATAATTCAAAGCTCCTAATGCAGTGAGCTGAATGTGAAGACTGTGACTAGTTAACAGTTTACCTGAATCAGAAAGGAATGCACTCAATCCTCTCATCTAGCAGTCTAAATTATTCATTAGTAAATTATTATTATGATAGCTTCTTTAGAACCAACCTTAAATGCGGCCTCCAAACCATTGCAGTTAAAGAAACCTTCGCAAAGAATTGTCCCAAGCCTTCTGTCAAAATCCAAAGTTTTGGATTTAAACACAACATAATCACTTTCAAATTCCTGTAAATATCAGAGTAAAATATCAGTTTACAGGAAAGAGTCCAGGAGTGAAAACAGCAATCCTCTGAGCGTAATCCACCTCCCTCCTGTCTGCCCGCTCTTTCTGGGTGAATTTATTTTCATAGCAGGATCCCAGGGCAGACCACGAAAGACCAAGAAAGACCTAGATCGGACCAACTGCTCCGTGGCCGCCTTCCGGGAACACTGAACACTCAGCACCGTCAGCCCATGTTTCCACAGTGCAGACCCCACCTCAGTGCTCGGACCCACCAGCCTGTCCGCCTCCCAATCCACCTGGATTATCAATGAAAAAGCAAGGCCTTCCAGAGGAGAAAACAGAACCCATGTTCACTGTAACCTCAGGAAATCTATACATTTCAATACAAAGCTTTTTCGTTTTGTTTTTCATGGAGCAGAAACCCTCCCGGGGAGACACTGCGTCTTCAGGTGAGAACTGAAATCACAGTTCTGGAAAGAAGCATCATTAGTGAGAAAGATGAAACACAAAACACCCTTGCATTTCTCCGCACCTTGTCACTATGCAGTTAGCAACCCCCAGCTTCCTCCCAATACAGAACCACCCACTCTCACAGTGAGAGCATGAGAGGATGCCCATCCCCGGCACAGCACTGCGTCGCCCCGTCTCCGTGGAGCGGCCCCAGAAAGCCAGACACCTTGGCTCCCCGGCCTCGCTGCCCCCGAGTGCGCGCCCCACATTTACCACGATGAAGTCTTTGTTGCCTCCAGAAACTGACCCTCCATCTATTCACAATAACAGAAATAATGATGATGATGATGGCTAACATGGACTCAGATTTCTGTTCTAAATGCTTTACACTATTAACTCAAGTCTCGCAACATATGATGTGGGCAATATTTTTTTCCCATTTTATAGGCAACAAAACAAACTCAGAGGAGTTACATAATTCGCCCACAGTCACACCACTGGTAGATGGCGGGACCGGAATTTAAAGCCTGGCAACCTCGTTCCGGAGCCCACGCCCCGACCATGATGTTTCCATGAAGGAGAGCACCTTCTGGGAATGGAACAGGCGCTGAACACGGGTGTGACGGCAGCGTCCAGGGCACTGTCACAGACCGCACTGTTGTATGTAGCACCGAGAGCCTCCAGCTCTCCTCAATTACAGCCCAAGAGTCTCTTCATTCAAGGGTCACTGACTTCTACAGGTAAACACAACTTCCCAGCAAGTTGTGACAAGCCTAACGAATCCCTCTTCTCGGTATGGCAACGAGGAACATGCAGCTACGATCCTCAAACATGGTTTGAACACTTTGTAAGTAATATCTCAGGAAGAGAAAAAGGCTAATCTTCACCCTGGATCTCTCTCCCTCTTTCCGAGGCTCCTTTCACCCCCTCACTCTCTCAGCCCCAAGTCAGATGGCCCATCGCAACCCTCCCCTGGGGAGTCCCCCAGATCATTCAGACTTCCGTTGCATGCATCTCACACATCTCTCTCTAAAGCAGCTCTTCTTTGGCATCCGCCTAACAGGAGTGTGAGCAATCTCTCTGACTCCTTTCTCTCTGGGTCAAGCGCTACAAGGCTTTTCTCTGAGCCACCTCTTGAATATGCCCACTATTCTCCCTGTCTGCGGGCATCACCCTGGCCCGGATCAAAATGACCGCTCATCCGGTTTCTGTTAACCACTTTCTAACCACGTTCTTGACCTCTGGTCTTGTCTCACCGAATCGCTCTCCGAACTGCAGTCTACACAAGCTTTCTAAAATGGAAGCCTGATCATGTCACTCTTCCCGTAATAATTCTCCAATTCATCATCGTAACTCGGGACCCTGGATTTCTTCAGATAACGTCCCCAAGTCTTGTCATCCACAAGGCCCTTCCCTTGTCCTTTATACCGTTCTCCCAGCGCCTCTCACCTTTCGCACTCCAGGATCTAGCCACGCTCCCACTCTGAGTAACACAATGTTCTGCTAACCCCTTTCTTCTCGCCCACTCTTCGCCCCTTTCATTTCTATTTACTTTTCAGTTCTATTTATCATTGTGTACTTTCTGCTTCCTTTCACCTGCTCTGGGAAGAGGCTCTCTCGCAGCACTCCGCATAATTGCCTACCTGTGTCCTCCCTGCATTTTAAGCTCTCTGAGTACAATGGCCAGGTTTGTTTGTTTGTTTGTTTTCTCAATTATAGTACCAATATTTAAAGAGGCTCCCAGCACATAGCTGTTTTGCAATAAATATTTATTAAAGAATTATTTATTAAAGAATAAGTGATATGCTGGTATTACTCAAGAATCATTATGAAGTTTTTCTACATTCTGAACTGCAAAACTGCCCCTTATTAGTGACATAGGAAATTAATAGTTTTATTTAGAGAAATGCTATAGCTGAACTTAGCTCCTAAAGGCACTCACTCAAGCTGCTGAGTGAAAACCAACCCTAATGATGCCAAGACAGGGGCTGAGAGAGCAGTTCAGGGGCGAGTGTCATCCTCCAGGTCAGAGATGAGATCTGGGGATATGTCCAGCTTCTATCTGACCGAGCCTGATGCTTGGCATGAGAGAAAGAGCAGGATCATGGAAGACCCCAAGGCTACGCACTAAGGAGCCCGTTATATGTGCCACTTCATGAGTGGGAGAAGACAGGAAAGAGTAGGTTTGGGGAGCAGTAAAGCAGGGGCTTGGGTTCACGAGCTTGTTTACTTTGAGATGTCATTAAATATGTAAGTAGAGATGCACCACCAAGAAACAAGCCCAGGCTGAGGTCTCCTGCTATGTTTGAAATGGTTCTACACGGAAACACACAGGGCTACGTCCTCTCTGTTCGAGACTGCGGGCAAGTCCTTTAACCTCTTTCATCCCAGACAGGCCGGACCGGATGGTACCTATTATTACTGTGACCTACGGTCATTTCAGCCAAATCATTTCCAACTTCAACATGACTTGATTCTAAAAAATAAAAATGCAACGGTACAATATTACCGTGTTATTGAAATCGGATGGGTCATAATTGCTCTGTTTAAAAATTTTACAGAGTTCCATAAATTCTTCACTCATCTCATGGATTTGTCCATTCAGAATGGCTCCCTTGGTACCACCAAATTCAAGTCTCTCCAGCTTTTCAAATTCCAATACGGTGACAAATATATCCTTTGGGGGAAAAAATAAACACACAACAGTAAAGATCTTTCCACCACCCTGAGCAGGAAAAAAGAACATCTTAAAGTTTCAAAGAATATTTTCAAGCATTCAAAATCTGTGAGTTAATGGACACATGACAGAAGATAAATAGGAATGATTTAGGTGAACAGAGTCACTGCTCATTTTTTAAATCATACTCCCGTTTTCCTACTTACTGTATAGGCAAACCTAGCGTACCATGGCTAAACATATGACTCTCTAACTGTATAGCCTTTTAATAATGAATCTGACCCCCAGGTAATATCCAAACTAGTACTTGCAGCACCCACCCTTTGCAATGAATGAGCTCTCTCTTGGTCAGCTTCAGGGAACATTATGAAAGGGAGACTCATGCTGCCAGGAGTTAGGCCTTTAGCCTTCACATTTCAAGAGGCATTCAGGCTGATTATGTGATAATGAGAGTTTTCAAAACATGAAGCTTTAATTTTCAATGAAATTCAACATATCTTACATCAACAAAAAAGCCCAAACTTGCTAGGAAGAGCTTATAAGGTAGTAGTGCCACTAGTTCCAACTTTAAAATGAAACCTTAGCCAGTTGGCTCCATACTACCCGTGTGTGAATGTGTATACAAGTGTGTGTTTTCATTTCATTTGGCTTTTAGTTATTTTCATGGGGTTTTTTTGTTTAGTTTTATGAACGGTTATTCATGTTTTAATAGCATAGTATACATACAGACATATACTAATAGATAGTGCGATTATTTTAGATCATCAAATACTTTTCAAGTATGGAATCCCTATATCAAACATTGAACTTATTTTTAAAAAGGAGGATTAGTTTACAGCTTCCTGATTTACAACTGTCTTCCAGGAGCTTCGTAAGTAAAGGGGCACTGGTGCAGAAAAAGATTCACTTACTCCCAGTGTAATAAAAGAACCAAAAACAATTTTTTCTTTAAAGAAGCCAAAGTAAAGCTTTTAAATCTATCTTTATAGCTCTGATCTTGTGAGCTCCTCATGAGAACATTAAGAACGGAAACCTCCCACCTCCCACCAAATAAACTTCTCCCAAGTCATATAAAAAGCTACAGGATTTTTGAAGCCATCTACAACATGAATAAATAACAAGTCAAGAAATGAATACCTCTATTTTCATGCAACGGTCCAGAAATTTGTCAAATCTACAAAACACCAGCTGAGACTGGAAATCCCATGGCTTCACCTCCTTGTTTCCCATGAAATAGTTTCCCAGTCCTTCTCTGTAGTTGTAAAAAGAACTTTTGAAAGTCTTCAGGATGTTAATGGCCACCTGCACCTTTTCCAGGGAGTCTTCAACTTCTCCTTTCAAAAGGTCTTCAGGTGAAAGGTAGGCTGTCGCCTAGGATTTCATGAAAGGAAACAATGATCAAAAATATGTTCAACAGTTTTTTACTGAAAACATCTGTTTCAATAAATCATTTTATTTTATTTTGTATTTAAAATTTTTTTCAATGAGTTAGTTTTCAATGACAATGAATTGGGCCAGCAATGCTGTGAAACAGAAAGCATAAATTCTAGAAATTCAGGCATTTGGGTTGCAATAACATACATTAGAATAATCTACAGATGATTAACATTTCTTGATTTATACATTCTAGCAATAACTGCTAAGCTTCATGGATATGACAACTGTGTAATCAGAATTTGCATAGGTATTCCTGTCAGCAAATACTCTACATGACTTGTTTGTTTGTTTTTTTTCATATAAACAAATACACAAGCCAGCCACACCAGTGTGACTCAATGGTTGAGCATCAATCTCTGAACCAGGAGGTAATGGTTCAATTTCCAAGTCAGGGTACATGCCCGGGTTGTGGGCTCAATCAGTGGTTGGGGGGCATGCTGGAGGCAGCGATCAATGATTCTCTTTCATCACTGATGTTTCTAGCTTTATTTTCCTCTCCCTTCCTCTCTTAAATCAATAAAAATTTTTTAAAAATCATTTTTGAAGAAGCTAGTAAAAGTAAAATTACATGTATGATAAAATACTTAAGTGGGGGGGAAAGAAAAATCAAAAATGCTAAGTTTTATGAAATGAGAATTTCATTATTAGTACACCACATATTGTGTTGTAATTAAAAATCAAAATTTATTTTAAAATATGGAGCAAAGCATAATGAATTAAGAACTCCATCACTGCCCTGATCGGTTTGGTTTAGTGGACAGAGCGTCGGTCTGGGACTGAAAGGTCCCAGGTTAGATTCCAGTCAAGGGCATGTACCTTGGTTGCAGGCACATCCCCAGTGGGAGGTGTGCAGGAGGCAGCTGATCGATGTTTCTCTCTCATCGATGTTTCTAACTCTCTATCCTTCTCCCTTCCTCTCTGTAAAAAATCAATAAAATACTTTTTTTTTAAAAAAAGAACTCCATCACTTACAGTTGGGTGATCTTGAGAAAGTTACTTATCTTCTCTGGACAGCAGGGGTTTTTAGGGGTTGCTGTTGTTACTGTTTAAATGTAAAATGGATCTACTAGCACCTTTGACAGTGAATTTCTGTAAAGGTTTTAAAAGAGTTCCTGGCAAATAACAGGTGTTATACAATATTTGTTAATATTTTAAAAATAAAATAAAATTGGAGAACAGCAAACAGCTTGTGAGCGGGCAGGAGAGTTTAGCTCTTCAGGGAACCTAGGTATGAAAGTTGGCTCATTGCTGATTTTTTATTCCTAACATGTTGGGGCAGATTTACTACAAAGTCCACTTGAAGAATCAAGAATCAGGTCAACGGAACCTTTGGACAGAAGTCAGGAACAGTAACTAAGGAACTAGAGAAGCTACATTATTTCTCTGAGAGTGTGGCAAACTCTGGCCATCGACACAGACTAGGGACCAGGGATAACAGGTTTACAGATCTATAGGTAACTAGAATTTCT
This sequence comes from Myotis davidii, assembly GCF_000327345.1. Classification (NCBI taxonomy): domain Eukaryota; kingdom Metazoa; phylum Chordata; class Mammalia; order Chiroptera; family Vespertilionidae; genus Myotis; species Myotis davidii. Next base: position 5,948,654 of record NW_006383016.1, read on the forward strand.
TACAAGCCACAGACAACAATGAATGACCACCTTTGGGATTTATACACAAACAGGACATAGTCTCAAAATGAGGTGAGGATTCAGGGTTTCAGAGAAGTGGTGGTTATGGTCACTGACTCTGCAATAGAGATCTTGCTTAACAACAGAGCAAAAACTGAGCTTGCATAACAGAGAAAGAGAAATAGAATACAGCCAGAGATAAAATATACGAGGAGCTGACCTGCTATTTCCTACCAATAGCTTCAATTATCTGTGAGTCAAAGGTTTGGAGCCAACTTCTATGAGCTTCTACTAAATGCCACACTGGACATTTTACTTAGGTTATCCCATTTGATCCTCACAATAGCCATGGGCTAGGCATTATCTGCAGTTATTGATGTGGAAACCGAGGCTCAGGGAAGTAATTTAACTTCCCTTTAGTGGTTCAATTAGATTTGAATCTACCTTGGTCTGCGTCCAACATACTTTCCATATATCACTCCACCTCTGAAGAAGCGGAGAGAAAATAATAAGCCTATTAATAACTCAGTGTCATAGACCAGAAACTCTTAACTGCATGTCAGGACACCTGTTCTCTACTCTGGATTTCCCCCTACATTCTGGGAGAGATTGAGCAAATGATGTTATCTTTCAGGTCTAATTCATCTGAAAATACACACGCGCGCGCGCGCGCACACACACACACACACACACACACACACGGCCAGGGGCTGGATGGGAACACAGTTCCCCAGCCAGTTTATCCTACATTGTTCTCTTCATTACTTAGGAAGGCAAACTTCCGGTGCCTGGGGCAGCAGAAGCTCCAAGCTGTTTGTCCTGACTATGAGTAGACTTTCCAGGTTCTAAATACCTTCCAATTTATCCCCCTCCACAAAGAAAAAATTTTCGTTTTCTATATGAGCTAGAAGTGAAAACCACCGGGAAGCGTGAGCCTAGAGCAGTGACTTCGAGTCAATCACAGGTACCCACTCTCCTCTGGCAAATAATCCAGGCCTTTCCAAAAGAGCCTACCTTCTTGGCCACAAAGATTGTACCGGGAACAGAAATAAAACACACGAACCAGAACTAAAAAGGAAGACAGCCTCTTTCCCACGAAGTTCCTCTACTGCCAGGACACACACCTGGGGCGACCACAAACCACCACACTTAACCTGTGGTGAGAGTCTGCGAATAAAGTCAAACACAAGCCAGCAAACTGGAGCCCGGCAGGAAGCTCTGAAATGATCAGGCGGCCTCTCGGGACAGGCTATTCCTGAAGTCACTGCACTCTTAGACCAACCTCTACACTTCTTGTTGTTTTTGACTCTAGTTTGTCCGTTGCAGCTGAAGGAGATCCAATTTTGGTGGGAATACTTCTTAACAACTCAAAGGCTAAGCCATATACACAGATCCTGACTCTCTGGCATTTGGTTCAGACACGTGCCCTGCTGTGGACTAAATTGTGTCCCCCAAAATTCACATGTGGAAGCCCTCCCTAACCACCAATATGACTGTACCTGGAGACAAGGTCTTTAAGAAGTAATTAAGGTAATTAAATGAGGTCAGGTGGGTGGGACCCCAATCTGATAGGACAGGAGCTGTATAAGAAGAAGAGAGGGAACGGTCTCTTTCCACCGTGTGAGGACACGGAGAGAAGGCAGCCGTCTGCAAGCCAGGAAGAGAGCTCTCACAGGAACATGCCCATGCGGGCACCTTCATCTGGCTCCCGGCCTCCAGAATTGTGAGTAAACAATTTCTGAAAATAAAGCCATCTGGTCTATGCCATTTTGTTCTGATAACTCAAGCAGACTAAGACACACACTCCCACTAAGAACCACCACGTTCTAGGGCCTCCAGGTATCGTGCAGCTCTCAAATTACGTAACATCCTCTGATACCAGGGACACGAGAAGAATCAATGTTTACACAGAAAGGATGCAGAAGCAGTCCATTTTTTTCTAACATTTTTCAAGTTGACTTAAGAGCAGAGAAGCAATTGTAAACAAGAGATTTTTAAAGCTCCACAATTAATCAGAATTCCATTAATACAATTCCACTACTATTTTTTTAGGGTAATTTTTTTAATGTATTCTATTTACTTTTTACAAAGAGGAAGGGAGAGGGATAGAGAGTTAGAAACATCAATGAGAGAGAAACATCGATCAGCTGCCTCCTGCACACCTCCTACTGGGGATGTGCCCGCAACCAAGGTACGTGCCCTTGACTGGAATCGAACCCGGGACCCTTCAGTCCGCAGACCGACGTTCTATCCACTGAGCCAAACCAGTTAGGGTGAGGATAATTTTTTTCCAGCCAGATTCTCTTCACTTTATTTTCTAAAAGTCCTCCGCCAGTCAGTGTTCCTGAGGAAACCCAAGTAAAAGCTACACAGCCCTATGTATAGCTGCCTTTTATTAGAAGTAGCCTTAAATCTCTTTGAAGAAACGGTGATATTAAACAAACAAAATTCATTAACAACCTGGCCTTTGAAATTATCTGAGTTATTCCCAGAGCTCCTGTGCTGCTTAGGATGAAAAGTCACCTGGCCCTTAATCATGAAAGTCCTTTCTACAGAAAGAAAGAGAAAAACAGTATTCCGACTGTAGACTGGGTTAATTCATTTTTCACTGGCCTCATAAAACCTACCAGATGGCAATCATTCCTCTCTCTCCTACTTTCAATGCTACATACCTGATCGATGAAGAGATTACAAAACTCTTGCAACAAAACTATGACCCGAGCAGGAGTGTTGTAAAACACGGAATGACTCCAGATCAGGCAGATGGTATGAAATAACGGGGCGATCAGACCACGGGTCTGTGGGAACTCCGTCTCCTGGAGACACTGAATGTGCCTCCGCAGTGGTCTCAGGTAGAGCGCCACGTCTTGGGCTTCGAGGAGAGCTGGAGGAAGAAAGCCACCGTCACTTCTAACCTCACAAGTTCAAGAGGACGATGCAGAACAACATGGCTGGACTTGAATGGGGTCCTAGTTCCTTCCAGATCACTGATCCCACAATTGACACAGGACAGGTGTGGAAGCCTGTATACCCCGTCCATCTGGGACAACCATTCAGGAGAGCCCTGGGGTAGCTACTCACACAACACAATTGTGTTGGCAGATTCAGTGGGCAAGAACCCTGAGTCTCTAAAGAAATGGACTTAACTTCATGGAAACTGTGGGCATAAAACACCTCTGTGAAGATGTCACTTTATGATTTGGATTACTAGCTTCATCACTAGAATGCTAATTCCTCCTAGGTACTTGGGCTAACAATTTAATCATCTATGGCCTCATCCCAGCGTCCTATGAGCCTAACTCAGGCAATGACTGGGAAATTTTCTACTATATTGTTAATCATAATGTAATATAACTTGCTCTGATTCTCCCAATAATTCTGCAAGGAAAGTGTCAATATGCCAGTTTGTCCAATGAAAGCCAGAAGCTCAGCAAACTTAATATTGGACGGGAATCCATATCTGACAGACCGCCCCCCGGCCCCCCACCGGTCCCCTGAAGCTCAAATATCCCCGCCATCTATTGCCTCTTTTCAAATAGAATTCATGGAGAAAGCCCTAAAAATTTATCAAAGTAGATTTCAAGTATTCCTAACCTTCCACATGCTACTTAAGAAAATAATAAAATTTTCTAATGTTAAAAACAATATTTGTCCATATTATTTTACACTTTTATCACTTAAAACTTCAGTATTCTGTCTATTTACATTTGCTTAAACATGTCTAAGAAATCATAAACAGAAATCCAGAAACTGGGGAGGGCGCTAGCCCTGGGAGAGGTTAAAGCTGAAGAGCGAGCCCTGGCTGGTGTGGCTCCTGTACACCAAAAGGTTGCAGGTTTGATTCCTGGTCAGAGCACATACCTAGGTTGCAGGTTTGATCTCTGGTTGAGCACATACGGAAGGCAACTAATTGATGTTCTCTCTCACATCAGTGTTTCTCTCTCTTGCTCTCTCTCGCTCCCTTCCCTCTCTCTATAATCAATAAGCATATCCTTGGTGAGGATAAAAATAACTGGGTAGTGAGAGGACAAGGAGACTTGTCAGTGGATCCCTTCTTGTAATTACTGGGTTTTAACAATGTGCATGCATTACCTGTTCAAAATTCACCAACCAACCAAACCCTCCTCTCTGTATGTTTAATCTTCACTAAAACTTTGATGACGACTTTGAGTTCTTACAAGCTCAGTAGGTGGTACTTGTGAAACACACTCAGAGAGTCTACTAGCAAAGAACTGGAGTGATTGTAACCCAACTATTGATTAGAAAATCCCTATGCTGGGCTTTGACTTATTCCCTGCTGACTACCAAAGGCCTTTCCCCGTCACATATACACATTCTCATTACAACTTCCACCTGGAGCCACTCTGGTAGGTACCTACTATAGACCCTAAAAATTTAGTATCAATAGAGGAGGAAATACAGATGATTCAGATGAATTTATCGTCCAGCCGGTGTGGCTCAGTGGTTGAGCATTGTCCCATCCACCAAGAGGTCACTGGTTCAATTCCCAGTCAGGGCACATGCCCAGACTGTGGGCTCGATCCTGGTGGGGGGGAGGGGGTGTTCAGGAGGCAGTCAATCAATGTTGATATTTCTCTTATCCATGTTTCTACCTCTCTCTCCCTCCCTTCCCCTCTCCCTAAGATCAATAAAACATTTTTTTCTTTTTAAAGATGAATTGTCATTAGAAGAGCCAAGTATCATCGTTTCATGTTTCATGAGCAGGCTACTGGTCCAAGGCTGGGGAGCCGGCAGGCAGCGCCAGGTCATGAGGGGCTCGCGAGGCCAAGGCACAAGTGTCTTACCATTTTTCACAGCCATGAAAATGTCCTTCAGAGCCGGGAAATAGCTGCTTCGTTTCGTTTTCAGGATCGTCACCATCTTGAGGACAGTAGGAGCCTGAAGCTAAATTGGAAAAAAAATTAACAAATATAAGCTAGATTAATGACTAAATAAATGCATTCCCTAATAAAATCGTTAAATTATATTCCACTCATAAACAATACACACAGCATTTAACCCTCAAAGACATATCTGGTTTCAAGTCAAAAGTAATTTTTAAAATAACATTTTTGCCTTGGCTTTCTTAATTTGAATTTTAAAAAATAATTTACATATTAGTACACAGGTAAAATATTAAAATCTGTATATATACTAGGAAAAGCCTAAGCAACCGGCCGACCAGCCAACAGCTATGACACACACTGACCACCAGGGGACAGACGCTCAACTCATGAGCAGAAACCACAGACAAGGAAACATGGAATAGACTGATGAATCTCAAAGGGAGGGGGGAAAGCGGGCAGGGCGGGAAGAGATTAACCAAAGATCTTATATGCATACTTGAGGCCTAGTGCATGGATTTGTGCACCAGTGGGGTCCCTCGGCTGGCCTGTGGGGATCGAGCCAAAACCAGCTCTCCGACATCCCCCAAGGGGTCCCGGATTGCGAGCGGGCATAGGCCAGGCTGAGGGACCCCACCGGTGCACAAATCCGTGCACCAGGCATCTAGATTCCACATAAAATTTCTTGCTCTGTTTCAGGAAATCTCTAAGAGACCTGTAAACATAAGAATAAATGCCTTTGTTTTAGAGCATTAAATGGAGTAACTTGTCAGGAAAGCACCCAGCAGAGGAACCAAAGTTAGCTCTCCCAAAGCAACGTCTCTCCACTAAGACCACATTCTTTCCCAAATCAATTAAATTGACTAGATTAATTAAATCTCATCATCTTCGAAGTTTCCCTGGGAAATCTCTCCTTTTCTGTGCCACCAAGTGCTCCCAGCTATCTCCAATGCTGTCCAAATATTCTCACAAAGGGCAAAACTCACATTAACCCCCATTTGTATTTATAGTGCACACCACAAAGCACTTCGGAAAGAGACCAAATTATTCAGCCATTCAAAGGCAGTAGGTTAAATTTTTAGAATTATTGGAAATCACTGCTCCAAAGAGCAAATGCTACAAATAGTCTTCAAATTCAAGCCAGAAGCACTTTCTAGGGATCTCTACTTACTTGATCATAAATGCATGATAGATTCTCTTTCCTCATTGTCCAGAAATCCAGTTCCGTCTGAGGATTCGAGTGAAGACCGTTCAGCCGGGGCTGCCCTGAATCCTTCTCTATAATTTCTTGGATTTGATGTGACCATTTAATGACCACTGATTCAATGGCATGGAGCACTGTCCTTTCATTTGGCTCCAAACTACAAACATTGATAGGATTGATAAACAAGTCAGATCATGTCATCCAAATAAAGGTAGGGCTTGGGATTTAACAGGTATTTTATGTGCCCATAAACTGGTTTCTAAATAGAAATACTTCAAAATAATGGAGGTAAAGTTTAAAACCTCCATTATTTTTCTGACCTCAGTGTGAGTTGTGACATTGTTGTCATTCGTATCTCTCTCACATTAAAAAACATTGTTGCCCGGCCAGAGTGGCTCAGGGGTTGAGCATCGAACCATGAACTAAGAGGTCACTGGTTCAATTCCCAGTTAGGGCACATGCCCGGGTTGCAGGCTCCATCCCCAGTAGAGGGTGTGCAGGAAGCAGCCAACTGATGATGTTTCTCTCTCATCAACGTTTCTATCTATCACTCCCCCTCCCTCTCTCTCTAAAAATCAATAAAAACATATTTTTTAAAAAACACACTGTTAAGCAAAAAAAGTTATAGCCTCTAAACCATTTTACTGAAAGAATATTCTTGACATCATGGCAACTGTTACAGCTTGCTTTTTGTAGCTTGCTTTTTAAACTATATACTTTAAAAGGAAATAATTCATACAGTGCTTTGGCATAACATTATTTTTAAAACATGATGTAGTTATAATTGTCAATTTTGCTAACAATTTGCCGGAGGCCTGATATCAAATGGGTATGTTGGCTCTCATTTTAATACCCTGAATATACCATGTCATTACGTACTGGGTCCCTGGAGGTTTCGGATCCAAGTCAAATTTTCCTGCGATAGTCGGAATTGGTAGAAAAGTTCTTCTCAACATTTTACCCCTTAAAATATGCATTTTATGTTTCATGACTTCTACGTGATGTTCCATGTCTTGTGAAATAAAACAGGACCAGGATTTATGGTTGTTCCTATTTGAAAGAATGGGCACTAAAATCTAGAAAGAAAAACACGTTTAAAAGCAGTTAAATTAATTTACATACAAGGTGCTCCTTTAAAGATTTTCTTGTCACACAAAATCGGCAACAAAACCACTTCATTTCATAAATATGCTCCTATGATATCAAATCTACAAAAAAAAGACAAAATCAGACCCATTTAGAATTCATTGATGAGACAAATTATTTCAGAGGCAGTAACTGACTGCTTGTTCATTCATTTGCCCATTTATCAAACATCAGTGAAAGCTCTCAATAACTCAAACTCTGCATGAAATAAGCGAAGTCACGTCAAGTAAGGAAACTGCTTTCTTAATGCAAACTGAGCATATTGGCAGATAGATTAATGAAAAAAATCTTCTTGAATCGCATGGAGGGAGAGTAAATTAACCTTCTCAAGCCCCGATGGCAGGGCTGCGCTGACTGAGATCTGATTTACTAACACCTAACCCAGCAGTTCCCAATGTCTGGGGCACAAGAGCATCGCCTGGGGGTTCTGGTAGGGGCCTGGCCCTGATTTTAATTTGTTTGAGGTGTGCCCCGGGTGGGGGATGGTGTTCAGTTCCCCAGGTGATTCTAATGTTCGGCAAAGCTTGAAAGCCCCTGCTCTGATTCCACCACCAGTCACTGAATACAAATACGCTGTTCCTCAAAGCGGGTGCATCAGGTCAGAAATGCAGAATCCCAGCCCACGCAGCCTGCCTCTACCGGAATCCCCAGGTGGTTCTGATACACATTAAAACGCCAGTAACATTGGTTTAGGGGGGCATTTCTCTTTGAAGGCAACCATTTCTAAAACTTTGTTTCCATTACTCTTAACCACTTAGAAACTGACAAGAATCAAAAACGGATTTCCAAAAAGCTTTCCAAAGTGTCAGTTTGTCTCCACTCTGGAGGTGAAGTTTAAAACCTCTAGCTAAGTACAAGAGCCTATTGAATGCAAGCTGCTTTTTATTTACTTCCAATATTTAGAAAGAGGAAAAATACGATCCGTTCCTTGCAGGAACAGTCTAAAAGCTATTACACTCCATCCATCTGGTTAAAGAGATCACTGGCTTCTACATTCTCTCTCTCTTAAAAAAAAAAAATAGCCAGAGCGGACCTGAATAATTCCAAATGTCACTAAGGTCATCGAAAGATTCAAATATTAAAGATAGACTAGTACCTCGTCTAGGAAAGCAGTTACATGTCCCAGAGATGAGGCCGGTATCTCTCCAAATAAAACCGTTTGAAAGAAATCATTTACTCCAGTGCTTTCCGTAATCTTCTTGGCAACATAAATGAGTTTTTGTTTTGCATCTCTTGGAATCTGAAACAGGAACAAGATCATTGGTGTAAGTCCAGATGTAGTGTCCATGTTAACAAGCAGAATCTAACTTGTAGCTGGACCACTAGCAAAACAAACAAAACCGGATACCTTCCAGAGTTCAGTGTTCTATCTCCTTGTCTACTGACCATTTTTTAAATTAGCTACGATTATATAAGTAGCAAAGCAAAAAATTTCAAAATTCACAAAACTTGAAGGCAAGTTCCTGTTATTCTCTCTCTTCTCTGGGATCCTAATTCCCAAGTATTATTACGACCACATCCAGCGAAGATAGTAACATTTTGCATTCCACTGAGGCACTGTCAGGCCTACCGATTGTAAATCTTGCTGCAAACTTGTCACACTTGAAAAATGCTAAAGTCAATGCTGTACTTGTAGGTGACACGTTAACCTTCAAGGGGACGAGCAGTCGACATTAAGAAGGGGCGGGGGAGAGCGAAGGGAAGAGAAGGGAAGAGGAGAGGAGGAAGCCCGCCCCCCCCCCGCCCCCCATGGTTGGTAAACACCACGTTTGCGCAGACGACGCGCACTCCTTTTTAAGGGCCTCGTATTCTTCCCCGGGATGAAGTGGGGTGACAGCAGTCAAGTTACTGGGGTTCTGCCAGACGCATTTTTAAGGAAGGGACTCCAGAGTGACCCAGGAGCGATGACACGGAAGTTGCCTGGCACCGAAGCCACCCTGCGCCCACGCCCAGGCAGCGGGGAGAAGCCCCGCTGGTCCCGCTTCGTCGGGTGGAGCAGGCTCCGGAGCTGACCTCCTGAAACCACCTACCGCCGCTAATGGCAGCGTGGGCGCATCTGGGGGGTTCTGCCGACTCCAGGGCGGACTTAGAAAACGCTTTTTAAAGGGCCTGAGAGTTGCCCCCCCTCCCTGATTTAAAAGAGGGTTTCGCGTGCCAGCAAAAGTTAC
>NW_006383016.1:5958192-5964404 GCF_000327345.1 Myotis davidii
GGGCAGACGGCGTCAGCGCGCAGTGAGCCTGGCGGGAGGCGCGGGCCCAGGCTGAGCTGCGCGTCCCGTTTCCCGGGAGACGGAGTCCCCGCCCCGTCCCGCTGGGGGCGGAGTGAGCGCAGAGGGGCGGGGCTTCGAGCTCTGGGCCTCAAACCCGATGCGGGGAGAGGCGTGTCCTCGCTTCTCTGCCCACTGGGAGTCCCCGATGAGGACGAATCACCGCTGCCTCCAGGCCGGCACCCGGGGTTAGGCGAAGGGCTGGGGTTTCTCGCTCGCCTCGCGCCTCCCGAGCGACCACCGGGGCTGCCATCGGGCACGTCCAGGAGACGCGGAGCTGGCCGGCTGCCCGCGCGCCCCTGCCCAGCCCCAGGAGGGCGAGGACACCCCTCCGCAGAGGCGCCCCTGGAAGCTCCCAACTCCTCCCGCGACCAGCGCGCGCCCGCCCGTCCCCACCTGCGGCTACTGGGCAGACGGCGTCAGCGCGCAGTGAGCCTGGCGGGAGGCGCGGGCCCAGGCTGAGCTGCGCGTCCCGTTTCCCGGGAGACGGAGTCCCCGCCCCGTCCCGCTGGGGGCGGAGTGAGCGGAGAGGGGCGAGCCTTCGAGCTCTGGGCCTCAAACCCGAAGGGGGGAGAGGCGTGTCCTCGCTTCTCCGCCCACTGGGAGTCCCCGATGAGGACGAATCACCGCCCCGCACGGATTAACTGCTGAGGTTTAAGCAGTACCATCTTGGGTGGAGTTGATTGCGCTTCACAGGTGTTGAGTGTTTTACAAATGGAAGGCAAGACACCCCTCCAGCAAAAAGGGGACACCTGGCTTGATTGTGGTGGTCTCACCATACGCTGTGGCCCAGGTTTACCTGTAAAAACGTCAACCCCCACGCCTCCCATAAGAGCTATGAAGGAGTGTTGCCCTCAATAATCCATTTTATAACTGGTTATTGATAAACAGGTGTTTCCAGCAAGATCCAGAGCCTCAACAATTTTTCTTTGGGGGATGTTAATTGTCTCTTGTAGACACCTACCTACACGCTTTTCTAGTTACGTGATCAGAACCTTGAACTAATACGGGCTCCTGGAAAGCCTTTATGGTGCTCGGGGCTCCAGGGGCTAGCTGCATGTCTGGGAATCCCTGCAGACACCTCACAGTGCTGCTTATTCCAGCTTTGCGTCCCCGACCCCCGAGTAACAGGAATTCTGTAAATAAGAGTTGTATTAAATTGAAAGTGAAAAATGACTTTCAGATTCAGCAGAAAAAGTCAGATAGTAGTGCAAATATTAAAGTACAAGTTTCAAAAAGCTACATAAGTAACTCCAAATATAGAATGGACATGTCAAAGTCCCATTAAGCTCAGTACTGAGGAAACCAACAAGATGAAGAAGTTGGTTCCAACGAGAATTAGAAAGAGATTTATAGGCAGTGGAGAAAGTCTGTTGGAAGAAGATTGCTAAGCTAGAAAAATACTTTTTAATGCCCTCAAGGATGATAAAATCTTAACTTTCTGGAGGGGGTTCTTTTTTTGGAGTAATTTATATTTCAGAAATATAATCTACATCTGTAGTGAACAAAAATAAAAATATTACTTCACAGAGTCTGGCTCCGTAATCAGTAGTAGATAAAGGTACATTTCCATACATAATTAAGTAATCTTTTGGTGGACCAGTTAAACAACGTTAAAATGTGACACCGAAAAGACATGCTGCCTTTCCTTTACCCGATTCCCACATTTTCAATACTTTTCCTTAATAATAGGTAACACTTATTAAGTACCAATCAACAAGGGCCATCTACTGTGCTGAGTTCATTGATTTGCTCCACAAATATTTACTGAATGCCAACTAAGTGCCTAGCACTGCTGTCGATGCTGGAACTACACCAGGAAAAGGCTGACCAGGTTCCTTTTAATCCAGGTATAAACTGGGTTTGTACTGGCCAGACTGGCGCTAGACCAACTGGGCCTGCATTCCACCTCTACTAGGTACTAAGTGTATGTAACCTCAGCGACCTGCCTTCTCGGTGCCTTGGTTTCCTTATCTGGAACAGGAATGCTATCTTACTATCATATTGTACACTTTCAATTTACCCAATGTTATATCAGTTATATCCCATCTAGAGGCCCAGTGCACAGATTCCTGCACCGGTGGGGTCCGGTGACCTGGCCTGCGGACAGACATCCCCCAAGGGGTCCTGGATTGTGAGAGGGCACAGGCCAGGCCAATGGACCCCACTGGCGCACAATTGGGGCCTGAGAGGGACTGTGGGAGGGCTCCAGGGCATGTCTGGTCTGTGTCACTCAGTCCTGATCACCTGGACCTCAGCAGCAAGCTAACCTACTGGTCAGAGCGTCTGCCCCCTGATGGTCAGTGACTGGTCCAAAGGTTAAACAAACAGTTGGACACAGCATATTAGGCTTTTATTATATAGGATAAAGCTTGAAAAATATTTTAATATAGTGTCTCATCTGGGTAGTGAGATGAGTATCTGAGGGGGTAAAGGGACAGTAAAAAGGATAGAATTAGTGGGTTCTGAGACTGAGAGAGGTTAAATAACTTTACTCAGTCTCTCCTCTGGGAAAGTAGATTCCTTCTGAAAACCTCCAAGGATGAATTCAGACGTAGCCCTCAGGTCCAGCCTCACATGTAAGAGGAGCAGATGATTTCCAGTCTCCATAAAAAGCTTCCTCAACCGTTTGCTATGCCTAAATTCCCCTCAACCATTGCTCCAAGCACACAATTCCTCCGTGAGGGTCAATGATCCAATTGCACAACTCTTAAATTTGATGAACAGGAGATTTAAAAGAATAGGAAGGTCTCTGATAATAAAGGAGAAAAGAGTGCCCTGGGTGCAGAGTAAAGGGCAGCAGCAGAGGAGATGGACAGTCACTTCACCGTGTGCGTGTGCATGTGTGTGTGCGCGCGCGCGCGCGTTTGGGTGTGTGTGCGTGTGCATGTGTGTGTGCGTGTGTGTGTGCGTGTGCGTGTGTTCCAGCACAGGGCATAGTCCAAGAGAGGAGGCTGTGCACTCCAGGGCAGTGCACAGAAAACCCACCTCACAGCGGCCTACACTGAAGACGGTTGTCATCTCACACGACAGGTCTGGTTGTAGTGAAGTCGGCGGTTGGTTAATTCAATGACTCGGGTTGAGACTTGCTCACATCGCTTTCTGTGGTCTCAAGAGCTCAGTGAGTTTCTGTTCATGGTTGCTGAGTGGTAACGATGCTTTCTGGCACTCCGTGTAGGTGACAATGTTCAGAGGCAAGAACGGGGAACATCTTCACTTTTGAACGGAGAAAACTTTCCAAAACCTCCCGGGAGTCTTCCCCTTACACCTGACTGCCTAGAATTACATATCGTGCCCATGTCTCAGCCTTGCATTTGTCAAGGGAGATGAGACCTCCCAGGTGAGCTTCGCCTTTCAAGATCCAGCACCGGCCTCCTCTTGCGGATACGGCCACTAGGAGGAGCCTGCACAAACTCTGGGCTCTGTTCCTGAGGGAAAAGGGGGGAAGCATGTCCATTGACGGGTATTTCTCTCAGATGCCCCCACTACATATAAACGAACATGACTTCCCATGAATTACAAGCCTTTATTACCTTTTAAAAAAAAGTGTGGCTAAACATTAAAGGGACTTTATTCTTGAACAAGCCCTTGACTGAAGTCAACTTAAGATTTTGAAAGGAGAAAAAGAAAAACATGTGACTTGAGGAATTTTATTAGCTAGATTTCAGAGATATCCAGACACAGAAACAAGGGGATGAAGGGCAACTGTGACAGGGAGCTGCTGTTTAGGTGCTCAGACACGTCACAGGGCGGGCAGAGAAGGGTGACATGCCACTGAAAACACATCCATGCAAGTCACAGGAAGGAACGTCAGTGGGAAGGTCAAGCCCATTCAAAGCAAAAGAAGGAGCTCCTACCATTTGCAGCAGCGTGGATGGACCTGGAAAGCATTATGGGAAGCGAAATAAGCCATCAGACAAAGATAAGTACCATGTGATTTCACTCATGTGTGGAATCTAATGAATAAATAAGCTGATGACCAAATAGATCCAGAGACACAGAATCATGGAACAGACTGACAAATTTCAGAGGGAAGGCAGGGATGGGATTAACTGGGGAATTACATGCATACTAGAGGCCCGATGAATGCAATTTGTGCAAGAGTAGGCCTTCCTTCCTCCGGCTGCCGCACTGGCTTCCCTCACAGCCCCAGCTTCATCTGGAAGGTCTAGTTAGCATATTATGCTTTTATTATTATAGATATGCATAGCCCATGGACACTGACAATAAAGTGTTGAAGGCCTGGAAAGGGAGGGGTTCGATGGGAAAAACAAACAAACAAACATAGGGGACATTTGTAATACTTTCAACAATAATGATAAAATGTTTAAAAAGACCACTAAAAGCAGACATACAACAATTATGTTTTCTTTCCACTGTTGGTTTTGACTTTTTTTTTTTAAAGGGGGGACCTAAAGCATCTTTGCAGAGAATGAGCATGAATATAAGAATTAAAGGGGGAAATGCTGTAGAAAAACCAATGAATTTGCAGAAAAGCATAATTTTGCAATACAGGGTGAGGCAAAAGTAGGTTTACAGTTGTTCATGTAGAAAATACTGCAATAATTAATAACAATACAAGAATAAGCTGTGTTTTGCATACTCACACCTGAAAGCCTACTTCTTCCCCTCCCCCTGTATTTAGAGAGAAAATACCGAGGTGCACTGGGAAGGACTGAGGGAGGCCGGGAGCCAGACAGCAGCACCGCGGGCTCTCGAGAGGAAATCCTCGCCCAGCACGCAGTCTCATCTCTTCCCGTACAAGCCTATGTGCTCTACAGTGCATTGTAGTGATTTGCACAGCTTTCTTACGTTTCCTTATTGGCAACTCAGCCCTTTGGAGGCAGGCACGATAAGGGACCGTGCCATTTTTTTAAATCCCCGGCAGCATCAAGCCTAGACCTCTAGCAATATTTTTGCTCAAATATTGGAATTGAAAAAAGCCCTCTGATGGAAGGAGACTTGACTTGGGATGGTGAACACACACACAATATACACATGATGTGTTATAGAATTGTGTACCTGAAATTCATGTAATTTTAGTAGCCAATGTCACCCCAATACATTTTTTAAAAGGGAAAAAAGAAAAGCCCTTCTAAAAAAAAAGGATGCCAGGAAGAAAAGGACTTCTGTGACCCAAGCAATTTCAGTCAGGGAAATAGTTAGAGCCTCTGAAGGGAGACGGGAAAAAGAAAACTATAAAAAGAGACTAATTAAATTACAGGCGATCAGAACAAGAAGGAAGCTTTATTTTAGATGCACTAGTTCCAGAGATGAAGATTTAGAGATTAAATAAATTCATCGAAAGAACATGGAAGGGAGTTAAGTTGTAGGGGGTACAAACACAATCATTTGTGACTCTTCCCTGAATTGTATTAAACACTAGAGGCCCGATACATGAAATTCATGCAAGGGACTTGGCCCCCGCCTTGGCGGTGGCTGCCCACTGCGGCTTTGTCCAGAAGGTGGTCCAGAAGGATGTCTGGTCTAATTAGCATATTACACTTTTATTATTATAGATTATTATTTCTATTCCTGCTTGTTAAACCTTTCCTTGACATCAGAAACGAGGAGCCAGCAGAGAAGGTGCTCAGAGTCGCACAGGTGGGAACTAAGTGAGGATTAGAGGTCCCTCCCCTTCCTATGAGTGAAGGCATCACCCATATATGTAATTAAGCATTGCATCTGTCTAGTGTCAACAGTTTACTAAGCCCTTTCACAGGTGATGGCTGATTTAGTGGAGATATTTGAGGAGAACTGTGTCTCCTTTTTCTTTTATACTTAATTATATAGTACATTCTTTATATTTACATTATACCCCATTGTAAGATCACAAAAGTTTCTTCCTAAGCCAGTAAGCACTATTTGCATTCTTGCTTTTCTAGCTAAATATATATTTATATTCCTAACATGCTGGTAGTGAATTGTTCCAGGATATAGGGAACCACACATAACTGGAATATTCCCACATCTCCAAGGGTTAGCATGTCCTATTTAAGGCCCAAGTCCTACCAGCACCAAGAAGCCCCCACCACTGTCCCGGCATTCCCAGCCCCTTACAAAGAGGGCATGCCTCTTTGTGACACAGGAAGGGTGGCCTGGGCTGGGAAGGTTAGGGTTACTAAAGCATCCCTTCAGATCACACCAGGGGGCTG
>NW_006383016.1:5964688-5975267 GCF_000327345.1 Myotis davidii
GTGTTTTCCCTAGCTACCCAAGCCCTTCACTCCCCACGTAAACGGAGGGGGCAATCTGGTAATTCCCTGTGAACCTCAGTAGTTTTGTCCTGAAATGGTCAACAAAACTGCAATTGGCAAGATCAAAGTCTTGGTGAAGAAAGGGGGTTGACGGAAGCAGAAGGGAAATAGTAAACACAGCTCCACGTGTATCTCATCGATTCTGTGCTGCACCTCTTTTCACACTTTAGCATCTCTGAAACTGGGGTGTGTCTTACATTTGTGGTCTGCAGAGAGGCATGTCCGTTGTGGTTATTACTGCTCATACATCTGCAGCGAAACTTGCAGAACAGAATGTCACTGGCATGGAGGAAATCCCTAGACACAATAGAGGTGCATTTGATTAAGAAGTGCTGCATCATTCTGCTCTTAATAGCATAAATGGCATTGGTAGAAAATTAATGACCCCTGGTGTAGTAGTCATCTCTTGCTGCATAACAAGTAACTCCCAAACCCTCGTAGCTAGAAACAACAAACATTAGCTCATAGACTGCCTGTTGGTCAAAAATCTGGCAGTGGCTTAGCTGGGTGCTCTGGTCCCGGGTCACTCATCAGGTTGAAGTTAAGATAGGGTCTGGGGCTGTCGTCACCTGAACGCTTGACTGGGCTAGCAGATCCACTTCAAGCCCACTTAGGTGGCAGTTGTCCAAAGGTCAGCTAGTCTCTGCAGTCGCACACTGTTGCCTCCACTCCACTTGATTCTGTTCATTAGATGCCAGTGATGTGTCCACACACAGGAGGAGGGGAATCAGGCTTTCCTATCCAAGCGGGGAGGATCAAAGAATTTATGGACATAGTTTTAAAACCACCACTCGTGGGCAAAAACATGATTGAAAAGTTAGTCACTGCATGGGGCTTAATTTTACAAGGTTATCTTCCAGCCGACATAATTATAGAAAGTGAGAGGAAGCAACTACAATACAAAACCAGAGTAAGTTATACATTTAATTCTGACTTTTGAACTTGTAAGTAGAAATATATGATGTTTCACCAAACACACCACACACATTCCACACATACATATATGAATCTCACAAATAAGTTAAAATAAAACATAAAGCTTCAGGACATAGTTCAGTTAAAGGTATAACCATTTACAATATTTCTGAATTGAGTTAGAATCTTTTTCCAGTGAACTTATTGTTTGCCTTGAAATTGTTTCCCTCACAGCAGTTTTCAAACTCATCAGGTTGACCAAACACTTGGAGATCAAGATGGCCTTTACATAGCACCGTGAATTACTGATGTATTTAATTCCAACATAAAATTATACAAGCTAGGAATGATTTTACCAGCAGAAAATAGAACTTTATTATGGCTTCTACATCTCAAAAAATAATGCCACCAATAAAATATTTATTAAACCACATTTCATAGCAGGACAATAAATAACACAATTTGAGCCAACCCAACCTTCTAGCAAGGCATGATTCAAAGACTAATGAATGTTTGAGACAACTGCTCAAGCTTAATTTCCTCCTCTTCCCTGTAATTTGCTTTTGTGTGATCTTCGCTCCCAGTGTCTGACTTCCTGGCTCTCTGACTCTGACTGGAAACCTGTTCACCTCCATTTGGCCCCAAATGATCTGAGCGTGGGCTCCTCCCTGTAACTGTGTGCTTAACGCACTTCTGCCTCTGCCAGGCCAGCCCAGGAGCAGGGCGAGGGGATCGCCAAGTGCCCCAGAAACCCTGAGGCAGGGTTAGTGCAGAAAAGAGGAAGAGTCCTTTGTGCCTAAATCTGGCACAATAGATGCTCAATAAATGTACTGATCGACTGAACAACAGGATCTCCAAAGGCAAGCGTGGAAACGAAAGGGGCAAATTGGATTAAGGACAGGATCCGAAGCCAAGGTAAGAAAGTCAAATGGACAAGAAGGCTGGAGGCGGAGCGCAGGATCTAGCCAGAGGTGCCTGAGTCTTGGCAGGACACTACGCCAGTTTGGCTGATTTGTTTGTATCCTATCTTATTCCACAAAGAATCTGGAAAGCTAAGTGAAGGTAGCATAGAGCTTATAAACGTAGAACAGCCTGTTATTCTTTTCTGAACCAAGGCTAAGAGGAAGTTGCCTAGAATAAGAAAACCTTTGTACACCAAATTGGACATTTTCTTTCCTGTGACTGTAATTTGGTAGGAAGCCGAACACACAGAGGTACTTTATCCCTGTAAACTTGAGTCTGTTTATGATTTCAAATACAGAAAATCATCCTCACATACATCCACAAAGTTATTGAACCACATCTGAGCAACTGTTCTTCAGTAACCGGTTTGCTTGGCTCACTCATTTGGTTGTTCGCTATCACTTTGAGGTAGGCAAGTTGTAGTTGGAATTAACATTTCAAAATTAGAAAAGAACTAAGATTTGAAACCTCAATTTTGCTTGGCATTAGGGAAAAATAACCATCAGTTTTGAGATAGAGCACCCCAAAGTAGCTCATAGACAGGCAGATAGTTTGAGAAAAATACACAAGTTTGGATCAAGAAATCCCCACTGAAATGTCTCCCTTCTTTCTTTTCATACATTGAAAAGTATTCTTGCCTTTCCCCCGCAAAGCATTTGCACTTTGGACCAGCTGGGAAATATTCCATGCCCTCCATCTTTTGGGTTACCTTATAATTAACAATAAGTCTGCTTAACATTATTGTCAGGGGCATGATAGAGTTCTCTTATTTGATCCTCTTAACAGACCCGTGAGTTACTATCCCTATTGTGAGTAGGCCTGGGCCCCTCCAATGCAAGGACCACAGGGCCCACATGTGCTGCTCCACCTCCACCTCTTCCCTTTCTCCTGCTCACCGCCATCCTGGTCCCTCTAGAACAGCGGTTCTCAACCTGTGGGTCGCGACCCCTTTGGGGGTCGAGCGACCCTTTCACAGGGGTCGTCTAAATACATCCTACATATCAGATATTTACATTACGCTTCATAACAGTAGCAAAATTATGAAGTAGCAACAAAAATAATTTTATGGTTGGGGGTCACCACAACATGAGGAACTGTATTAAAGGGTTCCAGCTTTAGGAAGGTTGAGAACCACTCTAGAGTCTGTTGTGCTGCAATCATGGTCCAGCCTTGGGCTCCTCCCTTTTGCTGGATTCCCTTCCCCCTTGGACACTGATTTGCAGTGCTTGTTCCTCACTTCAGGGTTGGCTCAGACATCACTGCAGGGAGGCTTTTCCTGAGCACGCCCACCACCTTTGTCCTTCCTGTGCTTCCTTTGAACTCTGAGGGCAGGGATAGGGATTTTTGTCTTATTCTTAGTCTATGTCTGACACCTGGTATGAAGTACACCCTTAATATTTGCTCGAGTGGAAACTCAAACTGCCAACCGACTAGTCATTGCTATCGTTAAGTCCTGTAGCAAATCAATGTCCAGAAATAGGAGGGCTACATAAAAATGTAGTTTAATGAAGACTATTGGTACAAGTCTTTATACAGAATTGGTCATAGGCTATGGGTGCACATTTAGGCCTGTTTGTTTTTTAAAGCTTTTTCAGCAGCTTTAAAAACAAGATAGTTTTATTTTGAAGTTTGAACTTCTTAATCCAACTCAAATGTTATGTTGATACATATCTAAAATGTGATACATAGCATATATATTATCTATATAAGTGTACTTTATTCTATTAAAATATAGGGAACAAAAATCCCTGTTATGCTTCTATTGAACAAAATTTTAAACAGTGCCATGAACAAAATTTTAAACAGTGCCACCATTATGCACTGGGGGAAACACAGCTATATGTTTCCTTGAAAATAATTATTCTGGTAAAATATTTTGTTTCTAGGGAACATTTCAAATATAGACTCATGTGAAAATTTTGACAGCCACACGATTTTCCTGCCTGACTTCACTGGGGAAAGGACAATGTACTGTGATTTTTTTATACATAAAAATTTGGAGTATATGTTAATATTCTGAGATCTAGTAATTTTATTAATTGGAACATTTTTTACTTCCAAGAAAAATTATCCAACATTTGACAAACTATTACCTTAGACAAAAATAAAGGTTTACAAGATTGATTTTCCTACCTCCCTCCCTTCTTTGTTAAGTTCCTTGGCACTCTCAGGTATCCAAAAATTAAATTACTTCATTGCCAATTGATACCAAGAGGAACACAGCCTAAGGCCTATACCAATGAGCAAATCTTTAAAAAAAAAAAAGAAAGAAAATATATGCCTTAGAAATCCTGTTATGCAATTACAAGTTAGCTGTGTGTATACCAACAGATATTACTCCTTGAGCAGTAGATACGTGATTCAGATGTTTTGAATAAAGTATTTCACGATTCTTGCATCTTAAGTTTCTCCACTCCTTTAAGAATCTGAACTTTTAAGTACAAATAACAAACAAGCTATACTTTTTTTCTGATTTCTTAAAGTTATCTTTGTTGAAGGTAATAGTTTGTCAAATGCTAGGATAATTATGAATGGCATTCTAAACCACACCATATATTAGCGTTGCTTTTAGCACAGCTTTGACATTTCTGTCAATAATTTTATATCAATAATCTTCTATATATATAAAAGCCCAAGCAACTGTTACTATGGACTGACTGGTCGCTATGATGCACACTGACCACCAGGGGGAAGACCCTCAATGCAGGAGCTGCCCCCAGCCTGCAGGCCCTGATTGCCAATGGGGCCTGCCGGCCAACCTCCTGGCTCCCCTCCCTCCCCTGCCAGCAGGCCCTGATCAGCCAATTGGGTCTGGGCCCTGGGCTGGGACAGGGAATCGGGTGTGGCTGGCAGCAGATGGAGGCGGCAAGGGAAGGAGGCGGGGAACCTGATTGGCCCTTATTGCTGGCCAGGCCTATGGACACCATCCATGCACAGATTTCATGCACCAGGCCTCTGGTCTATGATAAAACAAAAAGCATCACTCTCAGTTTTGTTCATGGTTATGTGGTTCTCAGAATTCCCAGAATCAAACTGGCTTTACTAAATTAAAAACAAAACAGCCTGGCCAGAGTGGCTCAGTGGTTGAGCATTGACCTATGAACCAGAAGGTCACAGTTTGATTCCAATTCCCAGTCGGGACACATGCCCGAGTTGTGGGCTCCATCCCCAGTGTGGGGTATGCAGGAGGCAGCCAATGATTCTCAACATTGATGTTTCTCTCTCCCTTACTCTCTAAAATCAATATATATATATATACAAAATGTTAAAACTTTCTAATTGCATTATCCCCCCCCTTTTATAAAAGATCATCCTGATGCTTCCAAATGTACATTTTTTTTCAGGTATACAACTTTAGTTTTCACACATCTTTAAAAACCTTATTGCTTCTTCACCAAAGTTGTTATAATAACATAGTTATTATATCAGTAAGGTTCTTCATGAGATTTGCAGGACCCTCCCAGGAGGAAAAGACAACAGCCTTTGCATACAGATTTTTGTTGCATCTCTGGGCATACCTTGCTTCTTAGTGTATCTGTGACCTTAAATAATGTTTTAATTAGTTTTCATTTTTAGCAATGCCTACAATTTCCTAAAATTCATTGCTCAAAAGTATTTAAGTTAAAAAGTGTCCCTAAATCACATTTTAATTCCCATAAATGTCTACAGCAATGTTTACAAATTAGCATGAAATCTGAACTGGTGCTCTCTGGCAGTCTGCTCAGAGAAATGGGGACCAGATCTTAACATCAGGAATTATGGAAGAGTTGCCAATACGTTTTCTAGTGAGAAGCATTTTCTTTCCAGTGTTCACTGTGATAAGAAGGTTGATAGTTCAAAGAATTTATTGCTGCTTTACAGTATACATTATTAAATGAAGAAACATGTTAAACTCAAGGGAATTTTTATAGGTTACTTGCAATTGTTATTGCAGGCAACAACTTGTACATGATTTTATTTCCAAATCCACAAAAAACAAAATTTATACAAATCAGCACTGTAAAAATGTCAATTACAGCCCCAGAGGCTTTGCTGGCAGAATAATTGTCTAAATCCTAGGATATGGGAAACAGGATTTTTTTCTGAAGTCATCTTTTTTTTTTTCCATTTTCTTTTTTTACAAAAAAAATTTACAAGTGAAATGTTACTACAAAACTTTTTATAAGGAATTTTTGCAAAACATTTACATTTTACCATCAACTATTTCTGTTTTAAAATCATTATGTAGATTTAATACCCTATGCTGCACATCAATTTATGTGGGATGACAACTTAGTGACATGCATAAAAAAAACACCACAAGGCATTAAAATGAAGACTTAAATACAAATATTGTTGCAATAAAACAGTTATAAAATTGAAAAATAGGACCTAAACATCATGCTTATCTAAGTTTGACAAATTAACTTTTTCTCCTAGATTACACACTTTTATTACTGCTCTCATGAGAGTGTGATAAATAATGACTTAACATCAAGGTCTAATGTAATCAGCAACACATACACAAACCTAACCAAAGAAAGTATATTGTAAGAAAAAACTACTCTAACACTGGAGTTCTACCATGATAAATACATAGTTTTGCACTGATAATTACAATAAAGAAAAGTATTATAACAGTGGCAAAGGGAATGAACAGTGAAATGTCATTAAACAAGACTCTACTGCACATCTGTGCCCTATTACTTATAACAGCTATATCCCACTGAGTCAAATAAAGGA
This sequence comes from Myotis davidii, assembly GCF_000327345.1. NCBI lineage: Eukaryota > Metazoa > Chordata > Mammalia > Chiroptera > Vespertilionidae > Myotis > Myotis davidii. The sequence goes on from NW_006383016.1 coordinate 5,971,349, forward strand.
CACTGAAATTTATGATTCTTATAAGAGAAAAGTGGATTCAGAATGGTATGCAGAAAAGACTGTCAGAATATTTCTAATTTCAGTGGTGAAATGTGCACCTGCTAACACAAATTAATATATTTTATATGCTATAAAGCTATCCAGACTCAGTTTGTTAAATTTATAATAGGCCTCATTGTTGATTAAAAAATAACTTCCATTTCTGAAGAGCATACATAGGTATGCATTAAAACTCGTTCATGGAATAATGGTGCAGAGAGCTCATACTTGGTATTATCAACAAAAAGTGTCACTCTGAGAAAACATGATTCAAACATTAAGAAAGTTTCTTTGCATAAAAAAAATTGTAGCACTGATTGTGTAGCATAATGATAAAATATATATTTGATGTTTCAGCTCCTATATAATAAAATTAAAATTAACACTACCAAACGCTCCTCTGTACCAAACGGAACAAACTGATTCTGATGTTTTAAAGCCAGGTACATCAGCTGTTTAAGAGTACATTAAATAAAATATACAAAACAATTTACAAAATCCAACTAAAATTTAAAGACTTTGTTACAAGTCTACAAAAGCTTTAAGAAACTTGAAATTTATAACCACAGTGTAAAATTTTTTCCTTTAATCTCAAAGCTTTTTTATACAAACTGAAAGCACAAAAGACCTTCAGTTTTATATAACGCTACAAAGGGCTGGCCTAAAGTGTACATAGTGTAAACAGTGATCATTACAGTATTCCTCCTTCATCAAAAATACAAGAAATATCACAATTTTGGAAGAGAATTCACATGAGTAGTACTTTTGCTGAAATAATAGGGGATGCACAAGAAAACATGTACCTATATTCAAACAGTCCCTAAACTGATGATGTTAGTAAACCAAGCAGTTAAAAACTTCAGTTTTCAAATGGTCAATTCCAATTCCATTATGATTCTGTGTAAATACATTTTTAAAATAGCAAATATCTTACTAATATTTAGGCTATTGATATAATCCAAATATTTTTCATATGAAACTTTTGGCCATCTTTCCTATAAAACCCTTGCATAAACAACAAAATACATTTCTTCTTTAGTCACTTAGTTAACTAAAAATGGTTCCAATTTTTTAAAAATAATTTTTGCTTCATAGTATCACACCTGTTACATTTTGTTAGGCTGCCTTTTTAGGGACAATTCAGTTACTGACATAACATAAAAACATTACTGTGTTATAAATTCTTAATCAGCCTTCTAACACAGTAGTATATATAAAATAGGATTGGCAAATTTTTAGTAGAGAGAAAAACGGAAATTATAATGTAATTACAAGATAATTTTCTGCTGGACTTAAAAAAATTTTTTTTGATAACTCTTTCTTTGGCTACCAAGTCAAAGCATAAAGAATTCTGCACACTGTCAACATAACTCATATTTACAGAATATGAAACTACAGACTGACTTATACTCTATGCAAATATTTCCTATATAAACATTTAAAATGAATTTTGTGGTGCAACCCAGGATTAGGAATATAATCAATCCTAACTTCAAAACCTTATATATTGTCTCATTTTTCTGAAGCCATTATGAGTTTTGTTTCAATCATTCGTCACCCCAGTATTTTCCTAAGGTTTTAATCTAAAGTTTAACCTATAGTTTAGCTCTAAGTTCCTCTTGTGTCTCCAAATGGAGAAAGTAATTAAACTTCACTGATTGTCTGCATACACACTACTACAATGTAGTGGTAATAAAGATCTGAGATGCATCTCAGATTACTTTTTTGGAACTTTTCTAATTCAACTGTTGAAGAATTTCTAACATTTAGAAAAGACGGCCAAAACTATTTTCAGTTGATTTTCCAAAAATCAAACTAAGAAAATAAAGTATTGTCCCTACCGTCAGTTAAATATCTTGTTTTCTGTGCTATAGAAAAAAGAAAAAAAAAGGATCCATATAAAGTATTAGTGACTGGAAAGTATTTCAAGGAAAACAAATCCAATTAAGGTCCAGTCTGCAAACTACTAAGGTCTGTCTTTCTAAACATGTTAACACATGATATTAAAAGAGGGGACGATTCAGTTTAAACAATATGTGACACATTTCCAAATAACTAAAACTTATAGTGTGAAGGAAATACTTTTCTGTTTCCAGTACATCCATTTGATTTTTGTATTTTTAAAATTCAACACTTCACATGTTGACCCCAAATCTTGGAATACTTAAAGAAGCCAAGAATAAAAACATGATTTCCTACTCTGTAATCCACTTGACCAGCCCATTTCCAGATTTTCAAAGGTGTGTAAACTTAAGTGCAGCACGAGAGGTCTCTGTTATAAATAACTTTTCAGAATTCTTCCATGTTGGCCGAAACATTGGGAGTTGCTGGGTTTGAATCTTGAGAAATGGCTGCAACTGTGACAATTCTTGGGGAGCCAAGCACCTCTGTAACAGATGAGTCCAGTTCTCCCGAGGTAACAATGGCAAGAGCTGTCCCGCCACCTTTCTTATTCTGATGCGTTTTGACATGTTTGGAGAGGTGATCACTCCGCATAAATCTTTTAGAACATTCTGGGCATTCAAATCTCTTTTCACCTGAACAAACAAACAAAACAGCAAATAAATAGTAATTCATTTTATTCCAATAAGATTATAATGTTAAATAATTTCTCTTCTGATCACACTACACTGTGTTTAACTTTTGACTAGTTGCAAAATATTTTATTTTTATTTTAAAACTAGAGGCCTGGTACACAAAATTCATGCAGGGGGTGTGTGTCCCTCAGCCCGGACTGCATCCTTTTACAATCCGGGACCACTGGTTCCTAACTACTCGCCTGCCTGCCTGATCACCCCTAACACCTCTGCCTGCCTGACTGATAGCCCCTAACCGCCTCTGCCTGCCTGCCTCATCACCCCTAACCACTCGCCTGCCTGCCTGATCGCCCTGATCTCTGGTCATTCTGGTCGTTCCACCTTTTCAGTCGCTGGGTATTTATATAGGATATAATCAAACAAGCAATGCAACACAATACAGAAGAAACAGCATGTGACTGGGAATAAGAGACACAAGTTAAAGTCCTAGTTTTGCTAAGAACTGGAAGAAAAAGCTGAAGCAAATAAAATAACCACTCTGGGCTTCAGTTGCCCCATCTATGAAACAAGAGGGTTTCTAACAGATGATCTCAAAAATCTTTCCCAGGTATCCTAATATATAGTGTTCAAGGCAGGTCTACTCTTCCTTAAAAATTACTGTCTGGGTTTTGGTTATAATACCAAAAAGCATGAAAATACCTTAGAACTACTTCAAATAAAATCACTTAATAATTTAATGGTGTATTGAGTTTCCTCACAAGGCAAAAACGAGAGTTAGGCAAATACTCAATTTAAACTAACAGTTTTTAGGTTTCCAAAGAATCAGACTGTCAGATTCTGGTACACAAAGTGATCCTTAAATATGTCCTCTTTAACATATAGTTCTACTGGAACTATTCACATCTATATTCTGGAATAAAAACTAACTTGCCCTGGCCAGTGTTCTCAGTGGTTAGAGTGTCAGATCACGGGTTTGATTCCCAGTCAAGGGCACCTACCTGCGTTGCAGGTTTATCCCAAACCCTGGTCAGGGCACATGAGGGAGGCAACCAATCGATGTGTCTCTCTCACATCAATATTTCTCTCTCCTTCCACTCTATCTTAAATCAATGGAAAAATATCCTCAGGTCAGGATTAACAAAACCCCTCTCCCCTACACACATAAACACAACTAAATGTTACCAAAAGAAAAACCTATTTCAATTTTATGTATAATAGATGAGGCACATAAAAAATTGATTAATTGGTATACCGTAATGTCCATGATGGATCAACTACTATCTTCTGTCCTTCCTTCTAAAATTGTTACTTAAGGGCCCTAGCTGGTTTGGCTCAGTGGATAG
>NW_006383016.1:5975344-5977537 GCF_000327345.1 Myotis davidii
TATACACACACATACATTAAAAAAATTGTTACTTAAGGGAATGGAAGTTTTCTCAGTCTGACAGTGGAACTTTGACAATAAAGTTCAGTTCAGCTGACCCCTTTTCTTGGCCCTACTTTTGACTAACCAATAGAAAATCTATAGGTTCAAGTTTGTCCATGTCAAATATTTTTCCCTCTTCTTTATAAGTTTGCTTTTTTAAAAAATTGCATTTGCAGTATCTCATTAAACTTTTCTTTCTCTTTCAGTCTTGAAAAATTAAATAAAAGGATAAATAAATGATTTATACAAAATTCTCAAAGAGATTAAAAATAAAAGCAGTTAAGCTTTAGGGTAAAGTCACTTGCACTGACAAATGCTGACACTAGGCAAGGATGAAAAACAAATAAATGAGGATTTAATTTTAGGATCAATTCTGAACTCCTTTTACCTTTCAAGTTTCTCATTTGCTTTCAAAAGAAAAATCCTGTTTACAATTCTTAAAGCTGAAAATAAATCTTAAAGATACTGTTTTACATTTTCACTTTATTGATTTGTAAGTTAAGGCTCCAGAAATTAATTTTCATGGGAATCATACAATTTATTAATAACAGAGCAGGATTCAAGGCACCCAATTTCTAGTCTGAGTTTTCTGTGCTACATGAGCAGAGTGCAACTAGAGACTGCTGTTCTTCTATAGCAACAATGGCCAAGCATAATCAGAAAAATCAGATGGCACGATATCATTCAGTAAGCACTAAATCAACTGGGTGATCAATCAAACACAGTGGCTGTTTAATAAATATTTGTTAGCTGTGATGCTCATGAATTCAGTCATTTTTCAACGAATATTTGTAAAACACTTGCGATATGCCAGGCACTGATGATACAAAAATGAACAAGTGAAAATCTCTGACTTTAAGAAACTTTTGTGACCTCGAGATAGTCATTTGAAACCATGTGGAGCTATGGTTAAGTTTCAATTAAGACAGAAATCCCCACCTACTCCATGGCAAACTGTAAGGTAAATGGGAAATGCTGGTGACATGGTTTGTGTGGACACTTTCAGGGCTGTCCATTCCTAAGTGGTGTGGGTGTTCAATTAATTTCAAGTAATGAAAATCTGACCAGAATCTCAAAATAAGTAAACTATGTTGTACAATTAAACTATCACTAAAGAAATGACATTTTAGTTTATCCTTCTCCACAGAAGTGTTTTTTCTATGGTGTCAGGCAATTTCTAAATTTCCTACCCTTAGCAAACATTATCTTAAGGAGGTACAGAGTTCTTGTAATAATTACACATACTGCAATATCTTTTAAATTATTTAATTATTCTTAGTAGGTTAATATTTTTGGTAATTAATGTAATTACACTATTGATTTTAGTTTACTTATGGTAGGTAGAATGGCCACCCAAATATGTCCTAGAACTTGTGAGTATATTTTATTATATGGCAACTAAAGTTACAGAGGTTAACAGGGAAAGATTATTCTCAAATACCTAAGTGGGCCCATCCTAATCACATGGCTCTTAAAAGCCGAGAGACCTTTCTTTAGCTGGAGTCAGACAGATGTAGCAGTAGAAATCACACAGATTAGGAGCTGAGAGGAACTGGACCTGTGTTGGTGAAGGGGAGGCAGGGGCATATGAAAAGTATAAGAAGGAATGTTAGCAGCCTCCAGAGCAAACCTACCAGCCCCTGCTGACAGCCAGCAACGAAACAGGGACCCCCATCCTACAATAACAAAAGCTGAATTTGCCTGACAGTGTGAATGATTCTGGAAACAAATTCTTCCCCTGAGCCTTCTTTAAGGAACACATCCCAGCTGACACCTTGATTTTGACTTTGTGAGATGCTAGCTAAGCAGACACAGGCAGAACTTACTCGAACTTCGGACATAAAGAAACTGATACAATAAATGTGTGTAGTTTTAGGTTATTAAATTTGTATTTTGTTATGGCAACAGGAAACTAATAGTTATATAAACTATAATTTCAAAAAATTAAATTTTAGCTGATATTTAGTTCAAGATCTGTGGAGTATCTTCATTACAAGAACACAAAGCATGTCAGGGACAAATTCAAAATTTTGTTTTTCTAAGAGAGCGGTTTGCAACTGGTATTTCATGGCACACTATTTTGATCTCTTTTTCCTTAGATTGTTAAAAAAAAAAAAAGACAACAGCCAACACAATAGCCATCCAGCATGA
>NW_006383016.1:5978458-5988709 GCF_000327345.1 Myotis davidii
GCTGTTTGCAACTGGTATTTCATGGCACACTATTTTGATCTCTTTTTCCTTAGATTGTTAAAAAAAAAAAAGACAACAGCCAACACAATAGCCATCCAGCATGAGGAAATCCAATTTATACCTTTCTTTTTGTCAGATTGGCAGATATTTCTTGGTGCGCTGCATAATTTTAGTAATTAGTTATCTGTGCCGTGAGATGAAAAAGGTTGAAAAATGCTTCTCTAAGAAAATCTCAAAAACATAATCCAAACAATTTTGGTTTAATAAACTGACTTCAAAAAACACAATTGCTTCTTTGTCTAGATTACTAAGAGAATGCCATGCTGTATTACATGATCATTAAAATATAGTAGAGTCTTTTAAGATAATTTAAGTAGAAAATTCATATTTAGAAACATTACATCAGTGGTCGGCAAATTGCGGCTCGCGAGCCACATGCAGCTCTTTGGCCCCTTGAGTGTGGCCACGAAGTTTCAATCGCACTGTGCGTGCGCGCCCGCACGTGGTATTCTGTGGAAGAGCCACACTCAAGGGGCCGCAGTTTGCCGACCACTGCATTAGATGACTCCTTAATATTCTTAACAGTAATTTTTCTCAGAAAACACTGGTTAGTTTCCTAATGGAATTGTAGATTTGAGGGATGAATGAAATAAATCAGATCTGTTAAGCCAGCGGTTCTCAACCTGTGGGTCACCACCCCTTTGGCGGTCGAACGACCCTTTCACAGGGGTTGCCTAAGATCATCCTGCATATCAGATATTTACATGACGATTCATAACAGTAGCAACGTTACAGTTATGAAGTAGCAACGAAAATAATTTTATGGTTGGGTCACAACATGAGGAACTGTACTTAAAGGGCCAGAAGGTTGAGAACCACTGTATAGCCTTATTTATTGGAAGTTAACCATTAAGAGCCAATTATAGCTGTCACAGTTCTGCCTATAACCTGGTTTTTAAAATGTTACCCTCAAACCTAATCTAATACAATGTATAAAACATTTTATGAATTATTAATGTTATTTCTAAATTTGTCATTCAATAACATACTTCCATATTTATATATTAAAATTAATTTCAGGGGCAAACTAGGGAACTGTATTTGTTTTCTGGGGCTTCTGTAAGAAAATACCACAAACTGGGTGGCTTAAAACAAGAGATATTTATTCTCTCACAGTTCTCTCTTTTGGAGGCAGATGTCCAAAATCAAGGTATCAGTAGGGCAGTGTTCCCACCAGAGGCTCTAGAGAAGCATCCTTTGCTTGCCTCATCCTAGCCTTCTGGTAACGTCTGGCAATCCTTGGCACTCATTGGCTTGAAGCTGCATCTCTCCAATTTGCCTCTGTCCTCACACAGCCTTTTCTTGTATCTCTTCTGTCTTCTCCCCTTTTTATATGGTCATCAGTCATTGGCTTGAAGGCCCAGTAGATCCTAAAATCTAGGCATGGTATCACTTCATCTTTCCAAATAAAGCCACATTCAGATACCAGGGTTAGGACTTTTACAGAAATCATTTTTTTTTAATTTGTTCTAAGAAACCATTATTCAAACTAAGAGACTTGTAGTCTCTGGATTCCTCCAACCCTCCCCTCCAATATCCTCAACCCACCAATCCCTACTGAATACTCTTACCTACCCAGCCTAGAATATCTAAACTCATCTTTTCATGAGTACACTCTCCTCTATGATTACCTGTGGGTAAAAGTAAATTAAAAGGGGAAGGGATGATCATTTGAGTGAAGTCATGAGGCTTAAATTTTCTTGGAAGTAAATGACTAAGAGTAAGATGAGGCTGAGTGGAAGTTACAAAGGAAATAAGACTTAAGAAGTTTTAGGTAATTACTAAAGCTGACAAAAAAGAGTAAGATTAATAGACTGTTCTGAGAGACTGGTTGAGATATAAGTCCATGAATTTATAGGAACATTAGTTTGCATAGTAATTTTTTATTTCCTCCTTCAGCAATGATCTAGCCAAATATAGAAGCCCTTTTGTCATTTCATTATAAATGTGTTTTTTAACCCCTAGAGTGCTGGGGAGCACGATCAAGCTCCTCCTGTCAGTCGCCAAAAGTGCTGGGAGCGCTATTGCGCTCCTCCTGCAGTGTCACTATTAGATGCTAGTAGTTCACTCTTTATTGACAGATGGCACCTAAGTGCAGATTTCCTGAAGTGCTGTAAAATCAGCAAAAACGCCTTGGCAATTTTAGCATAGTTCCTAGGATATTGGTTGGCACTCAAAGGGTTAAAAAGCTCCCTTATCTATAGATAGTTAAAAGCTAATAGTTTTAACTATCATCTGTAAGTAGATGACCACATCAAGATCCAGACTTCTCAACTCAATTGTGAACCATAGGCAGCATCATTCAATATGACATAAACAGAACTTATCAACTCATTCTAATCCATATAATTCTTCAGAAATAAAGAGGGGAAACAAAATCCAAAGGCATGAAAGAGGTAATGCCAATAAAGATGGTGACCTCCAAAAATTCACTCCTCTATGAAAATAATCAGAAAACTAAACAAAAACTATCAAAACCAACCCTTTCTGACTCTGGAAATTAAATAAGGTTTGCAATAATTCAGGGAGTGTTTTTTAAAGAAAAATGGCTGAATCTTGCTTGACTAGAACAGAAAATTTTGTGGTGTTTTAATTTGCTTAACTCCGTTTTCTACTTCCCAGCAGCCTGGTAGCCACCAGAGAGAACAGAACAGAACAGAGTTCCTTCAAATTCTCATTCCCAAAGAATGATCATTATTTGATCTGTCTGGTGGTTCTTTGGAAGACCCCATGTAAAAGACTTGCATTTAACTTACTTGGTGGTAGCCCAATGTGAAAAGTCTTATTCAGGGTGGAGACAGTCATGTGTTTGTTTAAACCAGTTATAGGTAAATGTTTTAACTTCATGATGACAGAGGCAATGAATAATATTTAGGACAAGCAATAAATAAACTAAACAAAAAGCTTAAAAGCAAAAGCTGGGAGATAAGGAATTCATAGGAGTATTGAAAAATTCTGACATACTCCCTGGAATCTAGACGGCTACATACATGCTTAGGGCAGTAAAGGCCCAAAATAGCCAAACTCTCACCTGTGCCTAACCTCTGAGGGTCTGCATAAGCAGAAAGTGAACTCTAAAGCAGAGTTGTCAATTGTCTGGCTGAGTGATGAATGGTGCCCCAACATTCACACAGAGCCCCTCAGCAACGAAAATATTTATTGGTCTCAGGTATTTAAAGAAAAAATATTTGAAGGAATGATACTTAAAAACTTCTGAAATTTGATGAAAAACACTACCCTACACATCCAAGAAGTTCAAACAACTCCAAGTAGATTAAATGCAAAGAGATTCACAGTGGGACACATAATAATAAAAATGTTTAAGGTAAAAAACAAAGAGAGAATCTAGAGAGATTCTCTAGAGAAGTGACATCACCTACAAGGGATTGTGGATAACAGTTAACGGCTGATTTTTCATCACAGATCATGGAAGCCAGAAACCAGTGGGATAATATATTCAAAGAGATTGAAGAAAAAACCTGTCAACTAAGAATTCTATGTACAGCAAAACTATTTTTCAGAAATAAGAAATTAAGATATTCCCAGTTTAATAAAAACAAAAACATTTCCCTCAGCAGATTGCATCTATGAGAAATACCAGGCTGAAATGAAAAGGTGATGGTAACTTAAATCCATATGAAGAAATAAAGAACACCAGGTAAGGTAGTATATAAATATGAAAGTCAGTATAAATGCACTTCTGATTTATAACTCATTTGGTCTCCTATCTGGTTTGAAACACAACTGCACAAAGCAATAATTTTAAACCTATGTTGATGGGTACACAATGTACAAAGATGTAACTGGTGGAAGTAACAGCAGATGGAAAGGCAGAGCTATATAAGAGAAAAATTTGTGTATACTATTGAAATAAAATTGGTATTAATCCAAACTAGATTGTTATAAAGTGTAAATTATAACCCCAAAGCAGGCAACCACTAAGAAAATAACTAAAGGTGGAGCTATTATTCTTGATAATTGAGTTAATTCTCTGGATGGTAAGAAAACAAAAACTAATAAAAAAATCACCAATAATCTTAATTCAACTCTCTTTTCATCTACTTAGATACCGAAAAACAAAAAAGGGCCACAAAAAACTGGAATTCATCTTGTAAAATAAAATATAAGCTAATGAAGTAAATTCCAGATCTGTAATTATGCTGATGGAGTAGATGAAAGGCAAAAATATGAGTTAAAAAATTTTAAACATCTTTCATATAACTGCTGAAGTGAATTCTATTTAATTTCCATTATTTCCAATATGATAGCTAATAATCACTAAAATTTTCATGTAAGCACTGAAAAAATAAGTGGAATATACAGGTCCAAAAAGAAACCAACTAACCTGTATGGGTTCTTCTATGTCTCTGAAGCTCATCACTCCTTGTGAATCTTTTACCACAAAACATCCAGTTGCACACAAAAGGCCTTTCTCCAGTATGCCAGCGAAGATGTGCTCGTAAGTGAGATGTTTTGCCATAAACTTTTCCACATCCTTCAATATGACAGATGTGCTGTTTCTTTTTTCCGGGTTCATTACTGCCTCTAACAGAAACAAAAACCAAACATAATTACACTCCCAAATACCCAGCTTATAATTATGGAAAAGTAAAAGGGAATCAAAGTAATTAAATGATGCTCTTCTGCTCTAGCCTGTTTGGCTCAGCAGATAGAGCATCAGCTTATGGACTGAAGGGTCCCAGGTTCAATTCTGATCAAGGGCATGTAACTCGGTTACAGGCTCTATCCCCAGGGAATTCCCTTCTTCCACCCAATCCCAACTCCTGAGACTGCCTTGGATAGGGCAAGTTGAAAACACTGGGGTTTAGATCGCCTTTGACCCAACTCACCTGTAGTTCATAAATCAGAGGTTCCAGGCCATGTGAGGCAAGCCAAGAAAACCTGAGTTACTGATGCCACCCTGCCCACAAGCACTCAGCTCTTAGAGCAGTGATGGCGAACCTTTTGAGCTTGGCGTGTCAGCATTTTGAAAAACCCTAACTTAACTCTGGTGCCGTGTCACATATAGAAATTTTTTGATATTTGCAACCATAGTAAAACAAACACTTATATTTTTGATATTTATTTTATATATTTAAATGCCATTTAACAAAGAAAAATCAACCAAAAAAATGAGTTCGCGGGTCACCTCTGACACGTGTGTCATAAGTTCGCCATCACTGTCCCTGAGCAAGGATGCCACTGAGAGAAAGGTGACTCCAGTTCCGGGCAAGTATCTGGGGACCCAGACTCATACGGGAAGAAACTGAACTGTCTGGCAGTGGGAGGAACTCAAGGGGGCTTTCTCTCAGAGGGGCTTGCAGCGATTTCCCCAGGGCCACTGAGACACCGGGCCTCTTAGGGTAGGACTGGGGATCAGCCATAGCTGCTTGCTTCGCCCTGTTGATTCCCTGAGACCCTGCCCCACCCAAGCTGTGCGCAGAGGCTTTTGCATATGAAAGGCCTGGCCCTGTGCAATCTAAAATTACCTAACAAACTGCAGCGGGGTCAGAGAGACCCAGAACTTCCAAAAGAAGACTAGACATCAGCCCTAACCGGTTTGGCTCAGTGGATAGAGCATCAGCCTGCCGACTCAAGGGTCCCAGGTGTGATTCTGGTCAAGGGCATGTACCTTGGTTGCGGGCACATCCCCAGTAGGGAGTGTGCAGGAGGCAGCTGATCGATGTTTCTCTCTCATCAATGTTTCTAACTCTCTATCGCTCCTCCTTCCTCTCTGTAAAACATCAATAAAATATATTTAAAAAAATAAAAATAAAAAACTTTTGTACTTCAAAGGACAATATCAAGGAAGTTAAAGGACAACTCACAGACTGGGAGAAAATGTTTACAAATCATGTATTTGATAAGGGATTTGTATCTAGAATATATAAAGAACCATTACAAAATAATAATAAAAAAATAAAATGAACAAAAGATAATAGATATTTCTCCAAATATACAATACACAAATTGCCACCAAGCATATGAAAACATACCTATGTCATTAGTCATCAGGGAAATACAAATCAAAACCACCCTGAAATACCTCACACCCAATAGGTTGGCTATAATAAAAAAGTCAGATTATAACAAGTGTTGGCAATAATGTAGAGAAATCAAAACCCTCATATAGTGCTGGTGGGAACATAAAATGATCCAGCCACATTGGAAAACATTCTGACAGTTCTTCAAATGGTTAGACTAGAGTCACCATATGAACCAGTAATTCCATTCCTAGGCATATACCTAAGAGAAATGAAAACATATGTCTACACAAAAAGTTGTATAAGAATGTTTACAGCAAGAAGGAAGGAAGGAAGGAAGGAAGGAAGGAAGGAAGGAAGGTTGGTTGGTTCATAGCAGCAGAATACCCAACGGGTGAAAAATGTCAAATGTCCATCAACTGATGAATGGATGAGTAAAAAATTGTATATATAGTACATGCAATGAAATATTATTTGTTCGTTAAAGAGATTACAGTGCTAATGCATGCTTTAATACAAAAAAAAACATTAGGCTAAGTGAATAAAACCAGTCACAAAAGACCATATATTATGTGACACATTATACGAATGTTCAGAATAGGCAAATCTATAAAGCTATAGTGGTCACCTAGAGCTGGGAAGGGTGGGAATGAGGGGGGTAATGGCTAAAGAATACAGGGTTTATTTAGGAGGTGACAAAAATGTGCTATAATTAATTGTGGTGATGGATGTACTAAATCCATCTGTGAGAATATTAAGAAGTATTGAAATGTATACTTTAAATGACTGAATTGTATGGCATGTAAGTTTTATGTCAATAAAGTTATTTAAAGTTTTTACACAATAAATGAAAAAATTAAACAATTGCAAAAAAATGTAAGGTACAAGGTGCAGAACTATTCCTAGAACAGCTCAACTTAATCCCCTTCATACCAACACTATATCTCAACTCTGGACTACAAAGCTAGTGCTGTTCTAATGAACAAAGTACCCAACCAATGGCGTGGCTTTAACTATTATATGCCTGCCAGAGAGGCAGAGTTGGAAATAGAGCATTTACCTTCCTTCTCCTTCTCTACAATTCGGACAGGAACAGGCAACTCTTCGAAGCCTCTTGCCAGGCTGTACCTCTTGATCAGAAGCTTGCTGGCCTTGCTGCAAATGCACTTGTGTGAGTTGGTCAGGACTAACAGCACCTATCGTTGCATTAGCAATTCCTCCAACTGCTACAGTTACAGGAGCTATTGTAGCTTGTTGGACTTTTACGCCATCTTGTCCTTGCTGCTGACCTAAAAGTGGGGAGGAAAAGAGTATTATGTTTTCTACTCAAGAAAGGAAAACAATAATTTCAATGTAAACATTATAAAACTACCATATTTTTCCTAATAGGTACAAACAGCAAAGGGGTTAATGGTTTATACTATGCCAATGCTCCTAAAATAGAGTATTTTTACTTCAGGCTGCCTCTATAGCTGGTTGGTGGGACTATATACATCAATCATCTAACCCTCTTGTGGCTTAATTTCTCCATTTGTAAAATGAAGATAATAATACTTGCCACCTACCTACCTCACTGAAGTGTTGTGAGGATTCATGAGACATTATTTGAAAAGCACTTTGAGATCCTCAGATGAAAGATGCTATATAAATACAAAGCATTATTATTACCATTTCCACAGTAAGCAACATATCTCATTCACTCCAAGAAAATGAATGAAAAGTAACTTGACATTTTCTCATTCCTAAATACTTCAAATTAAGCAAATATCTCTTTATTGAAGTATTTTTAAATTATGAACATTGAGTTAGTTTTTTTAAATGTAAAAACACCTATGTTTAATACATACTATTACTATAATCATAAAACAGACTTTTAGAACATTGACTTTGTCCACTCATTTTCTATAGCTTAGACTTCACCTCTCAGGTTAGCACATATACCAACTTGGTTTCTTCACTCAGGGAAAAATATAAATAATACATACTTTGACAAAAAAAAAAAAGCTATTTACATGGCTTAAATTGATCCTTACATGCATGTGAGTATGCTTTATAATTTTCCTTTCTTTCAACACAGTCTACTTTCTCCCCATCAGGTGTGGGAATAGGAAGTATATAAATGGAAGAAAACATCTATTTATAAAGGAATACTTCCACCTCAGAGAGTTGATGAGGATTAAAAAGTTAATTTTTACAAATCCCTTATCACAGTGCCCAGCACAGAATTGTTCATTACATGTTAGCTACTGTTACTACTGAATAAAATATAGTAGCAGAAATAAACATGTGCCTACTGGGTATAAAATAAAAGGGATTATTTTAAAGCTGCATATGTAGTATTTTAACCATGTTTTGGATTGGGACTATTGGTTATCTGGGTGTGCATGGGGTGAGGGTGAGGCAAAGAAATTTAGATAATCCCCTATCATACACAAAAGTAAAATGCAAACAGGTTTGTATAAAAAATAAAACACGTCAAACCCAAAAATCCTAAATGTAAAAAAACTAAAACAAACCAGAACAAAAAATATTAGAAGAAAATACAGAAGAACCACAGGGTCTTTTAAACAAAACCCCAAAACAAAAAAAACAAAAGGAAATAATGATAAACTTGACCATTATCAGAATTTTATATTTCTTAAAAGTATACAATTTTACCTATCAATCTTTAGATCAAAATCTGTGGAGTAATCTTTATTTTTGTTTCTTATCTGTATCTCATGCCCTGCTGACTGCTCCTTCAAAATAGATCTAGGATCCAAGCATTTCTCCACCACTTCCAAGCCACTGTTTTCTCTTACTTGATTACTACAACAGTTTCTTAACTGGTCTCCTTGCCACCAATGCCCTCCTTCCTCTATAAATTTATTCTTTAAAAACATTTTTTTATTTATTGATTTGAGAGAGAGGAATAGAGAATGGGAAGAACGGAGAAAGGGAGGAAGGAGGGGGACAGAGAAAAGAGAAGGGGAGAGGGAGAGGGAGAGAGGGAGAGAGGGAGAGGGAGAGACACTTGACCTGCTGTCCTACTCATTCATTCATTCATTGGTTGATTCTTGTATGTGTCCTGACTGGGGATCAAACTCACAACCTTGGTATATTGGGATGACACTTCAACCAACTGAGCTACCCGCCCAGGTATGAACTGTAAGTTCATTCTTAACAGAGTTCCCAGAAGACTTGTTCTAAAATGTAAGACCTAACATGTCAGCTCTCTGCTTAAAACCCAACAGGTTCAAAATGAGTGTGTGTGTGTGTGGTTTTTTTTTTACACATAGCCTATGAAATAAGGTCATCTACTAGAACTGATCAGGAAAAACAAAAACTGTTGATTTCTGTAATAAAAACCTGCAATCAAGGGCTGGAGAGACTTCTTACTGTTAATCACAATTCTTAACTGAGCCTATTTGGCTTTACTTATTACCTTTACAGACTAAATTCAGAGTCTGTCTAAACCAGTAGTTCTCAACCTTCTTAATGCCGTGACCCTTTAGTGCAGTTCCTCATGTTGTGGTGACCCCCAACCATAAAATTATTTTCGTTGCTACTTCATAACTGTAATTTTGCTATTGTTATGAATCGTAATCTAAATATCTGATATGCAGGATGTATTTGACCCCTGTGAAAGGGTCATTTGACCCCCAAAGGGGTCGCGACCCACAGGTTGAGAACCACTGGTCTAAACAAATGTCTAAGGATCTCTTAAGATATATACAGGAAAGAATATGCCTCTACATTGCCAATAAACACAGTATGCAGTACACTTTGGTTTGCTTCATAATCTGACTTAAAACACGTCAGAGGGCGGCTTTCTCTCAGAGGTGCTAAGGGCGGGGCCCTAAGGGCGGGGCCTCTTAGGGTAGTACTGGGGAGCAGCCATAGCTGCTTGCTCCGCCCTGTTGATCCCCTGAAACCCTGCCCCATCCAAGCTGTGCGCAGAGGCTTTTGCATATGAAAGGCCTGGCCCTTTGCAACCTGAAAATTACCTAACAAGCTGCAGCTGAATCAGAGAGACCCAGAACTTCCAAAAGAAGGTCCAAGGCCCCACAGCAGCTTGCATTGCTCCACAGCTGGGCCTCATCTGGGCACCTCCAAAACCCAAACAAGGAAGAGAAACCTGCAGATCTCTCCATAGCTCCTACTGGGTAGCCTGAGGCAGAGGTTAAGTTAGCACCTCCTTAGAGATCCAAGCGCCTGTGTACCCAGT
>NW_006383016.1:5989544-5990747 GCF_000327345.1 Myotis davidii
TCCAGCAAAGCTATCATGCAGAAGTGAAGGCCAGATAAAGAGCTTCACAGATAAGAAAAAGCTAAAGGAGTTCATCACCACCAAACCAGTATTATATGAAATGCTAAAAGGTATACTTTAAGAAGAGGAAGAAGAAGAAAAAGGTAAAGATACAAATTATAAACAACAAATACACATCTATCAACAAGTGAATCTAAAAATCAAGTGAATAAATAATCTGATGAACAGAATAAACTGGTGAATATAATAGAATCAGGGGCATAGAAAGGGAGTGGACTGACTACTCTCGGGGGATAAAGGGGTACGGGGGGTTTGGGAAGAGACTAGACAAAAATTATACACCTATGGATGAGGACAGAGGGTGGCAGGGGTAAGGGCAGAGGGTGGGGTGGGAACTGGGTGGAAAGGAGCTATGGGGGGAAAAAAAAGGAACAACTGTAATAATCTGAACAATAAAGATTTAATTTAAAAAAAAAGCCCTGCTTAAGATGAATTTCCAAATAACTAATGATCATGGCTCTCATTTATTCACATAATTATAAATAACCTTAACTAATTTTGAAGTATATGAAAACTTATATGGTACGTTTATATACCTATAAAAACTATAAACTATATGACTGTGAATTAACACCTTTACAAACATAGTAATATAAATCTGGAACTAAGATTTGACAGTATGTCAGACATGACTTGCACAGTGTAATACAGTGGTAGTAAAAAGAGTATCACAAGTTTGGAAATTATGTTTATCTACACTAATAAAAGAGAAACATGGTAATTGGCGTACAACCGCTACCCTTCCCATTGGCTAATCCCCGTCACTCACAGAGTAGGGCCGAGGTATGCAAATTAACTGGCAGCCAAGATGGCGGCCGGCAGCCAGGCAGCTGATGCGAACAGGGAGGCTTGCTTGCTTCAGTGAAGGAGGACTCGAACTTCCCTGCCTGACTTGCCGGCCTCTCAGCTGCAACTCTAAGCAACTATGTTGCAAATATAGAAGCTAAAAAAACCCCCAGAAACCTGCTTTACTCAGCTGGGCTTCAGCCAGCCGGACCGCAACATTGTATCAAATACAGACTGTAAACAAAGGCCAGAAACCTGCTTTCAGCAGCCGCGGCCTCAGAGCTAAAGCTGGCCCAAAAGAAAAAAAAGAAAAAGAAAAAAGGAGCGGTTGGGAGCTTCAGTCCCAGCCTGAAAACA
>NW_006383016.1:5990932-6015691 GCF_000327345.1 Myotis davidii
CTCCTGATGGGCCCTGCTCGGTGCGTGACAGGGTACGGAGCCCCAACCCCCCTGATGGGCCCTGCTTTCTGCGTGATAGGGGGCAGTGCCCGAACCCCCTGATCGGCTGACTCTGTATGTAACAGGGGTGGCACCACAACCCCCTGATCTTCCCTGCTCTGTGCATGACAGGGGGTGGTGCCACAACCTCCCCATTGACCGTGCCTTGAGAGTAACAGGGGGCGGCGCCCCACCTCCCCAATCAGCCCTGCTCTGAGCCCAACCAGGGGCTGCACCTAGGGATTGGGCCTGTCCTCTGCCACCCGGGAGCAGGCCTAAGCCAGCAGGTCGTTATCTCCAGAGGAGTTCCAGACTGCAAGAGGGCACAGGCTGGTCTGAGGGACCCCCCCCTTCCCCCGAGTGCACAAATTTTTGTGCACCAGGCCTCTAGTTAATTATAAATATTTCTTTAGCATATTCAAAAAAATGTAACTATGTGTTTTTCTACAGAACCATAAACTGAAAATATTTATAATAATAAAAGTGTAATATGCTAATTAGACCAGACGCCCTTCCAAATGAAGCCAGGGCTACGAGGGAAGCCTGGGTCCCGGGTGCTGAGGGAAGCCAGTGCCGGCAGCTAGGGAAAGGCAGGCCTACTCTTGCACGAATTTCGTGCATCGCACCTCTAGTTAAGACATAACTGAATGTTCTCTGTACTTTTTAAAAAATACATTTTTTTTAATTTCAGAGAGGAAGAAAGAGATAGAAACATCAATGGTGAGAATCACTGACCAGCTGCTTCCTGCATGACCCACACTGGGGATCAAGCCCGCAACCCAGGCATGTGTGCTGACTGGGAATGGAACCATAACCTGGTTCATAAGTCGACGCTCAACCACTTAGCAACACCAGCCGGGCTCTCTGTACTTCTTAAACGAAGGTGACCATATTAGCCAATGACTGCCAGAACTATTTACATAGCATGGGTCATGTTAATTTGTAAACCAACATTGAGTTACTGAGTAGGCACAACAGACAGTTTAGCAATCTACAGATTAAACAGAGCTTTGGGGTCAGGCAGATCTGTCTTTGCATTCTAATTCTCTCTGCAGTTTCTTTGAGGACCTGAAAGTGATGGGAATTAGCTGAGATAACAGATAACATAGGCATGTAACACAGCACAATATCTCAAATAAGACAAATACTCAAGAGGAACGTTAACTCCAATACAAAGAAATTGCATAATTTATTAAGTATAAATACTTAATAAGATCCATTCAGATTTCTACAAGTCTTAGATCTCTAGATGAGAATCTAGTGTACAAGTGAAATGTATTCATTCAAAAAACATTTCCTGAGTACCTGCTATGTAAGTTTGCTCAAAATCCACTTCATTGATATGGTTTGAAATGGCTGTAATTTAATTTGGAGATTTTTCTATGCATCGATCTACCTATAATGCTTTTTTAAAAAGTAGTGCAATCATCACAGGGATTAATTTTCCAAAAGTGTTAACACCAAGATTTGAGGACATCGCTAAAAAACATCAGCATGTAAAACTGTTTCTGACAAGAAAGAACATTAAATAGATTAAAATAGTCACTGCAAAAATAATGTTTCCCTAAAGAATTTTATATGTAGAATTGTAACACACTTTAAGATGCTCTTCTTGAGAAAATCCAATGACATTTTTAATGTTCAATATAGAATATAAGAAAAGTGAATAGTAAGCATAATCATTATTTATCTAGAACTATAATTTTTAAGACACTACTAGAAGGCAACAATATTCTAGTTATTAGAATAAACTCGATAGTACTGGATACAGCTTCCATCCTAAGAAAACTCATAATGACCACCATTAGGCACCACGTTAGGCCCTTTCACAGACTTCACACAATAACCTGCTGACCTACCTCCTAATGCTCTGATCCCATGTTCACCAATTCAATTTGATTATTTCGTTTGTCAAATACTTTGATACCAGAAACAGAAGACTAAGAGCATTCCAGTAATTGGAAAGATTTATGTCTTAGCTTATATTAAAAATAGAAAAACAACAAAAAAGTATTCAGCCTCTTGTGAATAATGATTTTATAAATCAATTTGTCTACAATTTGAACTTGAAAACCAGTTGCTAAATTTTTAAAGCTAGAAACTAAATCATAGATCTATTTTGATCCTATCAAAGAACACTCTGGAGAAGCCTAATCTAACACAAGAAAACTACCTATGTTAAATACAAATATTATACATACACACTTCAATAATGCAATAAAAATAATTTAATTTAAAAACAGGCCGACAACTTTCAAAGTTTATTTTAAAAAATAGTTTGCAAATTATACAAAAACATACAAAACATGCATTGAGTCATTACAATTAAATGTGCCTGTATAAAAACTCTGAAAACATAGTGGTACAAACTCCCAAATCAATGTCCCAGATATTGGCAATACCTTAGTGTCATGGGAAAGTTAACAGACCTCCATAAATGCTTAGTTTAAAAAATATGTATGACACTGGCTCTTATAAATATTTAAGTGTGTCTAAATCATTTTTTTCTAGAGCCCATGTTCTAGAAAATCCACTTCTTGTTAATTTTCTTAACTTGCACCAGTATTATTCCTACAATCTTATCATTGAAATAATGATAGAAATATCTGATGTTAGTTTGTAATAAAAGTTCATATTTTCCTCCAAAATTATTGGGTTATAGAATATTACTTGGCAATTCTCAGAATTACAAATTCATGGGCACACAAATAAAAGGACAGAATTTGTATATATTTTTCCTCCTCCTAATTTAGGAGGTTGACACACAAATAATCCAATGTATAAAGCTGCTCCAATTTATGGATTCAGTACAATTTACTACAAGAAGCATTTATTGAGTGCCTCCCAGGGGTTAGGAATACATATGAGTAAGGCAGGAATTGGGGAGAAAAGCTAAGTCAAAAACAAAGACATACACTCCTCTCTGACTTCCAGGCATTTCTATTTACTCTGGCCTTTATCCAGATTAAGGGTCACCCTTCTCAATTCTTTGTTCATACAGGGAAAAGTTTGTGTTGTAGAAACCCTCCCCAGTAGGCAAACAACAGACCCCAGAAGAATCAGAGTACTTCCTTGAAACAGAATTGCAATAAAACAAACAAACAAAAAAACACCTTCTAATTTTCCCAGGTTCCATTCATTCTTTAATGAAGCATACTCATTTAAAAGGGTGGTTAAAAAAAAAAATCAACGGAAAACCTGATTACTTCTATGTGGACTTTTAATACCTAGATTTCAAAATCTAAAGCTTATTCCAGTTATTTAGAGTCACCATAGGTAGGCTTCAACTGATATGGCTTCTATCACAAACTTTATCCTACTTTAGGCTCTCTCGCTTTTTGAAAACAAAAAAAAAAGTATTAAAGTCTTAATAACTTGAAATGTCTACAACTGGAAATCTATGAAGGTTTTGAGGAAGGGAAAAGTGCATAATCAAATCTGAGTTTTAGGAAAGCTGTGGAATGTCAAGTATGTGACAGAAAAGTAGAGGCAGAGAAGCCGGTTAAGAAGCAATGTGATCTTCTAGATCAGTGGTTCTCCACCTTGGCTGCACATTAGAATCACCTGGGAATGAGGCCCAGAAATAAGGATTTTAAAAAGATTCCCAGGTGATTCTAATATGCAGCCAAGGTTGAGAACCACTGTTCTAGATGATGAGGCACAGAAAAATAATACTGTCAATAGAAAGGAAAATCTGGATATAAGAATAATCATCTATGTATATATAAAAAGCCAGTGTCTGTGATGACCAGGACGACCAAATGACTGGTCACCATGAGGTGGCATTGACTACCTCTCG
The DNA here is from genome assembly GCF_000327345.1 of Myotis davidii. Lineage (NCBI taxonomy): Eukaryota > Metazoa > Chordata > Mammalia > Chiroptera > Vespertilionidae > Myotis > Myotis davidii. Next base: position 5,994,771 of record NW_006383016.1, read on the forward strand.
GTGCCTCTCTGCCCAGGCTTGTGAGCAGGAAGTGGCGGGACTGGAATCTGGTGAGTGGGCTGAACAGCTGACCTCTTGGTCCCTGCCCCCAGGTTATGAAGGATCAGCAATAGTGAACAGGGTAATCGGGGTGGGTGGGGGGAGGACCTGGCTGGCTGTCAGGCTTTTGGGATCACCAGCTCATCCCGGCTGCTCGGGGGCTTAGACCTGAGGAAAAGCAGGAACCGGTGACTTCACCTCCGTGTATGTGCCAGGCCAGCCACTGATGGCACATGCTGCCCGCTCGGGGCTGCTCATGCCAGGGCGGGTAGGTCGTGGGCACGCCCTGCAGCTTCCGTCAGCATCTCAAGCCCTAGCAGTGATGGCGGCGGCGCCCACATGAGCGGCCCCAAGCGGGCTGAGTGTTCCATCAGCGGCCGCCAGTGCATGCGCATGGAGGTGAAGTCGCCAGCGCCCACTTTCCCACAGGCCTGAGCCCCCGAGGAGCCGGGAATGCGCTAGTGATCCCAATAGCCTGACAGCCCTGCGGCAGAGGCAGTGGAGGCGGTGTTCGGCCTGGGGACTGGCAAACAGGCAGAAAATGGAAGCTAGGCCTAGGGACCCTACCTGCACGATTTTGTGCACTGGGCCTCTAGTTATAATATAAGTAGCTGCTGGTATTTAGCGAAAACTTTTCTGTGTTATATGCACTGTGCAAAACACTTTACATGTAGTATGCCACTAAAGTAACACAATTATTTCTACTGTATAGAAGAGAATACTCATATCTAGAGAAATGCTTGATCAAGATTTAAGTGACAAAATCAAGAACTGAAGTGAGGTCTAATTCCAAGGTTCAGGTATAAAACTATAAATGTTAAAATCACAATTATAAAGATGTAATCAGATAAGAATGCTGGTCTGGGTCACAAGGAGGATGGTGAGCCACTGACTGAGACAAAAGAACCCAGGAGGGGAAGCAGCTTTGGAAACAAAAATCAGTTCTACACTCAAGGTGTTTCCTAATAAGCCCCAGCTCAATCTCTGTGATCAATTAGAACTGCTCCACCTCCAAGAGGTAGGCTTGGCACTGCCTCTTCTATGACCACTGTCATTTCACCTTCTGTCATTCCTCCTCCCAACACTTTGAATGTCATTTTCATCAGCACCTTGTCTTCTAGCTTACTGCTGGAAACACATTCTCAATCCAGCAATCCTCTTCTGGTTCATTTGGCATTCTTTGCTAATCCCTTGACTCTTTGAACTTCTGTCATATTTAGTGGTAATTTGCCTCAAAAAACAATCTGATTTCATCTCCTACTGCGGCTTCATTTCTCCTTAATCTCCATTCTGTCTCTCCAGTACTTCCCTCTCCACTATGTTTCTATTGAACCAATCTCCTTGTAGCCAGATTAGCCTCCTGTCCTCCATGTTCAATCTGTGTAATCTAAAATGTAAATTTGACCATGATATTCCACTTCTTAAGGTCCCTCAAAGGCTCCCCATAGCTTTCAGGATACCATTTAAATTTCTTATTATGGCAAGGAAAGAACCTCCACAACCTTGGCCCCTTGCCATCATGACCACAGCACATGAACTCTTGGTCTGATCACACGAAACGATCTGTAGTTCCCTGATCACATAATGCTATTCCATGACTCTGACCTTTTGCCTGGGATATCCTTTTTCTGCCAACCTGGCTAATTTCTAGTCACTCTACCTGAGCTATCTGGTATCACCTCCTCGAGGAAACTTTCCTCACAAATTCCCTCATATGATTATACTAGAGGCCCAGTGCACAAAATTCATGCACAGGTAGGGTCCCGAGCAGCTGCTGGCTGCCAGCTGGGGCCTCTCCTCCCCAGCTGCCGGCTAAGGCCTTCCTTCATTCTGTGCTGGCCCCTGGTGGTCAGCACACATCATAGTAAGTGACTGAACTGCCAGTCAGTTTAACTCCCAAGAGGACACTTTGCATATTAGGCTTTTGTATATATAGATAGTATACTTCTATGTTCCCATAAAAGACAGGTCCTTCTATTTAAGGCATTGTCACACTATATCATAACTAACCTGATATCTAACCCCCCAAAACCCTTGTTCCAATTATATACTTACATACTCTTTAATGCCTTCTTCAGTACTGTGATATACTTAGCAGAGTACTTGGCAAGTAATAGGCCCTCAATTGATATTTTCTAAATGAATGCACATAATTATGGTCTGCCTTTATCAAACCCCAAGATACTGTCCTTTTCCTATTTTCATCAAACTCTTCCAAAATGTATTCTACATAGGTTTGGTCAATATTTTTAGAACTCATTCATCAATTTAAATGCTTTCAGTATTGCTATAGCATTAAGCTTTATAAAGTTACACTGTCCTACAGAACTTTCTACAATAAATGTACTTTATCAAGGCTGTTAACTGCTCAGCCTCTAGCCATATGTGGCTGCTAGTTATTAAAGTATGGTTAGTACAAATGAGGAAATAAATTTTTAATATTAATTAATTTTATCTTAAACAGTCACATGTGGCTGGTGGCCTTCATACTGAACAGCACAGTTCTCAAGTCTTATCAAATGATTCAAACACTACCTCCAATGACCTTTTCTCAACACATTCTCCAAGTCATCTTTTCAACATTCAATATTCTGAGATTCCTCTTTGTTGGTGACATATCACCCTATTCTTTTCCTATCTCTCCGACAGCTCTCACTTTTCTTGACTTCACTTTCTCCTTTTGTTTCCAAAAGTCTGAATAGAACCCTAAGACTAGTTGCACTTCAAATTCAAAACTGTCTCTCTCACCAATTTCACATACTGCCATAATGTCAACCATCAGCTCTATGCAGACATCAAAACTAGAATGTCAACTCTGAACCCTCTTCTCAGATCCAATCTCCAAAAACAAAATGGGTATTTCCAATGGAATACTATTAACTCAAATTTAACAAATATCAAATTCCGATTTATCTTCTTTTACTCAATGTCATGTCTTGATTTTGTTTTTTTGTTAATCCTCACCTGAGAATATTATTTCCATTTGTTTTTTTAGACAGAGGAATAAGAGAGAGAGAGAAAGAGAGAGAGAGAAACCAACCAAGACACACTGATTGGTTGCCTCTCCTTAAGTGCCCCGACGGGGGGCCTGCGGATCGAACCTGCAACCCAGGTATGTGCCTTTGACTGGGAATCAAACCAGAGACCATTCAGTGCATGGGCCGATGCTGTAACCACTAAAGGACACTGTCCAGGGCTCAATTTCATGTCTTTCAATGGTACAGTCATTCTCATGGTCAGATAGGCTCATAGTCTAAAAATTACCATTAAATTATTTTTCCTCTCCATATTCATGCATTGAATCCTGTCAATTGTTTTCTTAAAGTTTCTTGAATCACACACTTCACATCCAAGTTCATATTTCCCATCACTGATATATGAACTAACTCCAATGCTCCCAAATTTACTTGTTTCTCCTGTGTCTGCTAGATAATAAAACTAAAATAGCACTTTATAAATTAAACTTCCCTTCCCCTAACCCTCCAAAAAGACATTCACACACCTTCAATGACCTGTCACCTGTCCTTATTCAGACTACTACGAACCTTGCCAACTTCATCTTCTACCGTTTCCCTCAAAGTCTTCACTAACTTAAATGGTCTACCAATTATTTCTTAAACATGTAAAGCATATTCCAGCTTCCTCTATTTTACACCTATTGTTTCTTCAGTCTATCATGCCTTCTTTCTCTGTTCATGTTTTTTTGGGCTTTCCTTCAACAATCAGTTCAAGTCCCCTAAGCTTCAATGTAGCCTTTTATTTGTTTTTAATTTCAATATCACTACCTTTTACCATTCAGTTTGCTTTTGGTATGTGCCACTGTACTTCTATGTAATATCTTTAAATTTTAATGAACATCTTGACTCAATTAAAATAGAAGCTTTTAGAAGGTAAGGACTGTGTATTATAGCATCTTTATGTTCTAGAAACTTAGCTTTGTTCCTATACTTAGTAGAAACTTAAGGAATAATCACACAAAAAAGATGTATTTGAGAGGTTGCAAGTAATAAGAAAAAGAGAAAATCAGGACCAAGGTCACTAACAACTAAATGGGTAAAATTGGAAATAAGAGGGGGAAAAGCAATTTGACATGAGAGCAGAGAATATGGGCAAAGGCAATCACCGAATCAGGCATTAGTGTATTAACCATCTGAAAATAGCAAAATCTTATAAACCATAATCAAATGACTTTTGGGGTTTTTCTGTTTTATAGGCAGTTCATCTGAATAAGTAATACTCAAAATAAATAGGTAAATCATAGGGCTTGTGTTTTACCTTTAAAAAGAAATTTGACATATTAAGGCAAGCTATTAGCTTGTGCAGGTGGGTATGAGAATTCTCAAAACATTAAAATGATATAAACTGCACAGAAGTTTGTATCTGATCTGTCCAGACCTGGAAATACAAAACTGGCATTCAGTGCTATGAGGGTACAGTATGCCCTGTCAGTTCTTAGGGTCACAGCTTAAAATAGTTGCATAGTTCATGGCCAACAGAGGCTGGTCCAACACTGTTAGGCTGCCATGGATCAGTCTAACTTCATAGATGACTATTTTAAGCTACATTTCTAAATAGCAAATGGAGCAGCCAGAAAATACTAGCTTTCTACTTTCAAGTATAGGTGAACTAGCCACAGGTTTTCTCTAAAAAGGTGGAGGAGATCATTCTAACCATATAAGAACCATTCTACATCCTTCTACCAAGCAATCCAGACCCATCTTCAGTTGTAGAAAATTCAGTTCTAATCATCTCTTTTTACTTCCAATTAAGATGAGGAGAGTATGAGCACACCTTTGGGGAAAAGAGAAAATTTTTTAAATTTTATTGACTTTCTTGGACACAAATAACATCTGGCATATTTGGGGGGAGGAGATGACTAGAAGATAGGCAAAGAAAAGGTTTTTTCACTTACATGAATTTACAATCTGATTAACTTTTTAAAAACCTCATTTATTAAAGTACAACACAGTTAATTTCCTTATAGCCAATAAAACTATAATAGTTATGTATGGTGCCAGTTGGATACTAGAAATATGAGGGGAAACACTTTGTAAAGGATACAATTGTCTAACTAGTATGCTGTACACATGAAATTAATACAAACTAATACTGAATGTAAACTATAATTGAAAAAATGTTTTTAAAGAAAACATCATTTATAAAAATAAACCTTAAGAGAAAGATAGAAGAATTGCTTGTGCATTTGATAGGAGAGACTAACATAAACCACTGAAAGACATGTGCAGACAATGAAAAGAATAAACTTCACTGTAAAATTATAACAAAGCCAAATTTTCTTAACAAATTATCTCTACATTTCCTATTCAAAATAGTTATAAGAACTCTTAAGTTTAACTATTTTGTCCTTTTAATTTCTTCACCACAATAAAACTGCAAAAGGCCATGAATTTACAACACCTTTACTATTTTAGTCGTTATTTCATTAATTGCTCACAGTTAAGATACCTCAATATTATTTCCACATATGTACATTTAATCATGATACATGGTAATAGACGGGAAATAAAAGATAAAGTAAAACAACTAATAGGAAAAAAACCAGTGATCACATATCTCTTCTCCCTTTGTCACAGTAGAGAGGTTAATTATTATTTTCTATTTCTGTCCCTTGGAAAAATTCAATGTGCTTTATCAGCTTGGGCAGACAATGATCTATTTATTATCAAATACTCTTTGCCTGCTTATCCTTGATGATTCTAAAAAGGAAAGGGACATACAAGTATTATTTCTAGACCTAGTAAACACTATGTAAGCTTAGAGAATGGCGTGAAAAAATGCAACAAAACTACATTTGGTTACATTTTTTAAAAACTTAATAACTAACAAGTTCTTTCAAAGACTGCCAGTAGATTGTATCACATAAAATTTTTAGTTTTAATTAGTAAACAAATAATTGTGATTAATTTAAAATCCTAAACAAAAAAGCATAAAATATGGCCAGATTTACAGTACCTGGTGTATGGCTGTCAGGTGAGTATCTAACGTTTCAGTATGAAAAGAGACTATACTGCTAAAAGACAAGAAAAAACTTATATGCTTAATGTAACTTTCAGTAACAGTTACAAAACACAAAGTCAATATAAAACGGAAACATGTCATTAAATAAAATCAGGAGATTTTATAGTATCACAAAATACTGAACTTTTCATACTCTCAGGGGACTAATAAAATGATCATCTTTTACTCAATTACCAAAAAAGGCAAAAGCATTCCAACATGGTGAAACTCAAAGTGTCTGCTTAGCACAGCTGAATAATAAATACTAGAATAATAAATACTGACAAGTTTTTTAAAATTCCCACATACTCATGGAAAATGGAATCAAATAATTAAGTCAAAGCAAATTTTTTCAATAGAATTACATCTACTTAGTCAAATATTTATTAAGTACCAACTATGTGTTTAGCACTATCAATGCACACTGGAGGAAGCAAAAATAATCACAGTACTATTAAAAGTAGCACAAAAGACCATTACTTATCTCCCATTTATAGCTGTTTATTTTTCATTACAAAAGCTGAAACTTTATGGCAACAAGAACATCTCAGGGCCTCTGGCAGACCAGGTATAAGAGTTGGCAAGAAAAGGGTACATAATAAATCTGACAGGGAATGGAAAAGTGATTTTAAATCTAGGAGTTCCCACCCTGGCTGGGTAGCTCAGGTGGTTAGAGTATCGTCCCAATACTCCAAGGTTGTGGGTTCGATTACCAGTCAGGGCATATAATAGAAGCAACCAATGAATGCATAAGTAAAACAATTACTGTCTTTAAATGTGGAAAACCAAATACTTATAGAAAGACCCAACAATACAGAACACAGCAGACCTAGAAATATGAGGGGAAACACTTTGTAAAGGATACAATTGTCTAACTAGTATTACTGCTGTACACCTGAAATTAATACAAACTAATACTGAATGTAAACTATAATTGAAAAAATGATTTCACCCCAAATCTGATCTCTCAACAATTTTTCCCCATATTATCTCAGTTCACAATATGATTTGATCCAAATTTAAGATAAAAGTACATACTGGAAAATGGTTAGAACCAAGCACCTAGCTTAAAAGTTGTTAAAGTTTCTAAGTTTGTAACACCAAAAACAAAATTAAGAATAAAAAAAAAAAGAGGTGAGATACAAAAACGAGCGAATTTTGGACATAAAATATCTGGATTATTTAAAAGTTTATGAAATAAAATTTAAATAACTATCAGAAACTATCAACTGGAATGGTTACTTAGCAATCAAACCACAGCCATTTGGGACAGGAGAAAACAAAATTAACTTATGACTATATTCCCTTAAGAGAGGGAAGAAACAAGAAAAATGTGCCTATAATTTTCTTCCTAATAAAAAAGCTTATGACACTTGCATGTCTATTTAAGCCTCAAGGAGTTAGACCTGGGTTATCCTAGTTTTCACTACAGGTGTGAACTACATATCCACTTTGGGCCTGCCTCTGTTTTTTCAATTTTAAACAAAAAGAGCTAAACCAAAGATGATCTATAAAGATATCTTAAGAGCTCAGAATTTCTGTCATTTTCTAATGAGGTTAAAAATTTTTATGTGCATATATACATATATGTGTATACACATATACATGCACATATGTATATATTTACATACACACAAACACTTATATCTCAATACCATTCTGAATCTCTATTCATTACTTCTAAAGAAAACTTTAAAGTTAACAATATTTAATACTATCTCTATTATAAAAACCCCTTGGTTGTGACGCTGTCATGCTGGAATGACCGAAGACTGGTCACCAGTAGGCTTCGCGTGCAGCGAGGCGCATGCGGGTGAGCAGGGACTTGACCCTGGGTCTCCCAGCGCCGGCAGGACTTGACGCTTGGTCCCGTGGTGCACTGGGTCTGGGTCTCGCGCGATTTCACGCATTGGGCCCCTAGTTTCTTAATAAGACTCTGCCATAGGATTATAAAATGAATCAGTAGCCTACAATTTAAAACATAATGTATTAGTAGAGAATCTGAGGTATAGTAAAATTAACAGATGAGAAGGCTGCCACTAAAAAGATAGTTTGCTATTCACCGTTCCCAAGAGGAGGGGCCACACCATACCACAGGTGCTACATTAGGGATGCACGAGGTTTGGTCAGGAGGCAGAGGGAGTGGGAGGAATTTTGGGCAAGAGTCTTTATTGTGGTTTCCACAGGGGTGTAGGGGGGCGGGGTGGGGGTGGGGGAGACAAGAGAAATAGGTTTAGGATTGGCGGCTACTAAATTCCAGGTGGCTTTGGGGCACAGGGGCTATCTCTAGTTGGTATCTGACTCTGGGATGGTGATTAGAGTGGGGGAACAGTGGCCTGAAGTGTGAGGGCTGACAAAGATGTAGTTGGGGATTGAGCTCTAGCTTGTTTGGTTTGTATTTGAAAAGCACATTCAAGGGGGAGTTGTTTACTATCTCTAGGATTTGGTTAACCCTGAAAGGGGCAGTCCCTCCAGAATCAGAAAGGCCCCAGATGTCAAAGCATTCAAATACAGAAAATAAAACCTATAGTTAGCACACCCAATTAAGCTAAGTAATAGAGAAGTCTCATTTCTACAGGATATCTATTTAACACTCCCTGTATACCAGCTTTGCACTATATGCTACAGATACAAAAATGGCCATGTAATAGAAAATGAGACTGCAAATTGCTAAACACATACACATACTAATTTAGAAAAAAAATAAGAGTAAATTTATAAAAATTAACAATAGCTTACAACTACTTAGTGCTTTGGCATTTACAAAAGATTTTCACAGGTACTAAATTTAATCCTCAGAAAAAAAACCTGTGCAGTAGGCAGATTGTTTTATCTTCATTTTATAGGTGATTATGACTAAGACTCAAGAAAGTTAAAGAATATTCCCATCTTACAGACCAGGGAACAGAAGCCTAGTCTTGATTCTTGTCCCTTGCTATTTTCGCCAACACCAAAACTCCTTCATTTTACCTTAAAGCTGTAATATTATTATGTAGAAACAAACAGCTATTCCTAATCACTGAGGACTGATTACTCAATGGCCTTTACTATAACAACTGGGCTAACATGTGGAAAAGCATGTAGGATTCTTAATAATTTATGAAACAAATTCTTTACTGGGAGTACTTGTAAGTGGTATTTAAAGGCACAATTATCTTTGGTTTTTTTCCAACTTATGAGAGTAGTAGAGGGCTAAAATCTCACAAAACCTTTCTAAGACATAATTTCCAAACAGCTCTTTTATTTCACAGCAATCATGGGTGGAATATACACTTTTAAAAGAGTTTCTAGCATTTAAATTAACCTGCCAAATGAAATCCAAGCAAACATTACATTGAAAATTCTTTTGAAATCAGTTTATAAAAATTTGTTTTATCATTACTTAATTTTTAAAAATTCTTCACAGAAGTCATTCTATAAGTGCATGGTGACCTTAGTGCAATCCAGCATTAAAAGAAGTACTTTCATATGTGTACTACTATAGCACCACTGTTTAGCTACTGGATCAACCCCTAAAGATAACCACTCATTCTTTATTATCATAGATTACTTTTGCCTGCATTTGAACTTCATATAAATGGAAGCATATAAAATTAAACAAACAAACAAACAAAACAAAAGAAGTACTTTCTTGCCCAGCCAGCGTGGCTCAGTGGTTGGGCGTTGATCTATGAACCAGGAGGTCACGATTTGATTCTGGGTCAGGACATATGTCTGGGTGTGGGCTGGATCCCCAGTGTAGGGTGTGCAGGAAGTAGATGATCAATGATTCTCTCTCATCACTGATGTTTCTATTTCTCCCTCCCTCTCCTTTCCTCTCTGAAATCAATAAAAATATGTTATTTTTAAAAAAGTACTTTCTTCCCCAGATGGAATTGATAGGAAACTCCATTTGTTCCAATAGTTGTGAGGCTGAAAATGGTGCTCTCTCTGCTTTAACACCACTAGCAGAAAATTCTAAAATTCCAGCAAATGAAGATACTACTGCTCTTAAGAGACCTCTTTAAACTACAAATCAGCTGTCATATTCTTCACATTCTAAAATCAGGAATAAAAGTTTTCTCCTTTGAAACTGAGACACAAAGATCCACCTAACTCTTCTACTTCTAAATTTCTAGATTTTACACTATTATTCCTGAGGCAGGCTGGTTAATCTGTCACGACATGCTAAGGTAATAAAATGGATTGGTTGGTTAGGATGGTTACTGTATAGTTCAAGAACAAAGACAGCAAGGACTACAGTAATAATCTTTGGTCTGAAGATCAGAAACTAACTTTTGGAAAGGTTCGGCGGTAATACGGGATAACAGAGCTCTCTGCAAAGTTACTGTGGCAGTGTTTACTCTCATAGGACTATCTATGCTGCTTGTTAGCTAGAAAAGCTCTGGCCTAAGCAAGCATATTCCCAGGCTTAAAAGGCAGCTGGTCTCTGACCAGGCTTCCTCAGTGTCTATATCCACTGGCAAGGGCATTTTTAGTAGTTAGATGAGGTCCCAGATGGCAATCTGAATGCCCAAGGGTTTAGGGCCCTGGCCCTCATCTTTGCTGTTGCTGAAGGCTGGGCGTGTGTCTAGTTAAAAGGATGGTGGCGCATCATTTTCTAAAAAATTCTGTGAATTTTTAATAATGACTCAAACCTAGAAGACTGACCTTCTTTAAAGGACAACAACATTAAATTCATTACTAGATTTGGCTTCAAAGATTTGTCAAAACAAAACCAAAACCTTATATACTTTTAAATACTGACAAATCTCATTCACAGTTTTTCTCCAAAAAATAATTTAACCAGTTAACTGCCAAGCGTCCAAAACGGAAACCATCCTCACATGCCATATTTTTAATTTAATTGTGTCTATAGACGCTTATGGCATACATAGGGTTAAAAACTAGAAGTATTATTAAGTGATATTTTTACCTGAGTTTTTCTCTTAGGTCACTGAAATAAAGAATTTAAGCTCAATTTGGTTTGCACACATTTGTGGTTAAAATTACAGAATTTTAATACTTCATTTTATAAATACATACATATTTTATTTTAATAAGAGAAAAAACCCAAGACCTCCATTCCCAAAGGTAACACACTCTTTAATGATAGATATAACCGACATAAAGAGCACAGAACTCTTTTCCAAAATATGTCATAGTTACTTCTACTCCTCACAAACTGCTTAGGGAATAAAACATGTTTGCTTTTAAGTCTGAAAATTATACATAGTTATCACTACTGCTTCAGATAGTTGCCAAAGAATCCTTTTAAAAGCCCTGAAAATTGTCTTCAATCTTTGATTTCAACAATCAAGTTGTCACCGTAACTTCAAGTAAAGATGGGAGTGTGAGGTATGCTAACTTTTTAGAATTACACCAAAATGAGTTGATATCCTTAATTACAGGGTAGATTGGGGGAATAAGAAGATGATGAGTAGGTCAGAGATATAAAATATAATCCCTTTAAATTTTTACTCAATATGTTAACATAATGAGTAAAAACAAATATGTAAATGTGCGCCCCCACACACACGTAGAAACTTACAAAAAGACAAAATGAACACAATTATGTATTTTGCAAATATGGACTAAACTAAATTTACTCTATTCTCAAATATACAAATTTACTCTGGTGTATCAATCTCTTGTAAAATGTAAACTGGGCTTTAATTTCTTCAGTAGTTACAATAAAAACAAGGAAGAAAGTATTTTAAATATTCATGAAAACTGATTTCTCTGGCTCCAAGGATTTATGATGAAACATAAAAGAGTTGTGAAGTCAGATGGAAACTGGGTTCTTTTCCCAACATCCCCATGTGTTAATTCTGTAACAATGAGCAAATTATTTAACCTTTCTCATCTATTAAAAACATCAATAATTTAAGACTGAGATAAAACAAAACTCACCCAGAACAAAATATAAGCCCCATGAATAGAGAACATGTCTGTTTTGTTTCTTCAGCACCTAGAACAATGTGTGTTATATTGTGGCAGATATTTCTTATTTATTCACTAGACCACAAAAATAAAGTTATAGCACTATCCCTGTCAACTGAGATAATGTTCTATAAAAATGACATGCAGGATTATCTGAAGAACACAAATTCTATACATATAATTCTTATGGTCTTTGGTTTTTCTTTTTCTTAAGATTTTATTGATTTGAGGAGGGAGAAGGGAAGAGAGGGAGGGAGGGGGAGAGGGAGAGAGAGAGAGAGAAAAAAACATCGATTTGTTGTTCCACTTATTTATGCACTCATTGGTTGACTTTTGCACATGCCCTAAATGAAGGTTGAACCTGCAATCTTGGTGTATCAGGACAATGCTTTAACAAACTGAGTTCCCCAGCCAGGGCTCTTTGGTTTTTCTTAAAATTATTTCTTAATGGTATCTCCTTCAGAATATAGATAATTTCGTATCTACTGACATGTCACATATTGATCAAGAAGCAAGTCATGAAATACAGGCATCATAAATTTGACAATTTTATTACTTTTATATTAATATAGTTAATATTAATGTATACAAATGAATATTACTATAAGCTGGCTATATTTAATACTGCTTAATATACATAATAATACATTAAATGTTATTATTAATAGTTTACAAATGTTAATGAAAACAAAATACAAGATTCCTTTATGGTTTATATTCCTGAATGTTTTAAAAACTCATTCAAAATTGGTTTGTAATATACATGTTACTTACATACATACACTTAATAAAAGCAATGTTCTTATTAGCCTCATATTCCCAATCAACACAGGATACCACAAAGTAATAAAACCTTTTTAAATTCTAACTCTCTGTGGCATATATGTCCCTTGCCCTAGAGCAGTGATTTTCAACCAGTGTGCCACAAGCATTTTTAAAACATGCAATACCTGACTATTTAGTCAGGGGCACTGACCTCTTTGCCCATTAGACTGTCAAAAAGAAAAAAAGAAAAGAAAAAAGGCAATAGCCAAAACAACCATAGCTGTCCAGTGTGAACTGTCTTGAGTCTTAAATATATAGATCATATAATAGAATTGCATCTTATTGGTCATGTTGCATAATAAAATTGCATCTTACTGATACCAGAAATCCTTATATACAAGTTCAGGCACTGGAATTTTTAAAAAGTCACTTTGGAGCAAAAAGGGTAGATAATTACTATTATTCTTTTTCTTTTTGTAAATCAACCACAATTATATCTATTATATTTTTTGGTGTGTTGCAGAATTTTTGTAATTAGTTTATGTGTGCCATAAGATGAAAAAGGCTGGAAATCACTGCCCTGGAGAATAGAATGTTCAGCTAAAGATATAGGAATCAGTGCTTACTGAATATACTACAGTTACAGTAAGATATTTAAGATAGTATTGCTTAGTGGTTAAGGAAGGCAACAGTCCTGTCCACCTAGACCAGCCATATAAAGTAGTCTCACTTACTAGCTGCCTAACATACTGTATGACCTTGGTCAAAATATTAACCTCTGACAGCCCTAGTTTCCTGTTGTATAAAATACAGTAACCATCATTACATTTTTCATAGAATTGCAAAAATTAAATCATATACGTAAAATGCTTAAGGACAGTGTCTGACACATACCAATTAATCGTAGAAAACCCAAACATAGGAAGTATATATGGAGTGACAGTAAGTGGTAATGGTTAAAGTACAGGGTTCTAGAAAAAGAATTTGTTTGGATTATGTAGTCTTTAGCAAGTTCTTTACTACTGGGCCTCAGGTTTTGTACCGCATAATGATAACTTTATAGCGTGTTCTGAAGAGTAAATGAGTTTATCAAGTGCTGCATACAGTTATCTAGCATACTATAAACATGCAGGAAATATGAGCCAAATATAAAACAAACATAAGGGTTAAAGAAGAACCCTTTTACTTCTTGTTTCATTCATGAAAGAAAATTAAATTACTTCTTTCTCTATTAGAACATTATGGAAATAGGAGTTCAATCCCATGTCATTCAACTTTAAAAAAACCCCAAAATATTTTAATACGTTTATATTGATTTTGGAGAGAGGATAGGAGAGGGAGAGAGATAGAAAAATCAGTAATGACAATCATCGATTGGCCACCTCTGCATACCCCCTACCAGGGATTGAGCCCACAACCCAGATATGTGCCCTGTCCAAGAATCAAACTGTTATCTCCTGGTTCATGGGTCGATGTTCAACCAATGAGGTACAATGGCCAGGCCATGTTTTTCAACTTTATAAATGAATACAACAATCCTCACACGCAAAATACAGATGCTGAATATCTATTTGCTGACTAAATTAAATGGATGCAGTCTGCCAGCAGGGAGTCCATGAAATGGATGAAAGTCTATCAAGAGGTTACTAAAATCATTTACCCTGCCCGATCATTAAAATCAATACGGGTAATGACATCGTACTAATGAGGACAAAAGGTGAGAGAAATTCTAGAAATAAAAACACAGTGTGCTTTAACTTTATAAAACTGTATTAATAAAATCACAAATCAAATTACTGCTTCAACAAGCATATTATAGTTTTTAGTATTTATGACAAATATCCGTCCAACGCTAACATCTCTAATCAGTTAATATGCATGCTTAACTTTTTGGGAAAACACATAGAATTTACAAACCACTTTAAGTATAATGATTTCTCCTATATAAATCCAGTTAGAACTCATCACCATATGCATCTAGTCTTTTCCTCTTCCCTCTTCACCCTCAACTACAACCGAACAAGAATTTTCCACCTCCCTCAACCCCACACCAGGCACAGGTACCCACTTACCACAGCACAGATCACTATCTGGTTCCTATACTCCTCTGCAAAAGCAGCTCCGCCTCTGTGAACAAAAAGCTATGGTAACTTGACTCATTATTTACAGAACTGTACTAAACCCTCTCTGGCGACATTAAGAACAGAAACAACCTGGACACTTTACCTTCAATTTTTCTTACCAAAACTCCAGTCACTGCTAAGATTCTTACCTGCAACTGTCTAACAAAACACATGAAACACAATCAGATGTAAATTCCTTTTATTTCATTTTACTAATCACTTTTCCTTTTATGATCATAAACTCTTTCCTTTTCAAATATGCATCTTGAATCTACTGCAAGGATCCATCCATCCTAGTCTCCTATGAAATCAAAGTTCTCCACCTGTGTCCTGTCCCCTTGTTTAATATGCACTGAGCAATGTTCATCAATGTATGAGAATATATATAACACAGCTCCTGCCTACAGCAAGTTCACAATTCAACTTTAATGTATACTAATATTCCTTGATCTAAGTCTTATAGAAGACTCCTTAACTGAATTTCCAAACTGCATGTAAAATCCAACATAACCTGAAATGACTCTTGTCATCCCAACCTGGAAAACTTTCAGTTATTCTTTATAGGCAAGCCCAGTTATCACCCTCTCCATGAAACATTCCCAGAACTCTATAAGCACAACTAGTTTTTCTTTTCTCTGGGTTTTTATAACACTTTATTCATAGCCTCTATAAACCAAACGCCATGCTGAAATTTCATTAACTATATATATTCATCATATTCCATTGAGTCTAAGATACAAGTGATCATAAAGAAGAAAAAATTCTGCTAATTAAACAGTGACATGCCTATGGTTATAAAGGTGCATTTCAATTTCAAAGATGTTAAAATAGGGGGAAAAAAAGGTATGTTTCAGAAGCAAAGAAATACCACCACAGATAATATATTCCATGAGAGCAGCAAATACCTCATTCATCATTAGCTTCTCAATGCCATATTATGCTTGATACACAGTACAGAAAAAGAACAAGCAACCGATATTTTTACTAAATCCCTTACCATTTCTTTCATGTCAACATTCTGTGTACTAAAGAGAAGTTGTTTTTCCTTTTTACTAAATTTATTGGGTGGCATTGGTTAATCTAAAGAAAAGTTTAACAACCTATTTTTTTATATTAATCAACTTCACTGTCATATCCATTCTAGTCTAGAATTTTGAATTCATGACTAAATTTCCCCAACAACCTTTTTACTGGGCTCATGGTTTATAACTTTTCCACACTTTTATCTATAGAGAAATACTCTATCATTTGCATCTCAGATCTTTCCAATCGCTTCCATCGACTAGATTCATGTTTTTCAAACTTATTTTTATTATTTTGGCAGAATCTCTTCTTCAAACAAAATGTTAGGAAACTATCCAATGATCCAATGAACACACAATCTTCTCTGGCTGAAACGGGCTGTTCACTTAGCGTACCCTCAGATACTCTGAGAAACCACTGTGTGTGTCTGGCGTGCAAAGACAAAGAATACCACTCCTTCTGTGAGACATAAGCTTCTGTGTGAGTGCTTCATGTTTTTCATTCCATGGTCTACCACTTGGCTCAAGGAGTCCTCTCTCTTTTCACCTCTCTATCCTCAAATCTCAAATGTCCACTTTCCAATCTGATCTTGAAGGCCTGTTTCAAGTCCTATGTCCATCACAGAAAGCCTCTTTCCTTGCTTACTCCAATCCACTGATCTCACTTGTCTCTGAGCTTGTGTATTCATTTTTCAAAACCCAGTACTTTACTAAAAACTCATATTCAATTGCAACTGCCATATAATTGTTTCACGTATGGGAGCCTTATCTCCCCAACATAAGCATTCTTTTAAGACAGGTTAGTGAAATCAGAGACTGAGCAGACAGCAAACGTTTAGAGTTCTTACTATGCCAAAACACACTGCTACTTTTCCACCTGTAGATACACCTCTCCCCATATCCTTGGCTGCACTTCAGCGAAGCCCTCAAGATATTCCTTATATACAACTCTCTCTTGTTTAGCTGTGATGTTTAACTCAAGCTAATATCCATATCTAAAAAAATTCTTCTAGTGCAGTGGTCGGCAAACTCATTAGTCAACAGAGCCAAATATCAACAGTACAACGATTGAAATTTCTTTTGAGAGGCAAATTTTTTAAACTTAAAACTATATAGGTAGGTACATTGTTATTAACTTAATTAGAGTACTCCTAAGACTTAGGAAGAGCCGCACTCAAGGGGCCAAAGAGCCACAGTTTGCCGACCACGGTTCTAGTGGGCATTGCTATATAGAGATTTTACCAGGTTACCAATTTCCATATATAGTTTTCGTTTAATATTCAAAGCCTTTTTATAACATAGTATTTCATCTGATCTTTGCAACTCTATGAGTTGAAAAAGGAAGAAATTAATACCACTAATTTACAAATAACAAAGAGATAAAACTCCATTTTACCATGTTTGCCAGGATGGAAAAGCTAATTGGGAGCAGCACCCAAGCAAAAATGTAGGAGTTCTAATTCTTAGTCCTGTTGTAATATAAATTTTAAAATGTCATTTTCTCTACCTGCCTCAACATCCCCACAAGCAAGCTGTGAGCACCCAACCCAGAAGGATCAGGTGCGCCAGTGTGTAAGTGGCTCCTGTCAGGTGTGTTTCCTTTCCTAACTTTCCCTGACTTGATCTAGTAACATTTATACACATCAGTAAAATCCCCTCATACTTTTCTTGTGTACTCCACCCTGACTCCTCCTCCCTGCCCACCCCCAATAAAGGCACTTGACCATGGGTCCTAGCTCTCTTCTCTGCTCTCCACATGTTTGGTTGAGTAAACTTCCATGATACTCACCTCACATGCGACCCTCTAGGCATACAGTAACTCTCTCTCTAGACCAGTGAGTATGATAAATTTTTTTCTGTGTCTCCTCTTGTCAAATCTGACCAACCAACCAACACAAAATACAAAATACCTGTGCTCTAGGAGGCCTCTCCACACACATCTGCTGTAATAACAAACCCACTACTTGAACAACACCTCTGATCAAGCAGATAGTTCCAGCACCTAACTCTCTTACCATACATAAGGAAAGGAGATCTTTCATTTGCTTGAAGTATTACTTTTTCTATTCAAGAATCTTAAGTCTCAAATATTGTTTTAAAAACACCTATATGTTAGATAGTCTGAGCCAAAAAGGCAGGGATACTGGATTTGCTTACTACACAGGGTAAATTAACAACTTTGAAGCTGTGAGTGCTTCCCAGAGTTTAAAATCCACTAGAGTCCTAGATTTTCCAACTGCTCTCCAATTCCACTCAAGAAAAATTACATTGTTCTTACTAAAGTGACAGTTCAGACACATGACTGTGGTTAAAGGGCTACTGACAACCTATAGAGCACTCTCACCACATGCTGGATGGAAGTACCCAGAACAGGATCATGTACTCAAATATTCAGAGAATCTTATATTTTAGAATTAGATGAAGACTCATACTTTATCTAATCAAACTATATCAGTGGTCACCAACTGGGGGTCCGCAGACCACTGGTGGTCCGTGAGGTCTGAAAGATTGGCGACCGCTGTTCTATATAATACAAAAAAATTCTACATTCCAGTGTTTCTGATATCCTCCAGTCTCAGACGGTAAGATGATCACTACATCATGAATCAAACCATTTTCAGCAACCCCATTATTGTACAGCTCTAGTCCATGTGTGTACAGAAATACACACTCCACTATTTTCCTAAGACCAAACAAAACAGGAGTATTTCAATTACAAAAAACCCAGCCCTTCATCCATCTGAAGACAGCTGTCACACTTTCTCTTGTGTTCTTGAACAATGAAAATTACTCTTCAATTATTGCTTGTAAGAAATGTTTTCCACACTTTTCATCCTGGGAATCCTTCTTGATATGCTTGCCAGTTTGTCAATGTCCCATTTAAAATGTGCCACCTAGTACTGTACACAATACTGCACAAATGGTCTGACTAGCACAAACTCGAGAGCTTTAATCTACTCTTAGTTCATATTAAGTCCAATAAATCCCAAATCATCTTCATATACTCTGCTGCCAAGCCAGGTTTTTCATCTTGTAGGCATGCAATACCTCTTCCCCTTGAGGATCTTTCCTGTTATATTTATCTTGCTAATCCTGGCCCAGCATTCTAGCCTATTAGGATCACTCAGAACCTCAATTCTATTTCATATCATAATTATTAACAACTTCTCCCAGCCTTGTCTCATCTTTGAATTCAGTAAATATGGTATCCTTCAATCTGGCACTTAGGGGGTGAAAATAGTTAAACAAGACTGTATCAAGAATAGAATCCTATGCCACAATATCAGAGGCCGCTATTCAGGTGGACAATCAACATTTTTCATATAGTTGAGCAATCAAGTATGAGCCTTTATAGAAATCATGATTATCAATACTGAAATCAAACTACATTGTGTTGATGTTATTTCCTCTATATACTCACTCATCTGGAAACCCCAACAAAGAATAGATAAGTATAGAAACTATTCTTAGTGAAACATAATGGCTCCCAATGATCCCTGAAATTTTTTAAATACTCAAAGGACAAGCACTTGATAATTCACTCAAGAAACTTTGTGAAGGATGGTATCAAACTCATTTGTCTGCGGTGTGGGATGTTTTTAAAAAGTGAGATGCTTATTCATGCTCAATTTTTCTATGATGTGTAATTTTTAAGTTACTGATACTGGCCTTAAACTAAATCTGAAAATTCCTTCTGAACTCTAGGATAGCATTCATCTTGATCACGGTGATCATCCTGAAAAGCAACTAAATGTCCTTTATCTCCTCACTTAACTTTGCACAAATATCTCTGAGTAAGTTCCAGCTCTAGTCATTTCAGCTGTAACTGCATTTTCCTTGCTGGTTAACAGAAGCAGAATGGAGATGCTCTGCCTTTCTCTATCTTCTCCATATTACACAATTTTGCTCAATGAGTGTATCTTGCTCTGATGTAAAGCCTTAACAAGTTGTTTAAAATAATTTTAAAAGCCTGGCTTTATTATGGGTTTTTGCTTTCCTGATATTGTTCTTAAAATGTCAAGCTGCTTTTCCTTTTCATTCTTAGTCCTATCTCCCTCCTTTCATCTTCCACATACAGTATTTTAAAATCTGAGTTTAACACAGAGGTCTCCATGCAGCCACTCTAGTTTCTATTCACCTTTTTTTTTTTAATCACATTTGGTCATAATTGTCAATGCCACACAATGTTAGGGTTAGAAGAAATCCTAACTGTACAGTCAGTACTCAATTTTCAAAATTGCTCACCCTTTAAGTATGCACCAGACAAAAAGAGTTTAGAAAATAGCCTTTATTTGTGGACTTACCCTTTTAGCTTGTCACATAAATAAAAGCCTCAGAATCAGAGATGATTTTAACTCATGGCTCTACCACTTACTGGAAGGACAGATTTGCTTACAGAAATTGGAGCTCAGTGAGGCTACCTGTAAAATGGGCACAGTAATACCAGTGTGATTTTGTGGGTTTTAGAGTTATAAATAGCTTGTTCAAATTTAACACATACTAGGTAAACAATAAATGTTTATTTTCTTCTTCCACAAGTTGTTTTTTTTTTATCCATTTCTAACTATAGTTTGGGGAAAGATACACTATCTCAACAGCGTGAGGATTTGCTTACCTACACACAAAATTTACTGACCTCTAGTTCTCAATTTGCTCTTTCAAGAAAGAACAAAATAGTACCATTTTGGTTCCACTGATGAATTCAACAACAAGGAAACCTAGAGAATTGCACTTTTCACCAATATTGTATTCAACATACTAAGGCTGGATACCCAGTGAAAAAAAATAGGCAGTCTATGCGAGAAGACCAACTCAAGCTGGATACTCCCCCTCTCAGGTCCCTAATCTAAGCCTTCTTACTAGAAAAGGCCTTGTATAATAAAGTCGTAAGTACAGCAGAAAGACAACTGGAGCCGAAGTCAAGTTCCCAGCCCTCACTTTGCCACAAAGTACCAGGAAGTCATTCAATCTTTCTGGGCTTTGGTTTCTTTATTTCTAAAATACCACTAAGGAATGAGGGGGGGGGGGGGGG
>NW_006383016.1:6015704-6023352 GCF_000327345.1 Myotis davidii
AACAGTCAATTATCTTTAAGTTACCTTAGATGACAAGCTCATTAAGCCTTTATCTCACCACATACTTCTATAAGCCAATTTGTGGCCCAACAGGTTACATTTGCCACAATTTGCTCATTCACTAGGTAGCAAAATACAAGCATTACAAACATCCTATCACATCTCATACCTAGATCAGAAGAATACAGAAGAACTTACATGTACAGATGGTCTGGTATCAGGCCAGGTTCCCCTTTTACTGTCAATCCTTATTATGTCTTTCCTACAGTACTTCATGTAGCACTACAGAACCTCTCACACATATTTCTGCTTGCACTCATAACAGTAAAAACACAAAATTCCTTTATAGACTTCAGCAATACCAAAATGCTACAATTAGTGAGAAATAATCTCGAAGATCCTTTCAAAATAAATTTATCATTTTTGTATATCTGTTATTTCCACAAAATCTACGTAGAGCAACTTGTCCCTGTCTTCCATTTTTATCAAGCTGAGCCTTCCTTTTCTTTTTTCCTCTTAACTTGCTTTGTCTGCTCCAATATTCCTTAAGTATTACTTGTTGTATGTTCTCTGATCTGGGTTTCAACAGCAGATGATTAAAACTCTGTTTTCCATTGTTTCTCTCTCTAACCTGAAATCCTTCTCAAAGATGTCCTTTTAAAAAATTAATGTGGCTCTACACAGTACTTTTTTATCTTTTATTAAAATCTTAAAAATAGGCATGAATACTGTTTTGGCAACATCAACAAACCTTAAAGGTCCAACTTGGTAGTTTAGAACCTAAATCATTTGTACAGGGTGCAAGATATAAGCTCCTCATAATGAATTCCAATCTATAATGAACAGAATTAAAAGATTTTAGAGAAGATTAAAGGAGTAAACCTGACTTCTCTGAAAAAGGAAATAACCTCCAAACACAGGAGCATATGTCTATGTCCCCCAAAATGTATACACACTTTGAATACCATTATTAATTCCAATGGTTTAAAATTGAAATAAAAGAAACATCATTGAGCCACCAACTGTTAGTGTATACATTTTTTGGGGACACCCTGTATAGGTGTATATGCATATATGTGTGTATATTTATATAACATATGGACATGTTATATTAAGATGCCTACTAGGAAAATCCAAATCAATAGATTTGGCAAAGGAAAACCATACTGTATTAAACTTCAAGTCAATTTCCTACTTTTAATACCTCTGGAAAAATGTTTCAAGTAAGAGATTGATTAAGTTAGGTTTTTAATTTAATATAAATGTCAATTATTTTCTTTGTTCCCATTATCAGCAATAAATGAAAAACTGGCCCTCCCATTCCTGGTTCTGCCAAATCCACAGGTTTCATAATTTAAATCCCCCCAAAAGTAAAGGAAGGTAAGAGAGTCAAGTTCTTGAAAGGCTAACATATTTTCCTCAAGTATGAACTACCTTTCTGTGATAATTAGCATAAAAACCGCAACTGTCATTAAAATTGATAAATATCCACCCATTCAGCAAAAGTATGACCTGTTACTATATATGATGATTACAGTCCCCCCCAAATCAAATCGCTGTCCAATGCAAGTTAATTACAGATTTAAATACCAATGGTCCCCGCATATTCTACTTCCTTTAAAGAGATGTAACTGCTAAAAGTTTGCTTTATCTAGGGCTCTTTGGCTACCATAGTACATTGTGAAAACAGATAGTTTTTTTTCCAGCAAAACATCTTCCATTTTCTCACTTAGTTAAAACAAAGGATGTTCTTTAACAACAGTATGATTGGTTGTTACCTTTGCTCTTAACTTAAAATAGGATTTCTGCTTTTCCTTTAGTCAAAGTCAAACTCACAATCCCAACAAGGAAACAAATAATAGTATGTAGGGGAAACATGTATTTAGTTCCTACCACAAGTCTAACAAATTAAATGCTAGATGCTCAGCCTGGAACTGAGGATTTCAAGCTGAGACCAAACCACAAAAACATATTATGCTGAAGACATTATTAAGGAAAGAGGATCCACGTAGGTTGTCATTATCAGTCTCATTTCATAAAATCAAGTATTGAGCTCCCTAGCCTCCAGAACTGTTTCCTTCAATTTACCTTATATAATTTTTTCCCTTTTCTGCCCAGATCATGCAGTCCCTTCCCTACAACATGAGGATGGATGGTAGAAAACTTTCAGTCCCTTGTTCTTGAGCTAGCCATTACATTCAAAACTGACACTAATAATTTTTTCAAGCCCTTGTAATAGATGTCATGAATATTTGTTTAATTTTCCGCCATAAGTTAAACAAAACTAAACAATACCATTTTCCTGGCGGGCAGGAGGGCATGAAATAACAAAAAAGTACTAAAAGGTGAATGGGGACACAAAGTAAAGGATCTAACTTCCAGGGCTCATGTATAAAAGGAATATATAGGCACTTATTGCTCATACCCCCCCTTCTACAGACAGTAAAGTACCTCGTGTCCCCTTTTAATGTCTTTAAAACTTAAAGCCAAAAGAAATGAATAAAATCAGAGCTATTTCATTAGCTCCATTAAAACTACACCAAGGCGTGCTCCCAATTCCAAATTGCAATCTTCTCCATTATCTTCTGTACCTCAATTCAGCAAACATTTGTCAAGCCCTACTGTGCTAGGAAGGTAAATCTGCAAATAACTAGGCCCAGATGAACTGCAATGACTTGTAGAAATCAGGGTACATTTCTGGTCTTAGTAACATGCTATCGTCTTAAAATGACTGAGCCTATTTCTCAGAAATATGCTCTTCAACAACAACAAAATTTAAGATCTTTGGTTTCAGGAGAAAAAGAAATCCAACTATGTAAAGTTCAAACTTCCTCATACATTTAAGTGCCCCAACATCATGTAAACTCTTTAAATAAAAAAAAAGTATACTGGAAATGATGGACTAAATACAACTACTGGAAGTGCTCAGCACGCAACCAGTCAATAAATATTTATAGAATAAAAACTCTAAGTTTTATTTGCTCTCAAAATCCATTCTCTGAGCACATACGAACTCACTTGACAGCCACCTGCTTCCACATTTTGCCTTCTGGTTCACTAATGACTAGACCTTTGTTTCTCAAATTTCAGTAAGATTTAGAATCACCTGGAAAGTCTGTTGGAAAGGCAAATCCCTTGACCACTTCCTCCCCCCAAATCGCAGTTCCAGAAGCTGGATCCTGCATTTGTAATATTCAAGCGAATCTCAGACGGTCAGATCATATTCTCAGTTAGCATTGGCTTACCCTCGCAATGGGCAAGGGGAAAATTCTGGGTTGTAAATGATATTAATTAGAGAACAAAACTGATTATATATCAACTAAACTATAAGTTACTCGATTCTTTTAAAAATTCACTAATGCTTAATAGACAAAATATAAGTAAAATAATTTTTGCTTTGAAAATGGAAACTATCATTCAATCCACCAAATCAGACACTTTTCTGAAATACTTAAGTGATTGTCAATATTTAGAAAAAGATTCAGAACAAAGCAAGTTACGGAATGTAATTCAGGGAAGCATTTATATAACTGTGCTATAATAGTTTTAGGGAAAAAAATACCACATTCAAAATACTCCATGTCAACACAGGAACCACTAGCCACATGTGACTATTTAAATTAAAAATAAATAAAATTTGAAATTCAGTTCCTCAGTTGCAATAGCCACATTTTAAGTGATCAAAAGCCACACATGGCTTAGTGGCTAACATACTGGATAACAGATATAGACCATTTCATCATCACAAAATTCTACTGGATAGCTCTGGTTTGGAGGTAATGGTATCTAAATAAAATACGTAATCTCTGTCTTCTGAATCAGAGACCTCTATCCAGCAGTTTCCAATTTTAAATATATACATCCACTTTAGCTAATTCACTTAAAAAAAACAAAACACCCAAAACCCTAGCATAATTTTTCTGAAAGTTGTTTTAAGAAAGGTCACTCAAAAGTGAATGCTTATTCATGTCAGATTATCAAAACACAAATATTTAAAGAGGTCTGAAAATATCAAAGACACTAAAATGACAACGAGGTTTTCACTAAATCAGAATCAATGAAGAGTGTTTAATTATTAGAAAACAAAAGGTAGTAGGTAAATAAGACTGGTCCAGAAAGATTAAAATACTTATGACTAGTTTTCCAAATACTTCAGAAATATTATTTATATGCATAACAAATAACTGCTTTACAACTGGTTTTAAAATGATCTTGCTACAATTAATTCTAGTCAGTGACATTTTACTATCTTCAATTTCTTTCCACCAACTTAACACTAAAAATATCTATAAATAACATAACTACCATAAGACTTACTTAAATGTAATTTTATATGTGAAGGACTATTAACTCAAAAGCCTGAGCAACTCCTGGTTTTAGCAAAAAGTAGCCAAAAGTTAATCAAACAACTTGCAACGTAAAATTTTATCTCTCAACTGCATCAATACCTAGTTTAAAACAATACTGTATAATAAAACTCAAAAGCATGGGCAACAAGATGCTGAAGCATGAGAAGTAACTACCCATTTAAGAAAAAGTAAGCCTTATTACAAAGTAGAATTAAAACTTCAACAGGCTCACAACTGTATACTAATTCAAATTTAGACCTACTTTCCCTGAAGATAAAAACATCGCTTTGACTAGGGTTCTTTTAGAAGAGTTCAAGTGTACTCAAATATGATCTCTAAATTACAGAGGACTATACTGATTCTAATCAGGAAGTTCTGCTCCATGGAAAAATTTTATAAAACTGTCTTAACAAATTTAACACATAAAACCTAACATTAAAAATGTACAAGTGTGAAAAGGTCACACAAATGATTACAGTTATGATAGTATAGCATTCCCTTGTATTTTAGACTCCTTAAAATTATCTGTTTACTTCAGAGGTCTACATCAAATCTAAGAATCAGCAAAGAAAAGCAATAACTGATGGTTACTAAAAACTGTATGAAAGGCCCTTAAAGAGAAAAAGACTGTAGTAACTTACCCGCAACACTAGTGATTGTAACTGGAACTCCTTGCACTTGAACGCCTGCCGCACCCAGGTTGGCAACACTCACTGTCTGAAGGTTAGGCACTGATGCAAGCTGGGCAGTATTCAAAGTTATTGGGGCACCAGCAACAGCCACAGGAGCAATCTGAGCAAGAGTTGTGCCACCGCTTGAAGACACTGGGGTGATGGTTAACTGTTGGGATAACCCAGCATTCTGAACTTGCAAATTGGAGAGACTCTGAATATTCTGAACCTGTACTGTTTGCCAACTGATTTGCCCTGAAGGTGTTAGAGTTGGAGCCCTGATAAGCACCTGAGTCGGATTTACTGCTTGAAGTTGAACATTCTGCAAAGGCTGCTGCTGGATGGTCTGAATTGTCTGCCCTGACTGGAGTTGAAATGACTGTGGCGGAATAGCCTGAATAATCTGTTGCTGAGGCTGTTGGATCTGGATCTGTTGTAAGATAGGCTGGCCTACAATCTGCACCTGCTGAAGAGAGTTAGATTGATCCTGTGTATTCTGTATTCCATTCGACTGAAGCTGACTGGAGCTCTGGGCTTCAGACTCAGTAGCAGCAGGTGTTTGAGATTCTTCAATAGTGCGTTCTGAATTATTGGCTGATGTGCTTGCATACTGGCCCGTATCTGCTGAGCTCACTAACGTGTCACTGCTGGTCAGAGAAGTTGAAGCAGTGGTTGTGCAGGTGGTGGAGGAGGAGGGGGATTCTGGCATGGTACTGGAAGAAGCAGTGGTGGTGGTGGGTGTGGAAATTAACTGACTCCCATTAGAGGTCCCACTATCAGTAGTAGTAGCAGGCTGGCCAACCTGTCCCGTCCCGCCTCCTGCAGCCACGTTGTTTATCACTGGCAAAGCTAAAGTCACTCCTCCAATGTTAATTGGCAGGGTTGTTACAACTTGAGCCTGAGTACCAGGAAGGGTCTGTAATTGCAGTGGAATTGAAACACCAGGTCTAATTTGGACTGGAACTGTCTGATTTGCCAGGTTTTGAGCAAGAATATTCCCAGAAGCTGTCCTGTTAGCAGCCGTGAGGATAGCTTGATTATTACCTGCAGAAATGAGCTGAATTTGACCCTGCAAATCCTGTAGAGATGAACTACTAGTTGGATTGATCTGAATTTGCTGGCCTTCCACTGTCTGAAGTTGTGGAATCACTTGATACTGTACGCTACCACTTGGATTTTGTACTTGGATGACTTGAAACTGACCAGGGGTGGAAGAATTACCTGATTTAGTTTTTGTAGGAGACGCACTCCCGTTATTACTGCTGGAAGAACTAGACGAACTAGAAGCTGGTTGAGAAACGTTATTTTCTTTTGAAGCAGGAGGAGTGGAGGCAACAAGTTGCCAAGCGTTTCCAGCAAGTTGTGTTGTGACCAGTTCTAGCTGTTGTGGTTGATTTTGAAGTTGCACCAATCCTTGGCTTGGATCTATAATAATCTGCTGCTGTCCAGTTGCTTGGTTTTCACCAGGAGTCCCTATTTTGCTGCAAGTAGCTGCCAGTAAAGCCAGAGGAGAGGGCTGAGAGTCCTACCCAAAAGGGGATGGTAAAGGAGAGGGGGGAAAAAAAGTGGGCGGATTTAGTGGCGGCCAGTAGTTGGGAGGGGCTTAGTTATTTATTTTGACAGCTCTACATTTAAGAACTTACTCAGGAAGTGGCAGAAATAAAAAAAGAAATATTAACAAAATCAGTAAGATGTAGGAGTAAGGAAGCTGATCCTGTAATACAAAGTTTAAATAAAAGAAAATTTCTAACAAACTTCCTTAAAAGTGTTATTCTCCTGAACTCAAAATGTCCTTGGGAAAAATACACACCGGTTTGTTTTTGTTTTTTTTTATAGTCTGAGTTCCTAGTGTCATTTTAACCAACGTTACCCTCAAACGTAAAATCTTTACAAATTTACAATTTAACTTCCTCACTCTCTGAAAGATGCTTTGAGTGGATAAACATGTTTATCCTGGTCTTAACTTCTGGGCATTTAAAGGGCATAACTCCCTCTTTCCCCTTACGTTCCGTGATGACATGTTTAATATGTTTCCTTTTACCTGGGAGCCTGAGGTTTTGGTTTTTTTATTGTTATTCTCGGGCTCAGAGGGTTTCCCTCCTTCTGTAGCCATCGCCACTGCCGCCGCCTCCTCCTCCTCCTCCTTCTTCTGATCTGCAACAAACCCCCCCAACACACGGGCACGACAACAGGTTACCAGATGATTAGCATTCGACTCCCCCCTTCTCGCCTCTCCCGCCCCTGCGAGCAGCAGTCTCCATACACCCGCGGTCCACGCACGCCGGCAGGGGGTGGGGAGGAGGGCAGGGAGGAGGGGGTATCACAAAACGTGGTTGGAAACCCGACCCATCGGCTCCAGAGCGACACCCAAAAGGAGGCTGTTCTCGCTCAGACATGAAGACAAAACACAACCCTCCTTCCCTCCCCCTGATTCTCTCCCGCCCTCTCCTCCTCCCCTTAGCATCTCAGCAGCCCCGGGGGAGGGGGGAGAACCGAGCAGGGTCTGGGGAAGGAGGGAGAGGGAGGCGGCGAAGGAGACCGAGGGGGGTGGAGAATACGTACCGCTCATCCCGCATTAACAGGACAAACCCTCAGACGGAGACGCTGGGAGAGAGGTGGGTGGGGGTG
>NW_006383016.1:6023477-6023822 GCF_000327345.1 Myotis davidii
TCTCTCCGCCAGAGCCTCCGACTCTCCACCCCTTCCCCCAGCGGATTGGCCGCCGACCTGTCGGGGGCCGGGGCGCTGGGGCCGCCTCCTCTCCACCCCTTTCTCGGGGTTATTCTTTTTGCAGCTTTTCTGTTCCTCTCTTGGCTCCTCTGTGCTCTTTCTCTCGGCGTTCTAGCTCGGGCGCGCGGCCGGTAGGCCCTCCATGCAGCCAAACTTGTTGTCTCAGGATATCCCGCCCCCTACTCATTCCCCTGCGCCCTCCCCTCAAAACTCCACTCCAGCACCCCTCGGAATTGCCACTAAGGAAAAAAGTAGGGCTACCGCTTAAGGGGAGCCGGAGGGGCG
>NW_006383016.1:6023846-6025707 GCF_000327345.1 Myotis davidii
CGCTGCCCCGGCGCAGGGAGCATGCCTTTCCCGAGGCGCATCCGGACCCGGGCGCCCTTTTTCCCTGGCTTGGCCCCCATTGGCTGAGCCCCTGGTGACGCGTGCTGAGTGGTGGAAGAAAGAGGGCGGGGAGATGCCGCAAAGGCTCTTGGCCCTTGTAGTTTCCGGCTGCCGCGGCGCCCCTCCCTGGCACCGCCTTCCCTCCCGCCCCCGACCGAGGCCGCGCAGCCGAGCGGAAAGCTGCCCGAGGGGGCGGTGGCGGCAGGGCGTGGCCCGGGCCGAGTGGGAGTTGAACTGAGAGAGGAGGGGGAATGGGTGTTGTTTGCCTGGGCCTATCCGCCGCGCGGGGCTGCCCAAACCACCTCTGCCACCGCCTCCTCGGCTCCAAGCCGCTCCCCGCGGGGCGAGCTCACACCCGGAGCGCTCGGCGATTGAGCGGGCGGCAGCATGGGGAGGCGGGGTTTGCTGTCCTCGGGGTTTGAATGAACCCGGCTTCTTGGAGAAGTGCTTTCGCCTTTCCTTTCTTTGCTCACCTCCCTCCCCGAGGCCCCCCGCTTCAAATCCGGGGCCTGCTTTCCCACAGAGAAGGATCTTCCATTTTAGTTGTTCTCTGGCTGACTGCTGGAGCAGAGCAATGGCCCTCCTTCTAACGCTGCATCATGTTTTGCCGAGTAGCCCTTATGGTTGGTGGGCTTATCAGCCTCACAAGATTCTCGGTTAAAAACCCCCCAGCTCCATTTGGGTCAGCACCGGTCACTGTTCAGCCTAAGCTTCTGGGCAGGCGGAATTTACATCTGACCTACAAAGCATTTTATTGTCCAATGCACTTGAGCAGTCTCCTGGCCCCAGCTTTCCTCCAAAGTCCTGAAGTCAGGAGGATGCCATGGGGTATAATAGGCGCCTGGTTAAGTGTCTCAGAGGTGGCAGTGAATAGCTTATGTAAACACTGGCCTTGGGAGTCAGGGGCCCTTGCACACGCAGGCTCACTGCCACCCACTCACTTCCTTTTGACCTGGGCTCCACACACAGCTTTGCGTATTCTTGTCTCCTGCCCAAGGCCTGCCATGTAGCAAGGGTGATGAGATCCCAGGAGCTGCTGCACTTGACTGGCATTTCCTTTGCTTGTTAAACTAATTGCAACATCCGCCGATGACAAAGCCAGCAGTGCAGCAAGACAAAGCAATTCGAATAACGAATTAGATACTATTGTCTACGCCTTCTTTAAACAATGAGCTGAAGATCCTTAGAAAACCTGCTTTCCTGCCAGTACAGTACAGAAAGCTCAAAAGTACTTCTTGCATTTACAGACATGCTATCTATCCTCGGCTCTAACCAGGCGCCTCCCCAATTCACTATGATGAAGGAAGGAAGACATTTTGCAGTCTTATGAATTGGGGCATTCCCTGTAGTTTTCTTACCTTACAAAAACTGGTTTGGAGGGGCAATGCCGCTAGCTCTGAACCACAGGTTAAAAAAGAATGCTTATCCATTCAGTATGGATCTACAAAGTGTCCTAAATATGTGCACCCTAAATTTAACAGGTATTTGTGAAACATAGTATAAGGGAAGAAAATCATTTTTCTCTACCCCTTTTAGCTGAGACTCCTGTAATGAAAGATTAACGAGAAAAAACAATTTTATTAACATGTATACCTTAGGTATACACGTGAGATAAATGGAAAAATGAATAATTCCCCACGGGAGCTTAAATTTGGGGTTAAATATCATTTTAATAGGAAAAGTTAGAGATGGGGATGTATGCCTCTTTGAGGGAGAAAATAATTTTTAGGAAAAAATGAATGGGCCTATAGCAAAATAGGCCCACTAAATCCAGGGGTGGGCCAGGGACTAATGATAAAAT
>NW_006383016.1:6026118-6033003 GCF_000327345.1 Myotis davidii
CTTCAAGCTGGCAGGCAGAGGTGGTTAGGGGCTATCAGGCAGGCAGGCAGAGGTGGTTAGGAGTGATCAGGCAGGCAGGGGAGCAGTTAGGGGCATCAGGCAGACAGGCAGAGTGGTTAGTGGCGATCAGGCAGGCAGGCAGGTGAGCAGTTAGGAGCCAGTAGTCCCGGATTACGAGAGGGATGTCTGAGGGGTCCTGGATTGGAGAGGGTGCAGGCTGGGCTGAGGGACTCCCCCCATGCACGAATTTCGTGCACCGGGCCTCTAGTATCTATATAATAGGAGGTTTAGCTAGATGAAAGAGCTCCAAAATTACAATCATTCTTATACCACCTTCCTAATTTAAGCGATGTACCACCTACATTATTAAATGTTATTCTTTAAACCAATTTACTTTTATTCCTGACCCAAATAATTTAAAAAGTTGATATCACCATAGTAAAGGAAAAGCCAGTGTCTTAGCTATAAGAGTAAGTATAAATATAAAGCAACAAAATCCTCAGCCTCAGGCCAGTGAGGGTGGTTTATTTCCAGAGGAAGCAGTTCGTTGAAAAAGATTTCTTCCTACATTCATATTTCTCATAGAACAGTAGCTTTCAATCTTTTTTCATGATGATCCACAAGAATAAATATATTTTATATTGTGACTTAGTGTATATACATATGCAGAAGAAATTAGCATTTTTATTCAAAATATTTAACAACATTGAGCACTGACCACTAAGATCAAACACTGCCTCAAACTCTAAGAGGATATCCTAGAGGCCCCCTGCCATGCATTTCCCTTGCAGGTGCTGGGTGGAGAGCTCCAGAGGGTGGGCAAAAAATGTTGGCCATGGGGAGAGGGGACCAGACAGGACTTAGACACTATTTATTTGTTCAGGGGTAACAGCTTTTAGAGCCATATCAATATGTATTAGTTGAATATCAACCAATTATGTTAACAAAGCTTCAAGAAAAATTATTCGTCTCCCTACTCTCCCTTTTATTATTATTTTAATAAATCCTCACCCAAGGATATTTTCCTATTGATTTTTAGAGAGAGTGGAAGAGAGAGGGAAAGACAGAGAAATATCGATGTGAGAGAAACACATCGATTAGTTGCCTCTTGCAAGAGCCCCAACCAGGGCCCAGGCCAGGGAGGAGTCTGCAACTGAGGTACATGCCCTTGACTGGACTTGAACCTGGGACCATTCGGTCTACAGGCCAAAGCTCTGTCCACTAAGCCAAACCAACTAGGGCTCCCTCCTTGCTTTAAAAAAATGTTTAGTAGCAACCCAGAGTTTGAAAAAAACAGTGTCCTATGGTCTTTTATAAATCCCTCCTCCCCCAACACCTTTGTGGAATAGAAAGTTCATATTCTACTTATATGGTAGAATATATCTAGATTCCAGGTAGATTTTTTGCCCATAGCTCCGAATACCTAATTGAACTCTCAGTCTGCGTTTGGGAAAATGCTGCTGGAATTTTTCATAGGTCTCTATCAGGTATGTATCTCCTGGTCACCACTTTCTTGGCCTTGGCATTTCTCAACTGACCATTCATGCAATCAATCAATAAGTCATAAAATCATACTGAAAGCACTATTCCTCCGCCCCCAGTACAAGCCATTAGGTGTTTTGTTTTTTTAGGCCCTTAGCTTTTTTAGGGCAAAGGTCAGGGCTTTTAATCCCCTACAATGCTGAGGATAAGTTTAGTAAGACTTTAATAAGTATGCTTATGAATGAATATAATAGAAGGAGCTCCAGAGAATACTTAATATGAGGAGAAGAAACAGAGGCCCAAATATGACAGATGACTTGATTTTAAATATGAAAGGGACCAATTTTTAAAAAATATATATTTTTATTGATTTCAGAGAGAAGGGAAAAGGAGAGATAGAAACATCAATGATGTGAGAGAATCATTGATTGGCTGCCTCCTGCACGCCCCCTACTGGGGATGGAGCCTGCAACCCAAGCATGTGCCCTTGACTGGAATCGAACCCAGGACCCTTCAGTCCACAAGTCAACACTCTAGCCACTGAGGCAAACCAGCTAGGGCTGAAATGGACCAATTTTAAGTGTCTCCATCAGGAAGCTACTTGTTGAAAAAATTAAGCTGCTTCATTTTTTCTTTGGGAAGCCAAAAGCAAAAGATTTGGAGAGACCACAAACCGGAGAAAGATCAAAGTTTAACATCCACCTCTGCTCCAAAGTGCATCAACTAAAATGTAGCCAACCAGGAATTCAGCACAGGCTTAGTGTATAGAGCATAGTTCCTATAATAATAAAACCCTGGTAGTGTTCAAAATTCCATTAAAAAAATAAATTCCTTAGATAGATACTAACAATAATTGTTTTCAGGAAGCAGAGAAAGTTTTCAAAATTTAATTGTAATACAATTGGGACCCAAATATAGAATATTTATGTGGAAATAGAGGCAAAAAAAAAAAGAAGCCTGTACATGTGTAGGTCTTTTAATAGTTACAAAGTATGTTTGCAACTGACACTGAAATAGTGAATAAAGATTGACCCTCAGATTGCTTTATTTCTCCAGAAGAGTTGATGACATTGCTATTCCTCATATGCACTTAGCTCTTTCAGGGGTTGTTTGTGTGCAACTTCAGAAAATTTGATTAACAATTTTTAAATGTGATTTTAACCCAGTTACACTTATTGTTTATTAATATTTGAACATAATTAATAGCTATTGGCAATTAATGGGGTATGATATAAATACCTATTGAATATTTCCTATCAATTTATAGAAGTATAATGAGGCTCATTGTACACACACACACACACACACACACACACACACACACAGAGATTTGGTTAGTATATAAGTTGAGACATAGATAAAAATTAAAAATTAATTTTTTAAGACTGTATATAAACCCTGGCTGGTTTGGCTCAGTGGACAGAGCATCAGCCTGCGGACTGAAGCGTTCCAGGTTTGATTCCAGTCAAGGGCACATGCCCAGGTTGTGGGCTCGATCCCCAGTGGGGGTGCGCAGGAAGCAGCCAATCAATGGTTCTCTCTCATCATTGACGTTTCTCTCTCTCTCTCCTTCTCTCTTCCTCTCTGAAGTCAATAAAAAAAAAGACTGTATATAAAATTAGGGATTAAACATCATGAAAATATAAAGCACAAATTTACAAATGCTACTTGTATGTGAGGGTTGTGAATCTGTCATCTCAGGCATTTAAAAATGCTTGGAAGAACTAATTACATTAAATTTAATAATGTGGTTTGAAATATATAATGAATTTAAATTAATTTATCATATGAGATAATTTAGGAAAAAATTATGTGTTAATTTTGAGATTAATATAGCACTAATCAAAGATCAGATAAAAGTAATTTTCTTAGAAGTAAAATACTTCTAGACTTTTACAAAAAGATTTGCAAATTGAACTTGAAGGCTTGAAAAAAATTGTGACTTTAATAAGTTGAATGTTAATTTAAAACCCCAAAACCTATAAATTTATTGCTCCAAACTGTCCAAATGTCTCCCTTGAACATTTAAAAAAATTCACTAACACCCATAAGATAACTAAAGGAATCAACTCAAAACTAGATATCTAAGAATTTCTGTGAGTGCCAAAGATTTTAGTTGTTAAATTTTAGTTTCTTTCTAATAACATCAGAAACAATGATCTTCTGAGGCCACTTTGTTTTGTGATACGCCAAATCCTTAATCTAAGTCTATCAGCCAAACAGGGCGCAGGGGAACACACAGCCAGTTCATCTAAGAGGGAATTCAAAGTGTAAGGATATGGTATAAAGAAGGGAGGAATGGAAAACCCAGCATTTGTTTTAAATTGTTCAGGATTGTTTCCCAGCCAGTACTCTTCCTGCCTACCCAGATTCTTGGGGGGGGGCTATGAAAATGCAAGTTTATTAAGAACATCAATAAGACGGTTCACCAGCTGGGCCAATTGCTGAGTGAGGTCAAGTAGAATGAGCCTTGGCTGATTTGGAAGCTGGAACGCGTGCGCTTCCATCTTCGCTCCCAGGCTGGTTATTTAACCTCCCTGACGTTCCTTATCTATGTGTAAAATCGGCATTGCAATTCCTACCACATAGGTTATTAGAAAGATTATGAGGTAATCTCCATAGTGGGCACTTAATAATTAATTTGGATTTCCTTCCTTTCTGGTTTTTATTATATTCCATGAAAATTAACTCTTCAGTTTTGCTACTCTCCTAGTTTTAAAATGTAGTGAACCATTTAATCGAATGAAGGGTGCTTTCCATCAGTAAATACCGTAATAGCTTCTGGGGTCACCAGTGGCCTTTTTGGGTCTCAGCATCTATATGCATTGAATTTTTTTTAAAGCCATTTGCTTTATAGCTTACAGAAAACATTTTGATGTATTGGAGGGGAAAAGTCTCCACTTACCACCAAAAGAATCTGAACTCTGAAGTTTACTAACTTTTCTACCTAAAAGAGTGAGTGAGGAGATTGTCCAACAAAAGGAAAAGGCATAAGGAAGGCACGAGGGGCTTAAGTGGAATGTGGAAGAAAAGTCTTGGGGGGGTGGGGGGAGGGGCAAGGACAAGGGCAAGGAGAGCGGCAGAACTGAAACCTGTGGGGAACCCGTGTGTGCTTGCTTCCAAAGGGGCAGATGGCCTGAGTGTGAGGTGCTGTGGAGAAGATACGTGGGCCTGGGTGCTTCTGTACCTCTCCTTCACCAGAGAAGACGACGAGCTTCTGGACAGGACAAAGGATCCTGAAAAAAACTAAGGAATTACATGAGAGGAGTTCATGTAAAAGGGAATATAAATGGCAAAGGTGACAAAAAAGAAAAACCATAATTAGTCTGTTCAGTGAGCTCATCTTACAAAGATGTTTTCCAAATGTGATGAGTGGCTTGAGAAAGGCTAGATTAAGAGTGTGATCATGGAGGGGTAGCACCCACCAGGGGGCGTAGACGGGGTTGTATTACACACAAGGGCAGCTGTATGAGTGCTATCTTCCCATGGTCCGAGTCTGAAATGTGCCAGGAAGCCTTCTTGCTAAGTCCTGCCGGCTCCTGACAGATCATGCAATGTGAACAACATCGCTACAAAAAAGGTAGGAAGCATCTCCCAGGACTATGATGTCTGGGCTAGGAAACAAATATGGATGCAACATGATTGGGCAAGCTGCAACAGTGAGTCAGATATGTAATAGGAATGAGAAATTTCCACAGTGATAAATGCAAAGTCTTCAGTAAGTAAGTTTAGCAAGGGGGTTGCTTTATTCTCTGTCAATCAAACCAAACCTGGAATGCTCTCAAAGAAGGACCCCAGCAACCAGAAGGAAGGTGGGCCAGGAATGGTCAAGACACTGAGGAAGCTTTGGGAAACAATATTTACTGAAACAAAACAGCCTTCAAATACTTTCACACCTATTAGATGGCAAGGGATTAGGTTTGCTTTATGTAGTTTCAGAAGACTGAACAAGGTCTGTAAGTGGATGGTGCCAGGAGGTAGATTTTGGCACAGTATAAAAAGAACTTCTGAAGACTAAGAACTATCTGAAATGAAACAAAAGCCCTGTGGGGTGGTGAGCTCCTCTTAATTGGAGATATTCAACCACAGGCTGAACCACCAGTACTTATTTGGAATATTGTCAAAGAGGATTTATGTATCTGATAGCAACAGAAGCAGATCCAGATTTTGTGGAGCCCGAAGTTTCTAAATTTGGGGACCCCCTTTTAAGGATAGAGAATACAAAATTAGGAATAAAAATTAGAGGCCCTTGGAAGGAACTTTTATAAGTGAGGAATCCTTGAAACTTAAGTTTCATTAGCTTTGTTGTAAATTCACATCAAGGATGTCAGATGATTTCAACACATAAGATTTGAATTTGTTTTAAATAATGAATAATTCTTCTTAATTTTAAAATAATCTTTTTATCTACAGGACAACATAGAGGCCGTAGAAAGAAAGAAGTAAAATTAGATTCCCTTGGGCTCCTAGCTTGCCTCTGCTTTTCCATAGCTGGGTGACCTTGGGAAAATTACTTAACCTCTCTGAGGCTCAATTTCTTCATCTGTGAAATGCAGGTAATGATCGCTATCAAGAAATATTGTTTGGGAAAAGTTAAATAAAATTATGTATGTAAAGTACTGGTATATAGAATTGTGTAATTAATGACAGCTAAATTGAAGGACTAATAAGATTTGGGTAGTCATAAAGAAAAGTTTACTTAAAATGACATTTGGAATTATCATCTGTCATCTTGAAGATAATGAATGACTTTGTTCCACATCCCCCAATTTAAGGCAAAAGCCTTAACGGCTCATGAAATGTCACCAAGCCACAATATTCACATTAGGCTTATTTCAGACAACCGCTTGTGAACAGACTAGGGAAATCACTTACAGAATTGATTGGCTAAGATAAAAGCCTTTGTTCTCCTTGTCCCCTCTTCACTCTAAAAGTTTGGGGTGAGAATCAAGGACTAGGACATTTCTTATCACTCCACCCCCCAAAAGCATGTTGACCAAGTTCAGGTATACACAGGTGGGCCACATTATCTAGAGCAGGGATGGGGAACCTTTTTTCTGCCAAGGGCCATTTGGATATTTATAACATCATTCAAGGGCCATACAAAAGTATCAATTTAAAAATTAGCCTGCTGTGTTTGGTCAAACATTTAATTAACTCACCCCTAATCCCTTGGCAGGGCCAGACCAAATGATTTCTGGGCCCTATACTGCCCGAGGGCTGGATGTTACCCACCCCTACATTAGACAAAGCCTTAATAAAATACCAGAGGCTTGTCCTAACTGGTTTGGCTCAGTGGATAGAGCGTCGGCCTGGGGACTGAAGAGACCCAGGTTCGATCCGGCCAAGGGCTTGTACCTTGGTTGTGGGCACATCCCCAGTAGGGGGAGGGTTCTGTAACAT